>NC_086452.1:84550548-84855048 GCF_028390025.1 Pseudophryne corroboree
AACGGTAGCGTTTTCAGCCACACGCCCCTGAAACGCCGTGTTTCCGCCCAGTAACACCCATTTCCTGTCAATCACATTACGATCGCCGGAGCGAAGAAAAAGCCGTGAGTAAAAATACTTTCTTCATAGTAAAGTTACTTGGCGCAGTCGCAGTGCGAACTTTGCGCATGCGTACTAAGCGGATTTTCACTGCGATGCGATGAAAAAGAACGAGCGAACAACTCGGAATGAGGGCCAAAGACCATATAACGAAGAAGTCTGGAACTTTCTTATTTGCAGCTTGCACATAAGTTTCATTGTATAGTTTGTAACTTTCCATCTGATTTTCATGACAGTAAAATATAACCTCTTAGCATTCATTATATACAGTAGTCCTGTATTACGGGATGACCCAGCAGTTATCACATTACAGAATGTACTGTATATGTAGCTAGAAGAATGAGCACTGTTCTGGATGAAACATATAAACATGCATAGGACAGGTGTTGGAACAGTAGGGGGGCAAGGGCCCCCCCTCAAACATTTGAGAGGGTCCAGTCAATGTACTGGGTCGAAGGGCGCCATCAAGGGTTAACATGGGCAGTGTTTCTGTAGTTTCTAGATGGAGATAATCTCCTTACTGGCTGCTCCACTTCCTCCACCCCTAGAGCTCTTCTCCTCCTGCCCCCAGGGCGCTCCCCCCCCCTTGCACCTAGCTCTGACCCTTACACTGTGTGTCTAGTTACTGGACCCTCCTGAGGAACAAGCCCGACTCCCACCGAGTTCAGCTCATAATTTGCCCTGTAAGTGGGTAGAGTCAGGTCTCATTACCCTCCATGCAACTTGTCTTTGACCTTCATACACATTCTCAGACAGGGTGGATCATATATATATATATATATATATATATATATATATATATATTCTATGTAGTGATCTGGCACTCCCTGGTATGGCTGGTTGTTTGGTCCGGTGCCCTTACTGTTCCTCTGCATGCAGGGGGATGTAAATAGAAGCTGTGTAGTACGGCACTCAGACGCTGGTAGATGAATTAAGTTCAAGCCCTGAGCCCACGGGTGGTTTGCTTCCACGTACTGGAGCGCTTGTATTGTCCTCCACGTCTAGTCCGGCCACCTTTTTTGGGCCCTTGGTGCGAGTTGTGACCCCTAAAGGGCCAGAGGGATTTTTTGGGTTTTTACGGCGTGTGCCAGTACGCCCGTGACGTAACAGTAATATCAATATAATCCAACTATTAATGCTGCACATTATTATTTTTAAGTTGATCATAGATCTAATCAGCATTCAGTTTCATGTGTATTCCGGTAGGCATACTACAGAAATGTAGATGGCAGTTGGTATTTGTATATTTCTTTTGTTTATAGCCGGTCTCCATGATCACGTTAAGCGTGATGACGTCACCAGACTGCGCCACAGCTGACGGGAGATTGCCGCCCGACGGACTCCGGCGGTAGGCGGTCCCCGCTCCGGCCAGCGCAACGAGCACTTGTGGTGAGGGGTTATAAGGTGAGTGTTCTTTTGTTTTTACTTTGTATGTCTTGAAAAAAATTCTTATTAAATTGAAACGTTGACAGCTATCCAGGGCTTGAACTTAATTCATCTACCAGCGTCTGAGTGCCGTACTACACAGCTTCTATATATATATATATATATATATATATATATATATATATATATATATTTACTAAAAGTTAGAAGTATAAAGGGGGAGCCTCAATGTGCATTACAATAAAACTTTAATATGCGGTCAGATTAAACCAGGTCACAGGATTGCATACAAATGGTGGCAGTCAGACACAGCATAGGACATAAGGTAAGTACCATGGTCTCCATACCACAGAACAGGAATGCGCCAGTCCACATCTCTATGCGTTTCATAATCCAGGTTTCATCAGAGGGCTAGCCCAGCTTCTGCTGTATAAGCAATGTGGTGCCTTGAGGACTGCGTTTGAGAACCTCTGTTAATGTGTTTATCCATACTAAACCCTGTTCTGACAAAGGAGGTCATTCCGAGTTGATCACTCGCTAGCTACTTTTTGCAGCCGTGCAAACGCATTGTCGCTGCCCACTGGGGAGTGTATATTTGCTGTGCAACTGTGCAATCGCATGTGCATCCGAGCGGTACAAAAATTATTTGTGCAGTTTCTGAGTAGCTCAGAACTTACTCAGCCTTGCGATCACTTCAGCCTGTCCGGTCCCGGAATTGACGTCAGACACCCTGCAAACGCTTGGACACGCCTGCGTTTTTCCAAACACACCCAGAAAACGGTCAGTTGACACCCACTAACGCCCTCTTCCTGTCAATCTCCTTGCGATCGGCTGTGCAAATGGATTCTTCGTTAAATCCATCGCACAGCAATAATCCGCTTTGCATCCGTACGTCGCGCCTGTGCATTGTGGTGCATACGCATTCGCAGTAGTGACTTAATTGGTGCGCTGCGAAAAATGGCAGCGAGCGATCAACTCGGAATGACCCCCAAAGTCCTGCCATAAAATGGTGCAACCATATGCACCCTCTCACAAAGCGCCATCTTGGCCCATCTGTCCATGTTCTTCCTTCTATAAATGGGTGCACATGAGCACATGTAGGGCACGTGGCCTTATAGAACAGCTATTGCACTGAGTGTTTTCTCTTACATATGTGACCCTTCTTATATTTGTTTGGAAATCAGAAACCAGGATGCTGCATTTTTCAGCACCAAATATTTGTATGCTTTCCATTTGATGAAAATCAATGTTAAGAATGTTACAGAAAAGGGTTTCCACCAGTGAAATTGTGGGTATTTCCCAGTAAAAATGTCTGGAATGTTTACACTCTAATATATTTAACTGGACACATTTGTTTCTGAGTTTTCCAATCTTAGCTACTAATGTGAGCAAGCATAGAACAGCTGTACCACTGTACGGAACACAAATGACTGGAACTCCAGTGCCCTCTACTGGCAGAAAGCATCAACTGCATTCAACTATTGCGGAAAGAGTATTATTTACTTCATACTAATATATGAATGTATTTTATACTCAAACACCACATGGTGTGGATATTTTCATGCAAGTAAATTGGAAGTCAATATGTGTAGCCTAGAAATGTGTTTTAAAGGGCAGTGTTCATGTAGATCTCTATATAAATACTGGTTTAATTCAGGTTTGCATTTCAAGGTTATAACAAGGACACTGTGCCCGAGGCTTGCTATGCAAAGTGACCAGATAACGAGCAGGATAAAACCTCTAATCTTCCTTTCTGGTGTTTCATTATACTTGTGTTAGCTGTGGCTAGTTATTTTCTGTGCCCTAACAGGTTGCTAAAATACTATTAATCTATACCACAAGGAGAAGGTTCATTCTTAGATACAAGGACACTTGTATTGCAGGAATATGGGCTACTTTGAGTTTGCATAACAGTACAAGAAGTGATGCTGGGGGTATTTTGTAGTTTAAAGAAATTGTGAAATTCCCTTGCATTGAGTAAGTAGCAGAAGAAATGTAAAGGGGGTGGGGCAGGGACGTACAGTCAGGGGAGGCAGTGCCTCCCCTGTCATTAATGACTAAAATAAATCAAAGAAGATACTTATAACACATATAAGTATCTTCTTTAGCCTTTATATTATTTTAATCCTTTTTATTGTGTCCAAAAATAGTTTTTAATGTGTTTCGGAGGCACCGCTCTTGGTGCCTCCTGCTGTTGGTGTGAAAGGGCCGGAAGCGGGGGGCGGGGCCAAGCATCGGGCTGTAAAAGCCCATTAAAAAAAGCCCTATAAGCGGCACCTGCTGGAAGTGCCTCTGTGACAGGGGCGTGCTTTCAGCCCATATGAAAGCACGCCCCTGTCACTGAGTTTGATGTAATTGGACAGTGGGCAGGGCTGGAGTGGCTACCCGTCCCCAAACCACCTTGCTTCCCAGAGCTGGCTACCGCGAGCACCTCTCCCTCCCACCCCACCCCTGTCGCTCTTACATTAATGACAGCCGATAATTCCCCCTTTCTGCCACGAGCGTTAGCCACCCCCACCCTCCCGAGCTTACACACAGGGCGGCCGATAGTGTCCGCTGGCCCACACTGAACTGAAGTATACAGCGGCAGCATTAAGTGTTCTTAGGCCCCGTCATATGCAGGGCTCCAGCTGAGATCCCCCCCCCCCCCTCCCGGGGGGCTGCCCACCGCCGACTGTCACACAGTGACAGCCGCTGTCTGGGGAATGTCTGTGGGCTGCAGCTAGCCTCTACTGCAAGCATTGGCCAGTACAGCTTGTGCGGAGGTGCGGTGCCCCCCCCGCGCGCAATCCGATCGCCCCCCGCAAACTGACCCTCACCCCGCAAACTGATCCCCCCCTTTCTCCCCCCGCAAACCGATCGCAGGCTGCATCCACTCTTGTGTCTCATCCACGCTGGACTGTGCAGGAAAGAGATGGGTGTGACTGTGAGCTGCCGGAGGAGCATGACACACCACTTTCACTCTGGCTGTGCAACTGTATGTCCTGTGTGAGCTGTAAAGAGGTGAGATCCTTCATTTTATTCTAACTTATGCTTGTTGAGTCCACTACTCCCATCCTGACCACTACTCCCATCCTGCCCACTTCTTCCCGCCACTACTCGCACCCCGCCCACTTCTTCCCACCACTACTCCCACCCTGCCCACTTCTTCCCACCACTACTCCCATCCTGCCCACTTCTTCCCACCACTACTCCCATCCTGCCCACTTCTTCCCACCACTACTCCCACCCTGCCCACTTCTTCCCACCACTACTCCCACCCTGCCCACTTCTCCCCACCGCTACTCCCACCCTGCCCACTTCTTCCCACCACTACTCCCATCCTGCCCACTTCTTCCCACCACTACTCCCATCCTGCCCACTTCTTCCCACCACTACTCCCATCCTGCCCACTTCTTCCCACCACTACTCGCACCCCGCCCACTTCTTCCCACCACTACTCCCATCCTGCCCACTTCTTCCCACCACTACTCCCACCCTGCCCACTTCTTTCCACCACTACTCCCACCCGGCCCACTTCTCCCCACCGCTACTTCCACCCCACTTCTTCCCACCACTACTCCCATCCTGCCCACTTCTTCCCACCACTACTCCCATCCTGCCTACTTCTTCCCACCACTACTCCCATCCTGCCCACTTCTTCCCACCACTACTCCCATCCTGCCCACTTCTTCCCACCACTACTCCCATCCTGCCCACTTCTTCCCACCACTACTCCCATCCTGCCCACTTCTTCCCACCACTACTCGCACCCCGCCCACTTCTTCCCACCACTTCTCCCATCCTGCCCACTTCTTCCCACCACTACTCCCATCCTGCCCACTTCTTCCCACCACTACTCCCACCCTGCCCACTTCTTTCCACCACTACTCCCACCCGGCCCACTTCTCCCCACCGCTACTTCCACCCCACTTCTTCCCACCACTACTCCCATCCTGCCCACTTCTTCCCACCACTACTCCCATCCTGCCCACTTCTTCCCACCACTACTCCCATCCTGCCCACTTCTTCCCACCACTACTCCCATCCTGCCCACTTCTTCCCACCACTACTCCCATCCTGCCCACTTCTTCCCACCACTACTCCCATCCTGCCCCCTTCTTCCCTCCACTACTCCCATCCTGCCCCCTTCTTCCCACCACTACTCCCATCCTGCCCCCTTCTTCCCTCCACTACTCCCATCCTGCCCACTTCTTCCCACCACTACTCCCATCCTGCCCACTTCTTCCCACCACTACTCCCATCCTGCCCACTTCTTTCCACCACTACTCCCACCCTGCCCACTTCTTTCCACCACTACTCCCACCCTGCCCACTTCTCCCCACCACTACTCCCATCCTGCCCACTTCTCTCCACCACTACTCCCATCCTGCCCACTTCTTCTCACCACTACTCCCATCCTGCCCACTTCTTTCCACCGCTACTCCCATCCTGCCCACTTCTTCCCACCGCTACTCCCATCCTGCCCACTTCTTCCCACCGCTGCTCCCATCCTGCCCACTTCTTCCCACCGCTACTCCCATCCTGCCCACTTCTTCCCACCACTACTCCCATCCTGCCCACTTCTTCCCACCACTACTCCCATCCTGCCCACTTCTTCCCACCACTACTCCCATCCTGCCCACTTCTTCCCACCACTACTCCCATCCTGCCCACTTCTTCCCACCACTACTCCCATCCTGCCCACTTCTTCCCACCACTACTCCCATCCTGCCCACTTCTTCCCACCACTACTCCCACCCTGCCCACTTCTTCCCACCACTACTCCCATCCTGCCCACTTCTTCCCACCACTACTCCCATCCTGCCCACTTCTTCCCACCACTACTCCCACCCTGCCCACTTCTTCCCACCACTACTCCCACCCTGCCCACCGCTACTCCCACCCTGCCCACTTCTTCCCACCACTACTCCCATCCTGCCCACTTGTTCCCACCACTACTCCCATCCTGCCCACTTCTTCCCACCACTACTCCCATCCTGCCCACTTCTTCCCACCACTACTCGCACCCCGCCCACTTCTTCCCACCACTACTCCCATCCTGCCCACTTCTTCCCACCACTACTCCCACCCTGCCCACTTCTTTCCACCACTACTCCCACCCGGCCCACTTCTCCCCACCGCTACTTCCACCCCACTTCTTCCCACCACTACTCCCATCCTGCCCACTTCTTCCCACCACTACTCCCATCCTGCCTACTTCTTCCCACCACTACTCCCATCCTGCCCACTTCTTCCCACCACTACTCCCATCCTGCCCACTTCTTCCCACCACTACTCCCATCCTGCCCACTTCTTCCCACCACTACTCCCATCCTGCCCACTTCTTCCCACCACTACTCGCACCCCGCCCACTTCTTCTCCCATCCTGCCCACTTCTTCCCACCACTACTCCCATCCTGCCCACTTCTTCCCACCACTACTCCCATCCTGCCCACTTCTTCCCACCACTACTCCCACCCTGCCCACTTCTTTCCACCACTACTCCCACCCGGCCCACTTCTCCCCACCGCTACTTCCACCCCACTTCTTCCCACCACTACTCCCATCCTGCCCACTTCTTCCCACCACTACTCCCATCCTGCCCACTTCTTCCCACCACTACTCCCATCCTGCCCACTTCTTCCCACCACTACTCGCACCCCGCCCACTTCTTCTCCCATCCTGCCCACTTCTTCCCACCACTACTCCCATCCTGCCCACTTCTTCCCACCACTACTCCCATCCTGCCCACTTCTTCCCACCACTACTCCCACCCTGCCCACTTCTTTCCACCACTACTCCCACCCGGCCCACTTCTCCCCACCGCTACTTCCACCCCACTTCTTCCCACCACTACTCCCATCCTGCCCACTTCTTCCCACCACTACTCCCATCCTGCCCACTTCTTTCCACCACTACTCCCACCCTGCCCACTTCTTTCCACCACTACTCCCACCCTGCCCACTTCTCCCCACCACTACTCCCATCCTGCCCACTTCTCCCCACCACTACTCCCATCCTGCCCACTTCTTCTCACCACTACTCCCATCCTGCCCACTTCTTTCCACCGCTACTCCCATCCTGCCCACTTCTTCCCACCGCTACTCCCATCCTGCCCACTTCTTCCCACCGCTGCTCCCATCCTGCCCACTTCTTCCCACCGCTACTCCCATCCTGCCCACTTCTTCCCACCACTACTCCCATCCTGCCCACTTCTTCCCACCACTACTCCCATCCTGCCCACTTCTTCCCACCACTACTCCCATCCTGCCCACTTCTTCCCACCACTACTCCCATCCTGCCCACTTCTTCCCACCACTACTCCCATCCTGCCCACTTCTTCCCACCACTACTCCCATCCTGCCCACTTCTTCCCACCACTACTCCCACCCTGCCCACTTCTTCCCACCACTACTCCCATCCTGCCCACTTCTTCCCACCACTACTCCCATCCTGCCCACTTCTTCCCACCACTACTCCCACCCTGCCCACTTCTTCCCACCACTACTCCCACCCTGCCCACCGCTACTCCCACCCTGCCCACTTCTTCCCACCACTACTCCCATCCTGCCCACTTCTTCCCACCACTACTCCCATCCTGCCCACTTCTTCCCACCACTACTCCCATCCTGCCCACTTCTTCCCACCACTACTCGCACCCCGCCCACTTCTTCCCACCACTACTCCCATCCTGCCCACTTCTTCCCACCACTACTCCCACCCTGCCCACTTCTTTCCACCACTACTCCCACCCGGCCCACTTCTCCCCACCGCTACTTCCACCCCACTTCTTCCCACCACTACTCCCATCCTGCCCACTTCTTCCCACCACTACTCCCATCCTGCCTACTTCTTCCCACCACTACTCCCATCCTGCCCACTTCTTCCCACCACTACTCCCATCCTGCCCACTTCTTCCCACCACTACTCCCATCCTGCCCACTTCTTCCCACCACTACTCCCATCCTGCCCACTTCTTCCCACCACTACTCGCACCCCGCCCACTTCTTCTCCCATCCTGCCCACTTCTTCCCACCACTACTCCCATCCTGCCCACTTCTTCCCACCACTACTCCCATCCTGCCCACTTCTTCCCACCACTACTCCCACCCTGCCCACTTCTTTCCACCACTACTCCCACCCGGCCCACTTCTCCCCACCGCTACTTCCACCCCACTTCTTCCCACCACTACTCCCATCCTGCCCACTTCTTCCCACCACTACTCCCATCCTGCCCACTTCTTCCCACCACTACTCCCATCCTGCCCACTTCTTCCCACCACTACTCCCATCCTGCCCACTTCTTCCCACCACTACTCCCATCCTGCCCACTTCTTCCCACCACTACTCCCATCCTGCCCCCTTCTTCCCTCCACTACTCCCATCCTGCCCCCTTCTTCCCACCACTACTCCCATCCTGCCCCCTTCTTCCCTCCACTACTCCCATCCTGCCCACTTCTTCCCACCACTACTCCCATCCTGCCCACTTCTTCCCACCACTACTCCCATCCTGCCCACTTCTTTCCACCACTACTCCCACCCTGCCCACTTCTTTCCACCACTACTCCCACCCTGCCCACTTCTCCCCACCACTACTCCCATCCTGCCCACTTCTCCCCACCACTACTCCCATCCTGCCCACTTCTTCTCACCACTACTCCCATCCTGCCCACTTCTTTCCACCGCTACTCCCATCCTGCCCACTTCTTCCCACCGCTAC
Source organism: Pseudophryne corroboree (assembly GCF_028390025.1). NCBI lineage: Eukaryota > Metazoa > Chordata > Amphibia > Anura > Myobatrachidae > Pseudophryne > Pseudophryne corroboree. Next base: position 84,559,736 of record NC_086452.1, read on the forward strand.
TCCCATCCTGCCCACTTCTTCCCACCGCTGCTCCCATCCTGCCCACTTCTTCCCACCGCTACTCCCATCCTGCCCACTTCTTCCCACCACTACTCCCATCCTGCCCACTTCTTCCCACCACTACTCCCATCCTGCCCACTTCTTCCCACCACTACTCCCATCCTGCCCACTTCTTCCCACCACTACTCCCATCCTGCTCACTTCTTCCCACCACTACTCCCATCCTGCTCACTTCTTCCCACCACTACTCCCATCCTGCCCACTTCTTCCCACCGCTGCTCCCATCCTGCCCACTTCCTCCCACCACTACTCCCATCCTGCCCACTTCTTCCCACCACTACTCCCATCCTGCCCACTTCTTCCCACCACTACTCCCATCCTGCCCACTTCTCCCCACCGCTACTCCCATCCTGCCCACTTCTTCCCACCGCTACTCCCATCCTGCCCACTTCTTCCCACCACTACTCCCATCCTGCCCACTTCTTCCCACCACTACTCCCATCCTGCCCACTTCTTCCCACCACTACTCCCATCCTGCCCACTTTTTCCCACCACTACTCCCATCCTGCCACCCCTTCTATTACTTCCTGCTTGCCCCCCTACTCTGCACAGGATACAGTAAATTTCCCGATGAACAGTCGATATACTGACGCCGGAATCCTGAAGGAGCCACATGCCCGGCGTCAAAATACAGACAGCCGGATTCCCAAATGCCCTTTTAGTGGGACGCGCCGGCGGATGGAGATAAAGTGGACAAAGATAGACTGACCATATTATCCCTTTAACCTGGGACACTCATGAATTACACAGGTTCTGTGGGTGGCTGACTACAAGCCTACATTTCACCTGGTTTTAAGCAGCTACAGAACCTGTGTAATTCATGAGTGTCCCAGGTTAAAGGGATAAAATGGTCAGCCTAGACAAAGATAAAGTACCAGTCAATCACCATCTAACTGTCATGTCACAGGCTGTGTTTGAAAAATGACAGGAGCTGATTGGCTGCTACTTAGCGCTGTCTACTTTATCTCCATCCAAGTCTTAGTAAATAGACCCCTTAACCATACCTCCCAACATGACCCTTTCCAGGACAAAATGCTCTGCTTCTGGACTTTTTTCTTAAATTATGAAACACCTTTCTTATCCACTAATCTGTTTAATACAAGTGCAGACAATCATAAATGAAGAGAAAAGTCCAGAAGCAGAGCATTTTGTTCATCCTGGAAAGGGTCATGCTGGGAGGTATGCCTTAACCACAGTGGGGTGGTCAGCACGAATTTGGATGTACAGCCATACTCACAATTATGCATATGCTGTACAGATTCTCACCATGAAGCAGAGTTTGAGTGGAGCATACAGGTCAACAGCCGGTGACTGTATGTGGGTAGCGGTGCAGGATGCAAGCAGTGGAACCAGCAGTTGTGGCAGGATGGATTATCAGTAATAGCAGGAGCTAGTTATAACATGTTTGTGTCACACTGTGGTGTTCTTACATAGTAACAAGATGGCAGAATGCAGTACTACAGATGGTGGCCATCTTAGTTACGGAATGAAGTCTCCCTAAAGGAGTCAATATAGACTTTGCACTGTTGTGCTCTGCAGCTTTAACAGATTAGATCTCGGAGACTGTACAACCCTTAAAAAATAAAAATGTTAATGCAAACAATCTTACAGCATCATGGCTGCACCAAGTGATCGGCTGTGAGTCTTTGTTGTTGGGTAATCTTTGAATAACCTTTAGCGCATCCAGAAAATAATGTCTTCCTGTTTATAAGGGTATAAATCAGTTGTATGTAAGGAATGCCGATGCCGAAATACCAACACCCATCAGAATGCCGACATCTGAATTTGGAAAAGCTCAGGACACCGATGCCGTAATCCTGACCGTAGTAAGTATTGCGCGGGTTAGGCATAGGACTGGGGAAGGAATTAGGCACCGATGGTGTGGGTTAGGCTGAGGGTTAGGTAGCGGTGAGGGGGGTTAGGTTTAGGCCCCACCAGAGGGAAGTTAGGGTTAGGCTGCAGGAAGGGTGTGTTAGGGTGTAGAAGAGATGGGAGAATAGACTATACTCACCCCTGTCGGTACTTCATTCATCAGAATCCCGGCATCAGCAATTCATACTGAACCTGTCCAAAATCCTTGAATCCAGAACCAGTGATGTCATAACATAATCAAGGCCAGTAATATACTGTGATTACATTTTCTGAACAATTCACTGATGAGAGATCACCATAGACCATAGGTTCTCAAACTCAGTCCTCAGGACCCCACACAGTGCATGTTTTGCAGGTAACCCAGCAGGGGCACAGGTGTATTAATTACTCACAGACACATTTTAAAAGGTCTACAGGTGGAGCTAATTATTTCACTTGTGATTTTGTGAGGAGACCTGCAAAACATGCACTGTGTGGGGTCCTGAGGACCGAGTTAGAGAACCTGTGCCATAGACACTAATACCCCTTCACAACAAAGTCCCAGGTCTGACTCGGGATTTTGAACATGATTCCAACACAAGTTAGACCCAAGACAGACACCTTTCATACCGCGGCTCCAACCTAGGTTATTCCCGGGTAGTCACTATTTACACTGCACGTGAGTGCTGATGCATACCTCCCAACATGACCCTCTCCAGGAGGGACACAATGCTCTGCTTCTGGACTTTTCCCTTTCTCTATGATTGCCGGCACCTGTGTTGAACAGGTTAATGGATATGAAAGGTGTTTCAGCACAGGTGATTGCAATTACAAATTAAGAGTATTCTGTCCCTCCTGGAGAGGGTCATGTTGGGAGGTATGCTGATGCTTGGAGATTACATAATCTCCAAGAGCAGGGAATGCGGCTCTCCCTGTACTGTGAATGGGACCTGGGTTGTTTACCTGTTCACACTGCTCTGTAACCCGGATCCTTCCCAAGCAAGATACCCAGATCCAAAGCTCAGCGTTAAAGGGTTATTACCTGGTATATAATGTTGCAGAACAATACAAGAACAGCATATAGCATAAGTTCATTCATAGAAATACTGGTGACCAGAACCTTGATTATGGAACTTGTTTTATCACTACATTCAAACTGTACGTAATTGCAAACATCCCTACATGATTTCATGGTGTGTCAGTTTGTACTTATTTAGGAATGTTACAGAATGCATCTTCATTCTGCCACAGATTTACTGAACCAACGTGACCTGCAAAGTGTTGCTGCCATAGAGACATGAAAATAGGATTTTAATTACCTACCGGTTAATCATTTTCTCGTAGTCCATAGAGCATGCTGGGGTCCATATTAGTACCATGGGGTATAGACGGGTCCACCAGGAGCCATTGGCACTTTAAGAGTTTAACAGTGTGGGCTGGCTCCTCCCTCTATGCCCCTCCTACCAGACTCAGTCTAGAAACTGTGCCCGAGGAGACGACATACTTCGAGAGAAGGAAATACACAGATAGTGGCGAGAATCATACCAGCTCACACAAGGCAAATCCGACCAACATGCCGGAAAACTCAGCAACAGCTGAAACAGTACTGAAACAGTAAAGAACGCAGAAATTACCTAGGAACCAGGCAGTACTAAACCAAATAACCACTGCAGGATAAAGAAGTGCTGGGCGGGCGCCCAGCATCCTCTATGGACTACGAGAAAAGGATTTACCGGTAGGTAATTAAAATCCTATTTTCTCTTGCGTCCTAGGGGATGCTGGGGTCCATATTAGTACCATGGGGATGCACCAAAGCTCCCAGAACGGGAGGGAGAGCGCGGAGGCTCCTGCAGAACTGGTAGCCCAAACTTGAGGTCCTCAGAGGTGAAAGTATCGAACTTGTAGAACTTTGCAAACGTGTTCAACCCAGGCCAATTTTCTGCTCGGCAAAGTTGTAATGCCGAGACACCCCGGGCAGCCGCCCAGGAAGAACCCACCTTACGAGTAGAGTGGGCCTTAACAGACGTAGGACACGGCAATCCTGCCGTAGAATACGCATGCTGGATAGTGAACCTAATCCAGCGAGAGATCGTCTGATTAGAAGCAGGACACCCAATTTTCTTGGGATCATACAGGACAAACAGAGTCCTATTATCTGTGATAAGTCCTCACATAAATTGTCAAAGCCCTCACATCATCCAAGGACTTTGAAGAATTTGAGGAGTCAGTAGCCATTGGCACCACAATAGGTTGATTGATATGAAATGCCGACACAACCTTTGGAAGGAACTGCCGATGCATCCGGAGCTCAGCTCTATCTTCATGGAAGATCAAGTAAGACACACGTCTGGCAGAAGCTAAGCTCAACAAAGTGACAGCCTTCCACGTAAGAAACTTGACTTCAACCTCCTGTAGAGGCCCAAACCAATCTGATTGGAGGAACTGCAACACAAGGCGCCGTAGGCGGTACCAAGGGAGGTTGGATGTGCAGAACTCCCTTCAAAAAAGTCAGAAACTCAGGGAGGGCAGCCAATTGTTACTGGAAGAAAAATGGATAGGGCCGAAATCTGGACCTTCACAGATCCCAAACGTAGGCCCATATCCCCACCTGCTTGCAGGAAGAGGAGAAAACGTCCCATTTGAAACTCCACCGTAGGAAACCTCTTGGACTCAAACCAAGAGACATACGTTTTCCAAATAAGATGGTAATGTTTAGATGTTACTCCTTTCCTAGCCTGGATCAGGGTTGGAATAACCTTGTTCGGAATGTCCTTCCGAGCTAGTATCAGGTGTTCAACCCCATGCCGTCAAACGTAGCCGTGGAAAGTCTTGAAAGTCTCTGCTGCAGCAGGTCCACCCGAAGAGGAAGAGGCCTCGGCTCTTCTCACAGTAGATCCAGAAGATCCACGTACCAAGACCTTCTTGGCCAGTCTGGAGCAATGAGGATCGCTTGACTTTTTGTTCTCCTTATGAGTTTTAGCACTCTTGGGATGAGTGGGAGTGGTGGAAACACATACACAGACTGGAATATCCACAGAGACACTAGGGCGTTCACCGCCACTGCTTGCAGGTCCCTCGACCTGGAACAATATCGCCAAAGCTTCTTGTTGAGACGAGAGGCCATCATGTCTATTTTGGGTATTCCCCAAAGATCTGTTATCTCCGTGAACACCTCCGGATGGAGGCCCAACTCTCCTGGATGGACATCGTGTCTGCTGAGGAAGTCCGCTTCCCAGTTATCTACTCCCGGAATGCAAATTGCTGACAGCGCCAACTCGCGTTTTTCTGCCCAGAGGATGATTCCTGTCACCTCTGACATGGCAGCTCTGCTCTTCGTTCCGCCTTGTCGGTTTATGTAAGCCACTGTTTTCCAACTGTACTTGAATGTCCCAATTTCTGAGAAGAAGGGCCACCTGAAGAAGACCATTGTAGATGGCTCTTAATTCCAGAATGTTTATCGGTAGGCCGGCCTCTGGACCGGACCACCATCCTTGGAAGGTCTCCCCTTGAGCGACAGTGCCCCATCCCCGGAGTCTAGCATCTGTGGTTAGAAGTATCCAGTCCTGAATCTCGAACCTGTGGCCTTCCAGAAGGTGAGGATAACTGCAGCCACCAGAGGAGTGAAATCCTGGCTCTTGGCAACAGACGTCTTCTCTTGTGCCTGTGTAGATGTGATCCTGACCAGTTGTCCAGGAGAACTAGTAGGAAGGACTGAGCATAAAACCTCTCTTACTGAAAAGCCTTGTAGGAGGCCACAAACTTTCCCAGAAGGCGAATGCACCGATGTACCGTGTATTATCAATGCTTTTTTCTTCTAGAAGAAAAAACCCTCTACCGTGTCGATGACCATTCCCAGAAAGGACAGCCTCCTGGTTGGTTCCACATGTGATTTTGGAAAATTCAGAATCCACCCATGTACTCTGAGAGAGTGGTCGTGAGGGCAATGGATTGCAACAGCTTCTCCTTGGACGACGCCTTTACAGCAGAACGTCCAGATATGGAAGCATGTTCACCCCGACTGCGGAGGAGAAACATCATCTCCTCCAATACCTTGGTGAAAACCCTTTGTGCTGTGGAGAGGCCGATATGCGGCAGCCAAATCAGAATGTGGAGGTATGCATCCTTGATATCCAGGGATACCAGGAGTTCTCCCTTTCCCAGACCTGACAACATCGGCCTTAGAGACTCCATTTTGAACTTCCTCAGAGAGGAGTTTAGTGATTTTAAATTCAAAATGGGTCTGACCAAACCATCTGGTTTCGGTACCACAAAACGGTTCGAAGAGTAACCTTTGTTTTGCAGAAGAGGTGGGACTGGTACAAAAACCTGTGCCTCCACCAACATCTGGACGGCTTACTGCAGGATAGCCCTGTCTGCCAGCAAAGCTGGCAAATCTGATTTGAAAAATTGGTGAAGCGGGAGATTTTGAAATTCCAGCCTGTACCCCTGGGATACAATATCTTGCACCCAGGGATTCAGGCAGGACGACACCCAGACGTGACTGAAATGCCTGAGATTCGCCCCCACCTCCGGGGTGTGCAGTCCACCGTCAATCGGAGGACTTTGGTGTACCTGAAACAGGTTTCTGTTCCTGGGAAACCGCAGCAGCAGGCTTTTTGGACTTGGGCCGTCCCTTTGACGGCCTGGCCTTTCTGGGCTTGGCAGTCCGAAAGGGCTGTGATGTAGTTGAAGAAAAGGTTTTCTTCGTAGCAGGAACAGCTGAGGGAAGAAAAGGTGACTTACCCATTGTAGCCGTGGAAATCCACGCATCTAACTCTTCCCCAAAGAGAGCCTGACCTGTGTAGGGTAGGGTCTCCACACTTTTCCAGGATTCCACGTCGGCAGACCACTGGCGCAGCCAGTCCTCGATGAGCTGAGACAGACATGGAATCCAGGTCCTACATGGATTCAGCCAGAAACCCTGCCTAATCCTTTATGTTACGTAAAAACAATTTAACATCATTTTTATCCATTATATCCAAATCCTCCAGCAATGTGCCTGACCACTTTACTATAGACTTGGCAATGCATGCACTGGCAATAGTGGGACGTGACATTGCCCCGTAAGCCGTGCACATTGAACTGAGCGTATTATCAATTTTACGATCAGCCGGCTCCCACACCGGGCAGGTTTCCCACTCTGTCCTATCCTCCACAGGGAAAGGAAAAGCCACCTGGATCCTCTTAGGGATCATGAATATTTTTGCAGGATTTACCCATGCTTTTTCAAATATAGAATGTAATACTTTTGATGCAGGGAAGGTTAGCGAGGTTTTCTTATCAGTGAAGGAAGCCTCCTCAACCTGCTTAGGTGTTGTATAAGAAATATTCAACACATCTCTAATGGCCTCTATCATAAACTGCATCTTATTTGTGAGGGATGCCGCCCCCGAGCATATCCCCTTCACCGTCTGCAGTGCCAGAATCAGTATCCTTGCTGTCTTGCCCAATCTGCGCAAGAACACGTGTTTGGGAATATACAGTGGGGGGCCCTGAGGCGACAGAACTGGGCCAGACTGCCATAGAATTCTGTAAAGCCTGAGGTGCACATTCAGTCTATGCAGCCCTAGTAGAAATCTGAGAAAACACAGATAGATAGATAGATAGATAGATAGATAGATAGATAGATAGATGAAAAACACTCCAGCTCCCTTGCTGTTATCTGTGCTAAACCAGTGCTAACCTGATTACATGGAATGGGATCATCCTGAGAGGACGTATCCTCTGCAGCACCCACACACAGCGCTTTTAATATACAGGAAGACCCCCTATAAGCGCTGACTGTGCACCTTAATAGGTTACACAGTCGTTTTGCAGCCTCCTTCCCCCTTCTACAACCCCCTGGTACCGTGAGAGATAGCTGGAGTTGCTGTGGAGAGACTTGCTTTTCCTGATCAGCGCTGTGTAGGCAGGAAAATGGCACTGAACCAGCTGCTGGGTCCGCTCTGAGGAGAAGCTCCGCCACCAAAATGGTGCTGTCTTCCCGCTCTTCACAAGGGCTATACTGGCCTGAGGTAAAATGCTGGCTGAGATCCTTGGACCCCGACAGGCTTTGTGACCAGTGTAGGGTGCAGGCGCTGGCTCAGGGCGGCCCTCACAGCGCCGCACTATGGGGGTCATTCCGAGTTGTTCGCTCGCTAGCTGCTTTTAGCAGCATTGCACACGCTAGGCCGCCGCCCTCTGGGAGTGTATCTTAGCTTAGCAGAATTGCGAACGAAAGATTAGCAGAACTGCTACTAAATAATTCTTTGCAGTTTCTGAGTAGCTCCAGACCTACTCACAGATTGCGATCAGCTCAGTCCGTTTAGTTCCTGGTTTGACGTCACAAACACGCCCTGCGTTCGGCCAGCCACTCCCCCTTTTCTCCAGACACCCCCGCGTTTTTCCCTGACACGTCTGCGTTTTTTAGCATACTCCCGGAAAACGCTCAGTTACCACCCAGAAACGCCCCTTTCCTGTCAATCACTCACCAATCAGCAGTGCGACTGAAAGGCGCCGCACGAACACCAGCAAATCTACTAAGTTTTGTGTAAAATAACTTAGCGCATGCGCTCTGCGTACCATGCGCATGCGCAGTTAGCAACAAATCGCAGCATAGCGAAAATCTGCCACGAGCGAACAACTCGGAATGACCCCCTTTGTGCCGTTGAGCCTCCGGAGAGCTCCTACCCTGATTCCGCCATTTTCACACTGGCCCCCCGCTTGCTAGGGGGGTTGGTGTCTCACTCGCCACTCTTCAGCTCTGTAAGGGGGTGGCGGCATGCTGCTGTGGCAGGGAGCGATCTATTCCCTCTGGAGCTCAGTGTCCAGTCAACGGAGATAGTGCCTCAGACCCCGCAGGGCGGACACTGCTCCCTTCCTCAGTCCCTCGATGCAGGGAGGCTGTTGCCAGCAGCCTCCCTGTAAAATAACAAACTCGAAAAAACTTTTTCTAAAGAAGCTCTGCAGAGCTCCTCTAGCTGTGACCGGCTCCTCCGGGCACATTTTCTAAATTCTTCAAAGTCTTTGGATGATGTGAGGCCTTTGACAATTTATGTGAAGAGGACTTCTCATCACATATAATAGGACTCTCTGTTTGTCCTGTATGATCCCAAGAAAATTGGGTGTCCTGCTTCTAAGCAGACGATCTCTCGCTGGATCAAGTTAACTATCCAGCATGCATATTCTATGGCAGGATTGCCGTGTCCTACGTCTGTTAAGGCCCACTCTACTCATAGGGTGGGTTCTTCATGGGCGGCTGCCCGGGGTGTCTCGGCATTACAACTTTGCCAAGCAGCAAATTGGCCTGGGTTGAACACGTTTGCAAAGTTCTACAAGTTCGATACTTTGGCCTCTGAGGACCTCAAGTTTGGTCAATCAGTTCTGCAGGAGCCTCCGCGCTCTTCCTCCCATTCTGGGAGCTTTGGTACATCCCCATGGTACTAATATGGACCCCAGCATCCTCTAGGACTCAAGAGAAAATAGGATTTTATTACCTACCGGTAAATCCTTTTCTCTTAGTCCGTAGAGGATGCTGGGGACTCCAAAAGGACCATGGGGTATAGACGGGATCCGCAGGAGACATGGGCACACTATAAGACTTTGAATGGGTGTGAACTGGCTCCTCCCTTTATGCCCCTCCTCCAGACTCCAGTTAGAGAACTGTGCCCAGGGAGACGGACATTTCGAGGAAAGAATTTATTGTTTAAACACGGTGAGTGTCATACCAGCTCACACCTCGAACATGCCGCAGAACGTGGCATTCAATAGAACACCAGCCGACGGCATGAAAAATATACAGCAAATATGCTGACCGAAAATGTAACACAACCGTGTGTAAACACGACCAATAATCGCATACCGCATGCCATGGCATGAATAACGTCAGCAACCGACTTGACTGAAAAGAAACACCACATGAGTGTAAACAACAATAGCTGCAGATACAGTATGCACTGGGACGGGCGCCCAGCATCCTCTACGGACTAAGAGAAAAGGATTTACCGGTAGGTATTAAAATCCTATTTTCTCATACGTACTAGAGGATGCTGGGGACTCCAAAAGGATCATGGGGTTTATACCAAAGCTCCAGACCGGGCGAGAGAGTGCGGACGACTCTGCAGCACCGATTGAGCAAACATGAGGTCCTCATCAGCCAGGGTATCAAACTTGTAGAACTTAGCAAAAGTATTTGAACCCGACCAAGTAGCTGCTCGGCAAAGTTAAACCGCTGAGAGTCCACGGGCATCCGCCCAAGAAGAGCCCACCTTCCTGGTAGAATGGGCCTTCACCAACTTCAGTACTGGCAACCAGCCATAGAATGAGCCTGCCGAATCGTATCACAGATCCAGCGTGCAACAGTCTGCTTAGAAGCAGGAGCCCCAATTTTGTTGGGAGCATACAGGATAAACAGAGCCTCTGCTTCCCCAATCTGAGCCGTTCTGGCGACATAAATATTCAAAGCTCTGACTTCATCGAGAGACTTCGAATCAGTCAAAGCTTCAGTAGCCACAGGCACCACAATAGGTTGGTTCAGGGAAACGCAGAAACCACTTTCTGCAGAAATTGTATCCGAATTCTCAATTCCGCTCTATCCACATGGAAGATCAAATAGGGCTCTTCTGAGACAAAGCCGCTAATTCCGACACCCGACTTGCGGACGCCAAGGCCACAGCATGACCACTTTCCAAGTGAGAAATTTTAACTCAACCTTTCGTAAAGGTTCCAACCAGTGTGACATAGGAAACTGCAACACCACGTTAAGGCCCCATGGTGCTACTGGGGGCACAAATGGAGGTTGGATGTGCAGCACCCCTTTCACGAATGTCTGAACTTCTGGAAGGGTGGACAATTCTTTTTAAAAAATTGATAAGGCCGAAATCTGCACTTTAATGGAGCCTAACTTTAGGCCTGCATCCACACCTGCTTGCAAAAAATGGAGAAAACGACCCAGCTGAAATTTTTTCGTAGGAGCCTTCCTGGATTCACACCAAGACACATACTTCCTCCAAATACGGTGGAAAAGCTTCACCGTTACTCCTTTCCTAGCCTGAAGCAATGTAGGAATAACTTCACTGGAAATACCCTTTCGGGCTAGGCTATGGCGTTCAACCACCATGCCGTCAAACTAGTGATGAGCGGGTTCGGTTTTACTCGGTTCTCAAAACAGAACCTTATGGGCTATCCAAAACACGTGACATCCGTGAGCCAATAAGATGCCGTTTTGAGAACCGAGTAAAACCGAGTAAAACCGAACCCGCTCATCACTACGTCAAACGCAGCCGCGGTAAGTCTTGATACACGCCCGGTCCAAGCTGTAACAGGTCCTCTCATAGAGGAAGAGATCAGGGATCTTCTATGAGTAAATCTTGAAGATCTGGATACCAAGCCCTCCTTGACCAGACCGGAACAATGAGGATCGCCTGAACCTTTGTTCTTCTTATGTTTATTACCTTCGGAAAAAGTGAAAATGGAGGGAACATATAGACCGACTGAAACACCCGCGGTGTCACGAGGGCGTCCACTGCTATTGCTTGAGTGTCCCTTGACCTGGAACAATATCCCTGAAGTTCCTTGTTGAGGCGAGATGCCATCATGTCTAATAGAGGAATTCCCCAAAGACTTGTCACTTCAGTGAAAACTTCTTGATGAAGACCCCACTCTCCTGGATAGAGATCGTGTCTGCTGAGGGAGTCTATTTCTCCGTTGTCAACACCCGGAACGAAGACCGCTAATATAGCGTTTACATGCCTTTCAGCCCAGCGGAAAACTTTTGCGGCTTCTGCCATTGCCACTTTGCCCCTCGTTCCGCCATAGCGGCTTACTTACGCCACTGCTGCTAAGTCGTCCGACAGAATTAAGACGGGCAGATCGCGAAGAGGATGTTCCGTTGTAATTAGCTCTTATTGTAGACAAGCTACCAGGCTTGACCTTTTCCCCTGGAAATTCTTCCCCTGGAAAGACTGCTCCCCAGCCTCGGAGACTTGTATCCATGGACACCAGGATCTAATCCTGGATCCCGAACCTTCGTCCCTCTAGTAGGTGAGAACTGTGAAGCCACCACAGGAGAGATATCCTGGACCTGGAAAATAGGATTATTTTCCGGTGCATGTGCAGGTGAGACCCGGACCACATGTCCAACTGGTTCCGCAAAAACCACTCTGGCATTTGAGCTGCTCACCGAATGACTTCGTAGGGCGCAACCATCTTCTTCATCAACGGAACGTATTGACGGGTTTACCCTGTTGCAAATCTGATCCGACTCTGGATCCTCAGATCTCATTCCACAGGAAAAAAACAAACTCTCAACAGTTCAGTATCTAATCTTATTCCCAACTCCGACATCTGCGTCGTTTGGATCAACAGCGATTCTCTGTGTTGACGCACTGTCAGAGAGAAACAACGATTTGTACCACTTGTTTCTAGACCTCGCCGTAGTCAGGAGAGCGTCCCAGTACAGAACAATAATGGCTCTTACTATTGAAGGAAGACCAACATACTGCCATCACTCCGGTGAAATGGTAATGACAATCCTGAATAACAAACCCAGGTAAGCTTAATGTGGATGAAACCGCATTTAAACCCTCTTTCTTCTTTTACAGGTTGGAGATCCCTGCCTCAGAAGCACGAAAAGCTTGAATAACAGCTTTTTTTTTTGGTCTGACCGGGACAGCAGGCCAATGTCCTGATCCTGACCCAACTCTTGTATGGCGTCGCATACTACCTCCCCGTCCAGAGGAGAATCGGTAAGCTCTTTTTTGAAACATCAGTGAGGGGAATCATCTGGAACCTCCAATATGTCCCCCTTTTGACTCCATTCTTAACTCACTGGTCCAAGTCCATTCCAGGACTGACTGAAGAGTATTAGACGAGTTCCCACCTGTGTGGGCTCCAGCAAGATAGACCCAGCGACATGCGGTGGATGTGGTAGAACAGAGCACGATATCTGCTTCTGCGAACTTGAAAAGTTAGCAGACCTCTTACCTTATCACCTTCCTCTACCTGCAAAGAAGGGGAAAAAACGGTATCCAACCGGTCAAAATGACTGCATCCTACAAGAAATGCGTCACCAACCGTTGTGAGGACATAGCTCAAGAAGGTAGACTTACCAGTGGTATCTGCCCAGATCAACTTAACAAAGCCATCCCCAAACCAGGTTACACCTTCCTAGGGAAGATACTCCAGTATTCCTCTGAGCCTGCCTCCGCATGCCCTTGGTGAATCCACAACGCCCTCCTAGTCGAGAGGGCCATGGAAGTGGCCCCCGCACCCAAGAGGCCCATACCTCTCGTAGTCGCACGGCAGCATGCTGCAATGTTCTAGAGAAAACCCAACCTAAGGAATATCCTCTCTCTCTCTAGGGTAATTATATTGGATGCCAAGGTAACCGACCATTTCTGAATGTAAGCACTCCCCCATGTAATGCAAATATTATCAAAGCATATAATCAAGATATCACTTAGCTTCCTGTATACAATCCTTTATGACAGGGCGCCGTGCAGACCAGGGGTAGACCTTCACTTTATTCTATCCACGGTGGGAAAAGAATAAACACTCGGACTCCTCGTAAGGATTTGAGACGATTTCGTCACGGCTGACCTAGGGCTTTATCAACAGAGCGACCAGCACATGAGAAGGAATAACTTTACTTCAGCATTCATTAGAAATCGTAATATGAATATACACATTTAAATACACATATACACACATATTCTATATATACATCATACGTATATGTATTTTGTCAGGAACAGCAGGGTCCCTAGTGACCTTAATGTGTTCTGAATGTGTATGAACATGTACTGAATGCCAATGTTGTGGATCTAACCAGGAAACATTATGGTCGACATAAGACATAGTATTCGTCGACAACAGGGAGTAGTAACCGGGCAAAATAACATTCTTGCGACCCCGAGGGGTCTGAGGGAAATATATACATAATTCTAATATCACTCCCCCACATATGTGCTCGAGCTACAGCTCAATGGAACCGTACCATACATATATATATAAATATACAGGTATAGGTTGTTTACATTATCATGTTAATCTACACCCAGTCATAACAGTTGGTGCCGACAGGGTCACCCACATACGACTGTGTCTCCCATACAGTGTTTACTTTGGAAAAGCTTACAACTACCGACATGCTGACACTTCATCTACCGAGTCAAGTACCATCAGGAGTCGGCAATGCCGACAGAGGGATTCCCATAGCTGTTTGTGGCAGAGCACTCACGCAAGTCGACACACGTGTACTAAATCGCTATAATGGGTAGATTCCAGTATCTGACAGGGAAAACACAAACTTTTAACAACTCATGTACCACACGCTCATTATATATATAGTATATATATATATATATATATATATATATACAGTGCTTCATATATGAACCCATAGTGCACTAAACAACTGTGCCCCCCTCCGTTTTACACTGTTAGTTGCTCTACAGTGTTTTGGCGGGGCCAGCGTCTGTGAGGAGAAAATGGCGCTGTATAGAGTTGTGAGGGCTAAGCCACGCCCCCTTCTCGGGGCGCTTCAGTCCCGCTAATTTTTACTTTTTTTATACTGGCGGGGGTCAGTATACAGTGCCTATGCACTGTATACCTCTTTGCCAGGCATGTATATGAGGTATTTTTGCTGCCCAGGGCGCCCCCCCTGCGCCCTGCACCCTTGTAGTGCCGCTTGTGTGTGGGAGCAATGGCGCGCAGCACAGTACCTCAGAGACTCTGAAGTCTTCTGCCGTCACTGAAGTCTTCTGTTCTTCCTTTACTCACCCGGCTTCTTTCTTCTGGCTCTGTGAGGGGGGTGACGGCGCGGTTCCGGGAACAAGCAGCTAGGCGCACCAAGTGATCGAACCCTCTGGAGCTAATGGTGTCCAGTAGACTAAGAAGCAGAGCCTTGAAACTCACAGAAGTAGGTCTGGTTCTCTCCCCTCAGTCCGACGATGCAGGGAGACTGTTGCCAGCAGTGCTCCCTGAAAATAGTAAACCTAACATGAAGTCTTTTCAGAGAAACTCAAGGAGGAGGGGCATAGAGGGAGGAGCCAGTTCACACCCATTCAAAGTCTTATAGTGTGCCCATGTCTCCTGCGGATCCCGTCTATACCCCATGGTCCTTTTGGAGTCCCCAGCATCCTCTAGGACGTATGAGAAAATAGGATTTTAATTACCTACTGGTAAATCCTTTTCTCGTAGTCCGTAGAGGATGCTGGGCACCCGCCCAGCACTTCTTTATCCTGCAGTGGTTATTTGGTTTAGTAATGCCTGGTTCCTAGGTAAGTTCTGCGTTGTTTACTGTTTCAGTACTGTTTCAGCTGTTGCTGAGTTTTCCGGCATGTTGGCCGGATTTGCCTTGTTGTGTGATCTGGTATGAATCTCGCCACTATCTGTGTATTTCCTTCTCTCGAAGTATCCTCGGGGACAGATTCTACACTGAGTCTGGTAGGAGGGGCATAGAGGGAGGAGCCAGCTCACACTGTTAAACTCTTAAAGTGCCAATGACTCCTGGTGCACCCGTCTATACCCCATGGTACTAATATGGACCCCAGCATCCTCTAGGACGTAAGAGAAACCTTATTTATAAATACAAGTAACAGCTCATACGGTCAGCTTCTCAATAACCCTGAACTGAGACATTCATAATTCTGGAGATAGGGTCTATCCCTACTCACTGAGCCCTCCCTGCTGGTGAAAGCTATTGCCACGTATCACTGATGCTACTGTAGTTTTTACCGGCTCTCTCTTCCTCCTGGTTAAAAAGGTTCATGATAGTAGGGAACCGTTAGCGGTAAAATGATTTGCTACTTAAATAAAAACAAAGTAAATCCATTTTAAAAATGAATGTTAACGCTGACCCACAGTTAGTGCATTCGTCAGAGATAAAAGCTGCTGACTGACAGTCTCCTTTGAGATGATTAGTATTTGCCACTCCGTGCATTATATTACCCATGCACCATATTATTCAGCATGCGACCCTCCAGCGGCTGTAGTACTACACATTCCAGTATACCCTGCCACAGTTTTAGTATGCCGTAGTAGCAAAAGTGTGTCAGGGCATGCTGGGATGTTTATTTTCACAACAGCTGGAAGGCTGCATGCTGAATACCCCTGCCATACACTGTGGTGTAACGGAGGTGCTTGTGAGCACACAGGGTGTTATTCAGACTGCGTGTGCGCACCCCGGGAGCCTCATGAGTTGCTATCAGCATCTCAGGGCTGCGATTGCTTCTGTCTGATTATAATGCTGTTGGCGGGGCGCGGTCCGGACAACGGAGGTGTGTCCGGACCGTTGGGGGGAGCAGCCCGCAGCGGCAGCATGACGTCACACGCAGCCGCTGTGACGAGTAGCTCCCTGCCAGAGCGCAGGAGCTGCGCAGGCAGGGAGCTACTCGCCAGGTACAAAACCATTGCCCTATGCGATGCTTTTGTACCTGTGCGGGGGATGGGGGGGGGGGGCAGACATGCGGGATGGACTCGCCCCGTGCTGGGTGTCCCCCTGGATGTCTGTGACCCTGATCGTAGAATTGCTAAATTTAGCACATCTACGATCAGATCTGAATTAGGCTCTTTGTTCCTTAGCAGCTGCACAGTATTTTTCGTTGCTGTCCCTACAGCCCTAATTCCTTGGGATCAGTTCTGATTATGGTGCTATATGTAGTTTATATGACATCCATACCCTGCATTGTCCAAAGACTAGGGACAGACTGGGACTCTAAAGCAGCCTGGGCATTACACGACTTAAGGGTCACGTGGGGCCTGGGCTCGCTGCATGCCCCAATGTCTCTGTTTGCTGGGCAGTCGAGCAGAGCGCCGGGAGGCAGAGCTGTCAGGCAGCCCCATTCACTATGTGTGCCATGCGGCTGAACCTGCCAAACAGGCCAACATCCCGTCTGGCATTTGCCAGAAGTGCCAGTCCAGCCCTGCCAAAGATACTTTGAGTGGTTACATAGCCTCTGACTATGGGGGTCATTCCGAGTTGATCGCTAGCTGCATTCGTTCGCTGTGTAGCGATTAGGCAAAAAAAGTCACTTCTGCGCATGCGTCGCAATGCGCACGCCTGTCGTACTATTGCAACAAACGATGTAGTTTGACACAAGGTCTAGCGAAGCTTTTCAGTCGCACTGCTGGCCGCAGAGTGATTGACATGAAGTGGGCGTTTCTGGGTGTCAACTGACCATTTTCAGGGAGTGTTCGGAATAACGCAGGCGTACCAGGAAAAACACAGGCGTGGCTGGGCGAACGCAGGGCGTGTTTGTGACGTCAAAACAGGAACTGAACAGTCTGAAGTGATCGCAAGCGCTGAGTAGGTATTGAGCTACTCTAAAACTGCACATAAAAAGTTTGCCGCCGCTCTGTGATCCTTTCGTTCGCACTTCTGCTAAGCTAAAATACACTCCCAGTGGGCGGCGGCATAGTGTTTGCTTGGCTGCAAAAAACTGCTAGCGAGCGAACAACTCGGAATGACCACCAATATTGTTATTAGTGTGTAAACTTCAATGGAAAAGGCACTGATATTGCTGAATAATGTTCTTCTAGCACACAGCGCTGTAGATTATGTTGGTGCTATGCAGAAAACAAGGAGAACATCATTATGTATTTGGAACAGCAGGAATGTTACACATGGTAATAGTTGTGGAGGCAGTGAGGCTGTGCTCACACATAGGCACAGCATTCCCCCTCCTCACAGCTGGACATACTTACTGCAGGGCAATAATGTTAGCAGAACAGCACCTCCCGAACACCCTGCCTCAGATTTCATGCCTCAGTGTCCCCTAACAACTCTTTACAGAAGCTGTAGCAGAGGTGACTAACCAATGGTGGCATCTCATAATTCAGCCTGGCTTTGGCAGGCTGCCCGACAAATTATTATTCTACATTCACTCAGAACATTATGACATCTCCAGAGCAACATTAAAACTGCTTAAAAAGAAAACTGGCCTATATTAATTCTTTGCACTTCTCTTGACCCAAATGTCCATTATTTTCAAGGTGCCATTAAAAGGCGGTGTATAAGAAATCTGCAGTGTTTTTTATTTAAATGAATTAATTTTGCTTTATTACAATTCAGACTCACAACCAGCCGCTTATGCAGCCCCTGGGCTGCAGCACCAATCATATAGTACAGGGGGGAACCACTTAGCACATATAAACATACATGTTCTGATGTATGTAATATATGTGCTGGCTGGTTCCCCCGGTTATCAGCAGCGCTGTGTGCATCAGGCACCATGGGGCACCTAGGACTCAGCATAAGGCATCACACTTCTTCTAAGCCTGCCCCCAGACTCCTGTGAAAGTAGCCAATGGGAGGCCGGGGACGGGCTCAGATGGAGTGTGATGCTATATGCTGAGTGCCGTATGGCTCCTGATGTACACAGCGCTGCCAATCCTCGGGGGAACCAGCCAGCAAATACTGTATATTACATACATTAGAACATGTCTGTTTATATGTTCTAAGCGGTTCCCCCTTGCACCATATGGTTGGGGCTGCAGCCGCCGCTGCTCACAATTGTAAGTTATCTCTAAGGCCGAGATTTATCATGCCTTGGAGAGTGATAAATTGCATGGTGATAAAATACCGACCAATCAGCTCCTAACTGTCATTTTTTAAACACAGCCTGTCACATGACAATTAAGAGCTGATTGGCTGGTACTTTATCACCGTGCTATTTATCACTTTCCAAGGCTTGATAAATCTGGGCCTTAAGGGGGGTACTCACGGGAGAGATGTGTGCTGATCGATCTTAACACAGACCGCTCAGCACACATCTCTCACCCCGCTCAGCACAGCGCGATGTGCTGAGCGAGGGGGAAAGCCGACGGGGTGCCTCTCACTTCACACAACGGTGAAGTGAGCGACCCGCTAGATTGAGCCTGCATGCAGGCTCAATCTAGCACCGGCGATAGCGATGCGCGGGGCCGCGCATCGCTATCGCTGGAGGGCATACACACGGCAGATCCGTGCTTAAAATCTAAGCAATCTAGCAAGATCGCTTAGATTTTAAGCACGGATCTCTCCGTGTGTACCCCCCTTTAGAGTGATACATAACTATGGGGGGAGATTCAAATAAGCAAGATGAAAGCTCTGCTGATGTCAATGATTATTCTGTGTAAACCACTGCATAACGTGTGTGCGTAAAGAAATAACACCTGCTCTATTATTTCTTCCTTATTTCTTCTTCCTCTTTCTTCTGTTAAGCTGGGTACACACTGGGCTGACACATCGGCGGACCTGCTGTTACGCAGACCGAACACAGCCAACGTGATAGGTCTGTGAACGTCGTTGAGCTGGTGATATATCGTCAAGCAGCTCACAATATATTGACTGTTTGCTTGAACAGCTGAACTATTGCCTAGTGCAGTGGTTCCCAAACTGTGTGCCGTGGCACCCTGGGGTGCCGCGGGACACTTGCAGGGGTGCCTCAGGTTGGTTGTCAAGGACCAATTCAAACTATTTATTGTCAATTTAATAGGCAAAACCAGTGCTGGTGGCTGCCAATTATAAAATATGAGGACATACAGAAGCAAATCTTGTCCCTCACCACACAACTGACCCTAAGGATGACATATAAAAATAATTTACTTAATCTAATATTTTTTTCTAAATTTCTCAATAGGAAACTTGTGGCCTAGGGGTGCCGTGAAAAAAAAATCTGACACTCCAGGGTGCCGTGACTCACAAAAGTTTGGGAACCACTGGCCTAGTGTGTACACCCAGCTTTACACTGCAGCAGTATGCTGACATGTCATATAAGGACTGTCCTGGTGCTTGGACAGGGCTGTCCTTTACGTTGAACTACAATAATAAAAAAATAATTTAAATAGGCCGTGCTGGTGCCTGGTACATAACCCATCATTGCTTGTTGGAAGAGCTCCTTTAAATTGTAAAAGTACTAAGGGAAGTGATGTCAAAGGGCATGATGGCCAATGCCCACTGGGTCACCCTCTCTTTTACAGATGTGTGCCAGCAAAGTAAAAAGGACTGTTCTATATTATCTTCTTTAATGGAATTAATGCAATTGGTAGGCTCACTGTAAATGGCTGTTTACTTCCCATCATTTTCATTTTCCCAGCATGCATAAGGAGAGGATAGCACTAATTATCATTATTACATCTGTAGTTCATCCCATAATGACATCCTAACATGAACAGGTCTTGGGGTCAAGTGGAGCTTGGGCCATGGGTAACTTACTACTTTTGCCTGCTGGACCAAAAGTTCCAGCCCTTACCTGATATTATTTATTGGTCACATGATGCTGACATAGTCCATTCTGTAAAATATTTTATTTTCCATTTTAACAAGATAGGGGGACACAGTCAATCCCATAACCCCAGATTTACTGGCGTATCTACATTTAATTATACTTACCATTCTGTTGGCCCGGCACTGACTGCAGAGCAGCAAATATCACTGGGAAAATGGCTACCACAGCCATTTTCTGGTGATTCACACACGTGCAATAGAGATGTCCCCCGGGAACTTGGCACAGGCGCCATGTTCCTGGCGACCTGTGCATGTGCAGTAGACTCTGGCACAATGCCAGAACCTACCTCACCACTGGAGAGTAGGGGGTCCGTTCGGAGCCTGCACACGGGCTTCCTCCTCTCTTAGGGGTCTATTCATGAAGCAGAGAAAAGCTCTGTTTTGCGGTAAACAGGGCTTTTCTCTGCTTACCGCAATTCACAGAGTGGGTTACCATGGAGAAGCCCTTGACTTCCCCAGCGGCACCCCCACTCTGTGGCTGAATCGCATCACCATACTTTTGTATGGTGACTGCAATTCATGTAGGAACGGAAAGCCCAGCTTTCCGTTACCTTTCGCAAAGCCCCATCGCCATCTCAGACAGGCGTAGTGAGGCTTGCACAGGAGAAGAGCAGTGAATATGTCTGTCTCCTGCCTTCTCCCCGCCCCCTTCCATGACAGGAGCCAATCAGAGGAGCCCACGGCATATGCTGGGTCTCCTCCTCCTGACTGCCTGGGCCGCTGTCACAGTTCCCCCGCGCATTGCGCCCACCTTCTGTTTGCCCCCCAGTCGCTCTGCCTCTGAGGTGACCCGACATATGCATATGCTGGGTCACCTCCTCAATGCCCGCTGCCCCTAAGATGACCGGTCTCGCCTCGGACAGAAGCCGCCAGCGCATGCGCAGAAGACAGAAGAGGGACTGGCGCATGCGCAGAATCAACAGCACCACCAATCAAGCAGCGGTAGGAGGCTTGAGGACAAGATCGTGATGGGTCTAGAATAGATACCGCATCGCATCAGGAAGCCGGCAAAGGATCATGAATTGTGGTAAGTATATGAAAAAATGCCGCCCGTAAGAATGCGATGTTTGGTGATATAAGTAAAACCAAACCATTGCATTCTTACATGAATAGACCCCTTAAAGTGCCTGTGCCCAGATTACATTCCATCTTGTAATTACTGAAGGGGCCATTGATTGGATTAAGCCATTGTAAATTGTGGGGTTCATTGGCAATTCCCCATGCACCTGCAGCAGCCTGGAATAAAAGATGGCAGGGTGAAAGAAAAGACTGCCCTTATTGGGAGAGATGTACTAAGGGGTCTATTCATGTATTCAAGATTAGAGAAGTGAGCCAGTGGAGATGCTCTGTATGATTTTATAGTATGCAAATTATAAATTTGTTACTTAACAGTTACTTCAATGCTGATTGATTCTTCTCCACTGATTGACTTCTCCACAGTTTTCACTGCTTCATGACCAGGCAATTTTCAAACACAGCCTATAACGTGGCAGTTAAGTGCTGATTGGTTGGTACTTTATCACTCTCCAAAGCTTAGTTCATTTCCCCCATTGTGAGAAATACGGTCCCATAATACAAAAACACATCTCTGTTGCGTGTGCATAAAAAAAGAATATCTAAAGTAGTTCACTTACATAGATTGAGATATAAGGTATATAGATGCCTCACTTAGTTCTGCAGGTAACGTAACTAATGCTCCGTGAAATCTAATTACAGTCAGTAAACATGTTGAGAAATTCTAATCCAAAAAAAAACAACAACAGCTAAGGTTGGCAAAATCTTTTATATTTTCCAGATATTATTATATTGCACATAGAAGAATTTGAGCCTTGGGCTGGTGAAACCCTGTGTTTCCATTCCCGCACCTCATTTTACCTGAGGACACCTGGTTAGGCAGATGGGCTTTTCTGGCTCCCAGCAAGACTGTCTGCTGGAACGTGGAACTGCGACTGATACCAGTATTATACACACCACTGCCAAAGCCAGAACACAATGTTTCAAAGCAGATCAGCCTTGATAACAACACTTTTATATTGTACTTGTTTAAAAACACACATGTTATCAGCTTATGTTTATTCACTTTTGCTTTTAACCCATTAAAGTCCAGATGCGCCTCCAGAATAACAGGTTGCAGAACGGAGCCTTGACTTCTGCCACAGCAAAAGTTGGTGCCTCTGTGAACTTGCTGCTCGTCTCATTCAAATGTCTGGGCTCTTGGCCCATTTCCCAACAAGCATTTGGTTGTATATCTGAAATCTAGCAACACAACATATGCCAAGCTAGACAGCCTCTACAGGCATAAATCTAACCTAAATGCCTTGTCCGCAAGGTGCTCGCTCAGCAGATGGTAATGTGAATCACTGACAACTGTCTGCATGATGCAGTATCTCACACCACATACTACACCATATAGAGCTTGTGCTGTGCAGCCAGAACTCGCTTTGGTCTCAGAATTACAGAATATTCCATGGTTATAGTTTTCTGGGCATTGCTGATACAGTAGCTCCGATTTCTCAGCTGGCAATACACTGATAATGGAATAATTTACATATGTGCTGAAATGCAGACTGAATCCGAAAAAGCCTTCAGAGTATTCATACCTAGTCTGGTACCACTGCATCTGTTTTACCAGCACTCATTAACCCCTCTATGGCCCCACTCTGCTCACTGTGTCCCCCACTCTCCCCCCTGTGGCCCTACTCTAACCTCATTGGATTTTCTTAATATATTTATAAGGATCTCTGCTGTGTAGTGTAATGTGTATAAGGGTCTCTGCTGTGTGGTGTAATGTGTATAAGGGGCTCTGTTGTGTGATGTAGCAAGTATAAGGGGCTCTGCTGTGTGGTGTAATGTGAATAACGTGCACTACTGTAGATGTGCTATATGGAAAGGAATGTTCCCAGAGTGACGAGAAATGGATGGCTTGTCATATTGCCACGCCCCCATTTTCTGTGGCCACGCCCATCTTTTTTTCCCTGCTTGCACTGCTGTTAACCCTTTATGATGGGTAGAATACTGGACATGGGTGGCATGTGGAATCCATGGTAGTCGTAGTAATGCACCTAATCCAGAGCATGAATGCCAAAAATAAGACTTAGGAGTTAGTCGAACTTCTGACACTACAGTATGCCAAGTAAAGCTGATCATATATGAACCAGTCCTGCCACAACACCTGATATCGTGTTTCAAGATGTCTTGGCGGCAGATTCAACTAGCTGTAGGCTAATACCCCGCAGGAAAATCCTACTTAATACTATTATTTTCACGATTATTTTCCAAAAATGCCAATCCCACATCGATCTTTTGGATCGATAACGGGAACTTGGATTGGCTGTTCCTAATCTGACCTTCAGAGCCTGGCCTTAACTAAAAATATAGGGAGAGTAATAAACAGCTTGAAGTGATTGTGAAATGACGGTAATTGTAATTGGTAAACTGTGAATGGGTCTTCTCAAGCTGCAGCAGACCCCATTGCACTGATCTGCGCTTTCAAAATGAAATGATATTCGGGAAACAATAGTTGGAGCAATGCAGCTTTTATTTTGGAAGAAGTCGGAGAACGGAGCGAGAAAACAGCATGAGACATTTATCAGTGTTAGACTTTCTATAACTAGTTCAATTCAATTATTCCCTCTCCACGCTAAAAGCTAGGCACACAAAGTTTGTCTTGGTTGTGTGATGCATCAGTACAGAGGGATACATTTATCAACATTATGCAGTGTTCATGCTTTGAGGGCAGGGAAATTCTCTTGTGGGCTTCAGCGGCCTTCGGTACCCACAGCCCTCGAACATCAAGTCAGCAGAGATTCTCCTATCATTTATACACATTAGTAAGAAGTTGAGTACAGAGTTTGTATTGCAAGACATTACTCTTTCTATGTATCAGTCCAGCATAAACGCTGCTGTAACTCTTGCTAGCTACTTTGTGGCACTTGTAGCATACAGCGTGCACAATGCTTGGGTTCTGCTGAGAAGACTCCATACTTGCGTACTCTCCCGAAAAAGTGTGCAAGCCTCCCAGAGCTGCCTGCTGCTGTTAATTAACTGCCCATTGCCAAGTGAAATGGGCAGTCCCAGCAGCCAATGGCACGATTCATGCTGAATCGGGTCATCGTAGCCACGCCCTCCCACTGTATAGTTCTGGTAAACTTGGCCACCATGCATAATTCTGAGGGCCTATGTATTAAACTGTGTGGTGGGTAGATTCCTAAATGCCCATTTTTGCCAGATTCAGGAATTACCCCTAGTTATCAAGCCCTAGAGCCAATGGTGACCATTGTAGTAGATCTGATACAATAAGTTTTCCTTGTTACGCATATTTAGGAAGGGCAGTGATAGTACATGTATCACTACGGGATGCCGGGATCCCGAACGCTGAATAGCCTGCCGGCCAACAGGGACTATTCCCACTCCTGGGTGTTGTGCTCGCCCCCCTCCCCCGCTGACCATCTAAAAGCCGGGATCCCACGGTTGGTATGGTGACCGGCGGTCTCCCAACTGCTGGTCACCCGTACCCAACCCATCACTATCTGTCCTCCTATACTATTGTATCTTGGACTATACTATCTTTGGATGACGATAGCAGATGCAGAACAGAATATACTTTATTAATAAAATAGAGCATTTTTACACTTAAGACTATGTTAAAATACTGCAAAAAAAATTTAAAAAATTTATTTTGACATTTATTTCTTATATGTTTATTTATATTTTAGTTTTAATGACTCTTTACCTGGAAGTCTGAGAGTCCCGGATCCAGGTGCAGTGTAGTGCAGTGCGTATGAATAACCCAACTATACCTGGCACATTTGTGCAGTAGGGACCCTAACTTGTGGTAACGCAGCTTTTTGCAGTTTGTGGTAACACAGTGGTTATCATTGCTACCGCACAGCACTGAGACCATGGTTTCAATTCTGATTATAGCATAATCTGTGTGGAGTGTGTATGTTCTCCCCCATGTTTATGTGGGTGTCCTCCGGCATTTCAGTTTTGTTCCATAAACAGACTGGTTAATTGGATTCTGCCAAAACTGACCCAAGTGAGCACCTGTCTGTGATTGGACATTTATCCTGAAAGCTCCAACGTGGCAAGAACCAATGTAAATGGGTTATTTTTTCCTGAAAAGTGCTGCGTGATATGGTTTCACAGCTATACAGATACTGTAGATGATATATTTAAAACAGTTTTATAACAATGGATATGTCACTTGTACAGATGTGTCCTCTTATATCCTTGCTGCTGTCACGCTAAACAGCCCTTCAAGTCGCGCCATGCCGTGGCAGGACTCGGTAGCACTGAGTGTCTTTTTCTATGTATTTTGCCGCAAAAATGCGTCTTACATGCAATGTAATGTAATAGGCTGCACGAGCAGCTTCTGCTGATTAAGATGATATGCAGCATGCCAATATTCTGTGTGTTATTGCGGCTCTATCTGTATCTGAAATGCCACGTTACAGTGTTTTCTAGGAAAACACTCTAGCATAGCATTTTATATGTAAATACAGTCGTAGTCACACACAGAATATAAAACAAATGGTAATCTCCTTTGCAGCACTTTCAATCAGCAGCTTGCTCTACTTCCAGGTGTACACCGACAGCTAAAACATATGTAGACAATATAAAGGTGAAATGGAGTGTGCAGCGCTGAATGCTATGGAATGGAGTCTGTATATACAGAGGTAGCTGTACGAACTTCACACCAAATATGTACTGCCAAGGATGGATCA
Source organism: Pseudophryne corroboree (assembly GCF_028390025.1). Taxonomy (NCBI): domain Eukaryota; kingdom Metazoa; phylum Chordata; class Amphibia; order Anura; family Myobatrachidae; genus Pseudophryne; species Pseudophryne corroboree. Next base: position 84,585,620 of record NC_086452.1, read on the forward strand.
AGTCAACGAGATCACCGTCCCTGCTGTGTCTCTCTCTAATGAAATGACACTCACTTTAAATAAATGGATAACGTTCACCAAAAGGTATCTGTAAAAGCACAATCCCGTCCTGGATCTCTGGCTCAAACCACAATTCCAGTAGTAGCCGTAGATAAATCACAGATAGCCATAAGTAAGTACCAGATAGGTAAGGATAAAAGATACCCGTCAGGGAATTTATGTAACAAGGTAAAAAAAATGCGTTCACAGAACGATGGAAATCGTACCCCTTCCTAAGCGAGGCTGCGCTCTACTGCTGAGACGCCCGGGATGTCTCAGTCCGCTGTACCGGCAACAGCCTCAGACGTGCGGATGGGTGATTCTCCTCTCCTGGAACTGCTCTCAAGTCCTACAGCGTCAACGCGTTTCGGCGCCCCCTTTCTCAAGATCTGCTGTAGGAAGTCCAAATCATCATATATATATCCATAGGAATTTTCTGATTGGATCTCTCCAATTGGAATCACGATGTGCAGGTGACGCTGATTTCCCACACACATCCATTCAAACATAATGGGCATATATTTGATATACTAAAATCTACCACATAATGTCTACCAATATACATATCAAAGGTTCTCATGAACACTGTCAGTTCCAGTGAATATATTTACACTATACACATCTACGGCTACTACTGGAATTGTGGATTGAGCCAGAGATCCAGGACGGGATTGCGCTTTTACAGATACCTTTTGGTGAACGTTATCCATTTATTTAAAGTGAGTGTCATTTCATTAGATAGAAACACAGCAGGGACGGTGATCTCATTGACTTGATCCACCCTTGGCAGTACATATTTGGTGTGAAGTTCGTACAGTTACCTCTGTATATACAGACTCCATTCCATAGTATACAGCGCTGAACACTCCACTTCACCTTTATATTGTCTACACACAGAATATAGGCATGCTGCATATATAATCAGAAGAAGCTGCTTGTGCGTGCTATTACATTGCCATTTTCGTGGCAAAAGATGCAAAAAAAGACGCTTGGTGCTACCGAGTCACACAGCCATCACGTGTTATGTGTAACGTGAAATGTAGCACATGGAGCAAAGTTGTAAGAGGACACATCTGTATGCAATAATTAAGCTGTGTGCTACAAGAAAATGGCCACCACTCCCCACCACACTGATAGCTACATGAGTGACCATGAGCTTAGTAATGTGTGATGAATTACAAGAGGATGTATGATGAATCTGAAGGGAGAGAGTTAAAGGGGGTCATTTACATGTGGCTGTGTACCTGTATATGCAGCCTGGGGGCTAGATTCATCATCGCTTGCAGAGTGATAACATAAAGAAAGAAAAAGTGCCAGCCAATCAGGTCCTAACTGCCATGTCACAGGCTGTGTTTGAAAAATGGCAGTTAGGAGCTGATTGGCTGGTACTTTTTCACTCTCCATTTTATCCCTTTCCAAGCGATGATGCATCTGGCCCTCTGTGTATACAGGGGGCTTCCACTAACTGCCAATTTCTGCAATGCAATCGCAATTGGGTGGCTCTTAACTTGCTGGGCGGCCCCACCATGTGATTGTAAGCAGTAGTTTACCTATTTTAGCAAAACTGCTACTGAAGCTGAATTAGGCCTAATGTGCAAATTTGCAATTTGTGGAGTGAGAATAATGGTGAAATCATCGTGTGAAGTGTTTGGGATACCACTGGGATAACAAATGTAGGCGTGGCAAACGTGTGAAATTCCACAGCCACGTGCAGGAAAGAGGTGACCAATTCACAAAACTGTTTTCAAATTTTGATTCAACTCTAGTCAACTGCCGGCACATTTTTAAATGAAAAAATAAATAAATTGTATACTTGTTTCATAATTCGTTTGTTTTTGTTCCTTGTGTCCCAGTTCGCAGCCATTTGCTTTTATAATTCAATGTTTCGTTAGAAGAACAGAGACTAGTATGTTTAACTGATGATCTCCGCAAGGAACAAATTCAGGAATTTAGTGTAAAATATTTGCAATTCGTTAGGAACATTTACATGATTCAAGTACAGAGTGTGTTACATTAATAGGCTGTGCACAAGATGAGGAGAATGTAAAAACAATTCCCACAATTACCATCCAACGTGCTAGAGACTGAAAATAACACCAATAAAATGTGAGCACATTGTGACTGGAATGGTCACAGAGCGGCAGTGCATCCTCAGAGCGGCAGTGCATCCTGGACATGTTGAAATGCCAGTGCTGTGGGCACACTGTGGCAGTGTATTACAGTCCTACAGCCTGGTAGAATAGGCACAGAGGGGCAGTGAATCACAGACCTACTCCAAGATGAGGAGCATAATGCTGCAGTGCATGCTGGGAGTGCTATGCTTCCTCTTGCTGAGTGTCACAAACATATTGCACTTTCCGGGAGAAGGTGGACTCCTAGTGGCACTGCATTTCCAGTGTTCTGTACTGGATTCACCTGCGCATTAGAAATATTCCACTTTCCTGAAACTGAATAATTATCAATATTGTCCCTTGGTGTAATATATTGTTACAAAAACACACAAAAAAAGTGTTAACCCCTTCACTGCTGAGGGTTTTCTCACCCCTCAGCTGAGGCGTTTTCCAAGGTTTGCGCTCATCACATTCTAACATCAATATTAATTATTTTTTGAGCAGTACCCACAAAAAAATGTACCTCATGTATGCCAAAATCACCATCCGGAGACCATCCCCACTGCTACCTGCAACTCTCCACCTGAGTTCAGTACTGGTTGGGAGATGATAGGAGGGTTTTTTTATGTTTATGTGGCACTTTGCTAAGGATGAGTGGGACTCATCTTCCTCAGTTTGAAGGTATATGCAGAGTATGAGCAGTAGAAGAGTTCAATTACAGTTTTACAGGTAGCAGCTGCCCTTCAGAGATAAGGCACCATCTCACTTCATGGCCGTTAATATTCTCCTTAGACCTGACATCACAATCCACACTACGTAATAAGCTGTGATTGGTCCCACGCAAATTGGACAATTTAAATCAATTGTCTAATTGGTTATTAATTACATACAATGTACAAATCTAAGAAAAACAAAAACACTTTTGATATCTTTGCATGAACAGGTTGGGTCTCCCATATCCGAGATGCTTGAGACCAGAAGTATTTTGGAATATTTCCAAAGCATAATGAGGCATCTTGGGGACGGGACCCAAGTCTAAACAGGAAATGTATTTATGTTTCATATACACTTTATACACACAGCCTGAAGGTAATTTTATACAATATTCTTAATAATTGAATGTATTTGTGTAAGTCTCAGTCAGGCTCAGATTCCGGAACTTCGGATATGGGAGACTACACCTGTAGTGTCTTCTTCTTGTGTGAAAGGTATATCAGTTGTCGAAGTCAAAAATATTTCAGTACACACATCGCGTACAAACTACACACAGATGGCCTTGTTCTGCCACGCGTGCACATATTTGCAATTTGCGTATGACCGCTCACGCGGTCCTGCGTATTAGCGCGTGGTATGAGTAATTACGGTAGCACTTGTGATCGCATGGAAAAGCCATAAAGACACATTTCATATTTAATCCACATAGTGCACAATGTACACATAGTCTACATGCACCACACCAGCGAGTTACACTTGCTTGAAGGGTATAATAACAAAGGGATTCACCTTTACAGGATAGGAGGGGACAGAATTAGGTTAAGAGGTGGTGTTTGGTATCCAGCTGTAGGGTATTTTTAGAGCAATAATCCGGTGTTGGTTTGCGGAAGATCGCACGCTCCTGCAAATAGTTAAGCGCAGGAGCAGAATATTAATATCAACTGTATTTACTGTACTCCTGATATTCGGCGGGAACCCAGTGGAGAACATCTGCAAGTGCACCTGGACCAGACAACGCCCACCTATTCAAACCGACCTATGACCTCTCCTGTACTGTAAATGACCAGCCCAGTGACCAATAGACAGAGATTACAGTTTCTATTGTGTTAGGTTTTAGACAAATTTATAAAAAACCAGCTGCAGGCCCGGTCACACACAATCTCTAAAGGTTATCTACCTTGATGACTGAGGACCGGACCGGGAAGCGCAGGCGAACAAACGTATGTACCATTGACTGTAGCCTTTTTCTCTTATTGTATTATTCTTGTAACCCCCTGCTAGTAAAATAACCGTTGGTGGGTTGGACCCCAACATAGTTTTGAAATACAATTGGTGTCGTGTCCCATTTCCTGCTAAGGTTTAAGGTATATTTCTATCACACGTGCAGCTGCATTGTGCTCAACGTGTCGGTGTGTGTGTATGCACTGCCTGTACTTTTTACGTCTGTCGCGGCGTGGGTACGCAAAGTGCGTACACGGTACGGGTGTTTGCAGGGCCGGTGCAAGGTTTCCCAGCACCCTAGGCAAATCATCAGCAAACCCCCCCCCCCAAAATAAATAAATATATATATATATATATATATCAGAGGCGTAACTAGGGATTTTGGAGCCCAGGGCTATATCATTAATGGCGCCCCCCCCCCCCCCCCCCAAAAAAAAAGCGAAGGGTGAAATCATGCGCGCGCGCTCCGGAAAAGGGGCCGTGGCCACTAAACGGGGCATGTCCCTCAGTGTAGTAATACCCCTTATACTCTCTAGTACTGGTGCCCCTTTCAAATTTTAGCACACTGAATGAGCCGAAATTCACATTGTAGCACACTGAATGAGCTGAAATTCACCTTGTAGCACACTGAATGAGCTGAAATTCACATTGTAGCACACTGAATGAGCTGAAATTCACCTTGTAGCACACTGAATGAGCCGAAATTCACCTTGTAGCACACTGACTAAGCCGAAATACACATTGTAGCACACTGAATGAGCCGAAATTCACCTTGTAGCACACTGAATGAGCCGACATTCACATTGTAGCACACTGAATGAGCCGAAATTCACACTGTAGCACACTGAATGAGCCAAAATTCACATTGTAGCACACTAAATGAGCCGAAATTCACACTGTAGCACACTGAATGAGCCGAAATTCACACTGTAGCACACTGAATGAGCCGAAATTCACCTTGTAGCACACTGAATGAGCCGACATTCACATTGTAGCACACTGAATGAGCAGAAATTCACACTGTAGCACACTGAATGAGCCAAAATTCACATTATAGCACACTGAATGAGCCGACATTCACACTGTAGCACACTGAATGAGCCGAAATTCACCTTGTAGCACACTGAATGAGCCGACATTCACATTGTAGCACACTGAATGAGCCGAAATTTACACTGTAGCACACTGAATGAGCCGAAATTCACACTGTAGCACACTGAATGAGCCGAAATACACATTGTAGCACACTGAATGAGCCGAAATACACAATGTAGCACACTGAATGAGCCGAAATACACATTGTAGCACACTGAATGAGCCGAAATACACATTGTAGGACACTGAATGAGCCGACATTCACATTGTAGCACACTGAATGAGCCGAAATTCACATTGTACGACACGGTATTCTAGAGGGGGGACATGTGGGGAGATAACAAGGGGGCATGGAGAGAGAGGCATACAGAGAGAAAGGCATGAAGAGAGATGGGGCATTAAGAGGGAGAGAAGAGGGGGGCTTGGTATGAGGAGAAAGAGGCATATGGGGGGGAGGGGGAGAGCGCAAGAGAGTGAGATTTCAGAGAGGTGCTCTGGAGAGCAGTTACACATACAGACAGTACCTTCAGGTGGGGAGGCAGCTCCGTGGTGTCACAAGCTGGGCGATCTGGTATTATTTGCAGTGCTCAAATGCTTCTGGACCCCGCAGCCCACCAAAACATTATGCGGTCATGGGGGGTTATAAGATAAGCGGGAGGAGACGTAGAAGGCAGGAGGAGGCAATGCGGGAGATTGACGGGGTCACGGGGATAGGCAGAGAGAAAGGGAGAATGACGGGGATAGGCAGAGTTGCGCAGCGGCTGATCCAGGAGTCCAGGACAGACTCTTCAGACTTATACTGTCCTGGACTCCTGGATCAGCCGCTGCGCAACTCTGCCTATCTCCGTGTGAAGTGAAGAGGAGCCGAGCCCGCTTGCCTGTGTACTGTCAGGAATCGACTCACCAAGCTGACATCCGTCCGCCGTTGCGGACTCCGACCTGGTTCCCTGCGGTCACCTGTCGTCCGTGTCCCTGCCTCTGGACGCCATCACGGGCCTGGGAGCGCTCCTGAGACAGCAGGCGTGTAGCACGCCGCGTTTCCGCTAGGCCGCGGCATGGGCGCCGCCATGACAGTTCACAACAACCAGCATACAGCGGCCAATCCGGTGCTTGGCCGCACCCACTTTCCCTCACTCATCCAATGCCTGTGCACCAAGGGGTACATAAGAGACTGCAGGATCAGTCTGCAGGCATCCTGGACTTTGTGTCACTCCTGCGACCCATGTGAAAGGATCTGTTCCTGTTCCTTCCGTGTTCCTGGCTCTCTGCTTAAAGACTTGTACTCCTGGTTACTCTGCACAGCTCCGTGGAACTTCAAGGCCCAGCAATACCTGCAACTTCAAACAGGCTTCACACTCATCACCACCTTGTGTGCTTCAGCCTTGCAGTTGAGACTGACTCCAGGTGTGTTCCATTCCTCCACCTGTGATACAGCTTGCTGCTGTCAGTGCTTCACCACCTGCACTGTGGATAGTCAGACTCCTGCCTCTGCTACCAGGTTTGCCATTCAACATCTCACTGCCAAGTTTCATGTTTAAAACCTGCACTGGTTTCCAAACCAGAATCATCTCTACAAGCACCTGTTCTTCTGTTTATCATATTACCGGTTATTATTTCTCCAGTCATCTGTCATCCTGTTGCCATAGACTTTCAGCTATTACGCTGTGTGATTGACATTTCCATTTGTTATTATTATTTCTGCTGCCATTCTGTTTATGTCATCTGCTAATAAATATCATTGCGCTCATGCGCAGGAACGTTATCCAGCCTCCTCGTTTTCTCCCAGCTACCTCCACTGACCCACTAGCGCCCCCTCCGGGGACACAGCCAAAACACAATCTGACAGTAAGTCCAGGATCGATGGACTCGGATGGTGGACGGAGTGTGGGGTCAGAGGCCTTGCAAAATCTGGTCTCCCGTCTGGATGGTCAAGAGGCTGCGCAGCAGCAGATGTTTCAATTCCTGCAAGGGATGTCCTCCCGGATAGATACACTACAGCAATCCCTGCCTAGTGTACTCACTCCTACTGTTCCTGTTACTCCAGCACCTGCCAGTGCTGTGAGTTCCTCTATGCCGGCTGCATCAGCTCCAGTGTCACGTCTGCACCTGCCCGTGCCAAGCAAGTATGATGGCAGTCCAAAGTTATGTCGCGGGTTTCTCAACCAATGTGAAATCCAGTTTGAGTTGTTGCCACATAATTTCCCCACGCCAAGATCCAAGGTTGCCTACATCATCTCCTTACTTTCTGGATCTGCTCTGAGCTGGGTGTCTCCTCTGTGGGAACGTGCTGACCCTCTGATTAACAACTACACAGACTTCGTGTCAACCTTCAGACGGATCTTTGACGAGCCTGGTCGTGCAACATCAGCTTCCGCTGACCTGATTCAACTTCGTCAAGGTACCCGTAGCATGGGACAATATGTCATTCTGTTCCAGACGTTGGCCGCAGAGATTCAGTGGAATAATCAGGCCCTGGTAGCAGCTTTCTGGCATGGACTTTCTGACCGGATCAAAGATGAACTGGCGACCCGCGACCTTCCTGTACAATTGTCTGAATTGATTTCCTTGTGCATTAAGTTGGACTCTCGCATCCGCGAACGCAATAATGAACGCGCTCGGAGTGAGCCACGCAGATCAAGGATGATACCTTCAGTACAGTTCCAGTCTCCTTCTTCTGACGAGCCTATGCAGGTAAATAGGTCCCGCCTAACTCCTGAAGAGCGGGCAAGAAGAATGCGTGAGAGACTCTGTCTGTACTGTGCGGCTGCGGGCCATCAGATTAACTCCTGCACAGTGCGTTCGGGAAACGCCAGATCCTGACTTGTAAAGGAGGAGTCAAGTTGGGATCTTTTAGTCAAGCTCCTTCTAATCAAGACCTTATCCTTCCTGTGACGTTAGAGACTTCAGTTGGGCTCCAGTCCGCATCAGCATTAGTGGACTGTGGAGCTGCAGGTAACTTCATCACCCAAGCTGCGGTAAATAAATTTTGCTTACCTATATGTGAACTTTCCTGTCCAGTTTATATTACCGCTGTGGATGGTAGTCGAATCTCCAAGGGGAATATTTCTCATCAAACTGCCCCAGTGGTTCTGGGAGTTGGATTCCTACACTCTGAACTGATTAAGTTCTTAGTCATCCCTCAAGCCACCCAGGAGATCGTCTTGGGCATGCCCTGGCTCCAGCTACATAATCCACAGTTTGACTGGTCAACGTTGCAGCTTACCTCATGGGGTTCACATTGCCATCAGTCCTGTTTAGCCCAAGTGTGTCCCATAAAGTCTACCGAAGTTAAGACACAGTCAAGTCTCCCAGCAGTTTATCAAGATTTCTCAGATGTCTTCAGTGAGAAGGCCGCTGATGTCCTACCGCCCCATAGGGAATGGGATTGTCCCATCGATCTCCTTCCTGGCAAGAAGCCACCTAGGGGGCGCACCTACCCGTTGTCTGTTCCTGAAACCGAGGCGATGAGTGAATATATCAGGGAGAATCTACAAAAGGGATTCATCCGCCCTCCATCATCACCCGCTGGTGCAGGTTTCTTCTTTGTTAAAAAGAAGGATGGAGGACTGCGTCCATGCATTGACTACCGGGGTCTCAATGACATTACCATTAAAAATAGTTATCCATTACCACTCATTACCGAATTATTTGACAGAGTTAAAGGAGCCCGCATCTTCACCAAGTTAGATCTCCGCGGTGCCTACAATCTCATCAGAATCCGGAGTGGTGACGAGTGGAAGACAGCTTTTAACACTCGAGATGGCCATTACGAATACCTGGTAATGCCATTTGGGTTGAGTAATGCTCCAGCAGTGTTCCAACACTTTGTGAACGAAATCTTTCGTGATGTCCTGTATAAGTACCTCGTTGTTTACTTGGATGATATCCTCATCTTCTCCCAAGACCTTCCATCTCATCGTCTACAAGTCCGTGAAGTCCTCCGACGTCTTCGTGAGAACCGGCTCTACGGTAAACTTTCTAAATGCACCTTTGAAGTTCCCTCTATACCCTTCCTGGGTTATATAATTTCCGGATCGGATCTTCAGATGGACCCGACAAAATTGGAAGCTATTGCCAATTGGTCCATTCCAAATTCTCTCAAGTCTATCCAGCGGTTCCTGGGTTTTGCCAACTATTATAGGAAATTTATTCGGGGATTCTCCACTCTCATCGCTCCTATTACCAACCTGACTCGGAAAGGGGCAAACCATTCCAACTGGTCAGAAGAAGCCTTAGCAGCCTTCCAGAAGATCAAACTGGCCTTTATGTCTGCCCCAGTTCTGTCTCAGCCAGATGTAAACAGACCGTTCGAGTTGGAGGTGGACGCCTCTACAGTTGGGGTTGGAGCTGTTCTCTCCCAGAAGGGAACCGATGGGAAAGTCCACCCTTGTGGATTTTATTCTCGCAAATTCCTTCCTGCAGAAGCTAACTACTCCGTTGGAGATCAAGAACTATTGGCGATCAAGCTGGCTCTCGAGGAATGGAGATACCTCCTAGAAGGGGCCAAACATCCGTTCAACATCTACACGGATCATAAAAACCTGCTATACTTAAAGGCAGCTCAGTGCCTTAATCCTCGCCAGTCCAGGTGGGCTATGTTTTTCTCACGTTTTAATTTTAAGCTTCATTTCCGCCCAGGTTCGCAGAATGTTAAAGCTGACGCTTTATCCCGATCTATGGAATCCGAAGAGGAAACGCCTGACTCAGTGCCTCATTCCATCCTGAGTCCAGTGGTGTTCGCTGCATCTCAAGTCTCCCCAGCTCCTCCTCCTGGTAAGACTTTTGTTTCCCCAGAACTCCGTCCCAAGTTGCTATCTTGGGCTCATCAATCCAAGTTCACCGGTCATCCTGGTGTCCTGAAGACCTTCAAGTTTCTCTCTGAGACGTACTGGTGGCCTAAGATGAAAGCTGACATCAAGGATTTCGTGGCATCCTGTCCTAAGTGTGTGCAGCATAAGACTCCTCGTCAGTCTCCAGCAGGTCAGTTACAACCATTGTCTGTTCCTAGTCGTCCCTGGTCACACCTGTCCATGGATTTCATCACCGACCTTCCTCCTTCTCAGGGATACAATACCATCTGGGTTGTAGTGGACAGATTCACCAAGATGGCTCATTTTGTTCCTCTCCAGGGTCTCCCTTCTGCCCCGAAACTTGCCCAAATCTTCCTACGGGAGATTTTCCGCTTACATGGTCTACCCTCGGAAATAATATCCGACCGGGGGGTACAGTTTGTAGCGAGGTTTTGGAGGGCCCTCTGTTCTGCCATGCAAGTCAAGCTGAAGTTTTCATCATCGTACCATCCTCAGACGAATGGGCAGACAGAGAGGGTTAATCAAGAACTTGAGACTTTTTTAAGATTGTATGTTTCATCTTCCCAGGATGACTGGTTCGATCTGCTCCCATGGGCCGAGTTTGCCCACAACTTCCGCTATCATACTGCTACTGAAACAACACCATTCTTCGCAGTATATGGGCAACATCCCCGTGTTCCAGACTTCCAAGAACTCCCTCATATGGATGTTCCTGCTGCCACTACTGCTCTGACTCAGTTCTCATTAATTTGGAGAAAGATTCACGTGTCTCTCAAAAAGGCCTCCAGCCGGTACAAGTACTTTGCCGACCGCAAGAGACGTGCGGTTCCTAACCTGAAACCTGGGGACAAGGTTTGGCTGTCAACCCGTAACCTCCGTCTTAGGGTTCCATCCATGAAGTTTGCACCCCGTTTCATTGGTCCTTTCCCTATCGAAAGAGTCATCAACCCTGTGGCCTATAAACTGAAGTTACCACCTTCTCTTCGAATACCTAACGCTTTTCATGTTTCTCTCCTCAGACCTCTAGTCCTGAACCGTTTTCAGAGTGCTCTTCCAGTTGGCCCCAAAATTCGAACTCAGCGGGGCGTGGAATTCGAGATTGGCAAAATTCTGGACTCTCGTTGCCGGTATGGACGTCTCCAGTACCTGGTCGATTGGTCCGGTTATGGCCCAGAGGAAAGAAGTTGGGTAAACTCATCGGATGTCCATGCTCCAAGGTTGGTCCGTGTCTTCCACAGCACTCATCCATCCAAGCCACGTGGGTGTTCGGTGTCCACCCTTAAAGGGGGGGGTACTGTCAGGAATCGACTCACCAAGCTGACATCCGTCCGCCGTTGCGGACTCCGACCTGGTTCCCTGCGGTCACCTGTCGTCCGTGTCCCTGCCTCTGGACGCCATCACGGGCCTGGGAGCGCTCCTGCGACAGCAGGCGTGTAGCACGCCGCGTTTCCGCTAGGCCGCGGCATGGGCGCCGCCATGACAGTTCACAACAACCAGCATACAGCGGCCAATCCGGTGCTTGGCCGCACCCACTTTCCCTCACTCATCCAATGCCTGTGCACCAAGGGGTACATAAGAGACTGCAGGATCAGTCTGCAGGCATCCTGGACTTTGTGTCACTCCTGCGACCCATGTGAAAGGATCTGTTCCTGTTCCTTCCGTGTTCCTGGCTCTCTGCTTAAAGACTTGTACTCCTGGTTACTCTGCACAGCTCCGTGGAACTTCAAGGCCCAGCAATACCTGCAACTTCAAACAGGCTTCACACTCATCACCACCTTGTGTGCTTCAGCCTTGCAGTTGAGACTGACTCCAGGTGTGTTCCATTCCTCCACCTGTGATACAGCTTGCTGCTGTCAGTGCTTCACCACCTGCACTGTGGATAGTCAGACTCCTGCCTCTGCTACCAGGTTTGCCATTCAACATCTCACTGCCAAGTTTCATGTTTAAAACCTGCACTGGTTTCCAAACCAGAATCATCTCTACAAGCACCTGTTCTTCTGTTTATCATATTACCGGTTATTATTTCTCCAGTCATCTGTCATCCTGTTGCCATAGACTTTCAGCTATTACGCTGTGTGATTGACATTTCCATTTGTTATTATTATTTCTGCTGCCATTCTGTTTATGTCATCTGCTAATAAATATCATTGCGCTCATGCGCAGGAACGTTATCCAGCCTCCTCGTTTTCTCCCAGCTACCTCCACTGACCCACTAGCGCCCCCTCCGGGGACACAGCCAAAACACAATCTGACATGTACAGCTCCGGGAGCGCTGCGGTCATGCTCCCGGCTCCCAGCAGCAGAACACACATGACGGAGGCAGCATAGTGCGCCAGCGCGGTGCGGCGCTATAGTAACGGGCGGCAATAGCGGGGGCGGGTGGTGACGGATAAGAAGTCCTTTCCTCCCTGGGTGAATGTGCCGCCCCCGGACATCGGGGTGGGTATGAGAAGGGAGGGGGAGTCAGTGAGCGACGCAGCAGTGAAGGAGCAAGAGGTGAGCCGGAACGCGGTGGCCTTACATTTTTTTTTTTTTTTTTTGCTCAGCACCGCCCTTAAAGTGCCGGCGCCCATAGGCAGCTGCCTAAAGCTGCCTAGTGGTAGCGCCGGCCCTGGGTGTTTGTACGCTAACTGTGTAAAAAGTACATAGGGTAAGGATTACATACAGCGGCCGCAGCGGCTCGAATTTAAGTGTATTAAGGTATAGCTTTCTGTCCTGTAAAATAATCAGCATTCACACAGTACACAGGGGTGCCATGAGGGGGAGAGCAGGTAATTACACCAGTCTGGCATTGTCTGAAGGAGCCTACGAGCTGTGGGAAAGTGAAAATCCTGAAAGGTGCGACACTTGCATGTTTTCACACAGCCGCTGCGTGCACATCCACAGCAAGGTGGCATTAGCATCCATCTCTGAATCAGACCCTATATCATTGGGATCCATTTGTAAGTTACCCCTTTTGTTTACTGGAATAAGGGGCCTAAGTCAGATGGGAATGGTTGGTGCATCACTGTTGCTTACTTGGAAGCAGCAGCAATGCAGAGATATGGTAATGCAGCAGGAGGCGCCTGGTGTAAGTAGAGGCCTCCAGCGTGGATTTGTGATCTAGTGCTGCATCCTAGGATGCAGCATCGGATCACCTGCAACCCCATTGGCTGGCTAAGTGACCTGTGGGGTCACGCAGGTAGGCAGCTGCAGCTCTGACCAAGTAACCAGGAAATTTTCATCTGAAACCTCGGCACTCCGCCATAATGGAGGTGACATGCCTCTGTTTTGGGAATCGACTGCCGTCGCTGCCCTCAAACAGCTGCAGAATTTCTGACGTATGCAGCCATTTTGCATGCGATGATGCAGGACCTGTATGGCGCATGCACAAATTACCATCGGTACTTTGCACCATGTGCCTCAGGTCCTTTGGGATCTGAATTAGGCCCTAGGTCAGTAAAATTAAATACCCATCTAATACTAATAAACAAATTATTTGAAGCCAAAGATTTAGAGTAATTTAGGTTTGTAGACTTGTAACATCAACTCTGCTAGGTGCTACCTGCAGTAGTCATGAACAAGACAAAATTCTAGTTGAAATTTTTACCACCTTTAGGGGTCTATTCATGAAGCAGTGAAAAGTGTGGTGAAGTGAGCCAGTGGAGAAGTTGTCCATGGCAACCAATCAGCATTGACGTAACATTTATAATTTGCATATTATACAATTGTACAGAGCAGCTGATTGGTTGCCATGGGCAACTTCTCCACAGGCTCACTTCTCCACATTTTTCACTGCTTCATGAATAGACCCCTCAGTTACAGACAATCCTGTTTGTACATCGCCCAGCGAAGGCAGCTGATGTGCCGTTCTTTACTAACGACCCGCCAATACCTTAATATGGACCTGTAGTCATTATTATTATTACTTTGAAATGATACAAATAAATTGACCCTTTAGTTTCCATCCCAACTGTCAGCAATCAGTGAGAGAAAGTAACAGCAGATTTCAAGCCTAGGTAAAAACACAGCTAGCTGTCAGCCAGAGCTGCCGGCCGTAGCGTTTTCTGAAAAGGTCACGGAGACATTATAACATGTAAACACTGGAGATATTAGCTGCGAGTGGTGGAAACTTTCTAACCTTCACAGTAAAAACCTTAAATTATTTTTGAAGTGTAAATGAAACCCAGCTCTGCAATGATAGATGTGGAGCGTGGAATTGTATTAGACAAATGGCAGTAACATTTTAATAGTTATTACCTTAGAAACCCCTGGGGATCTCCAGATGGCAGAGTAAAGTCAAACGTTTAGAAATTCCTCTAGATAAAGAAAAGAAAATCTTTCCAGCGTTGGGGGAAGGGGATTCCTGTATGATATTGGCGCTGCGAGATTTCACTGATGGAGTTCACAGGAACAGTATCTATTGAACTTTTGCGCCATAATGTCAGTCTCAAACCGTCTACTACCCTCAATGAGTCATTTTGCCTGTAACAGGCGCATTTATTAGATAAATGACATAAATTTTGTTTCTTTTTATGGCTTTATAAGGGCTACGTGGGAGATTTAGCAAGCTTTTTAAAAAAGACAGCGACCAATGAGCTGCTAGATATCATTTTATAGAATACGGTAGATGAATGATAGCTAGAATTGCATTGGCTGCTATAGGCAACACCTCCACTCATCCTCTTTAGAAGGTTGTCTGTTCCTCTTCAACATCACAATTCACAGATTCCTGGGGGTTAGGGTGTCAATAGCTTATTAATATGTTCTCTTATTGAAGTGTTCTCAAGATCAAACTGTAATATAATGTTCTAGGTACCTAGGGGCAGATTTTTATGTGTTTCACTGAAGTTGCCCATTTTTTCAGAAGTCTATTATGGAAATAAGTACAGCCAATTCATTGTGGAAGGTTTATTGAGAACGCAGAGTGAGTACTTCTGTATAAATCTGCCAGTAGCATTAGTTGGGTCTCTTAAAGGTGAATTCCTGGCTTGGGATAAAAAAAAAAGATCACCCTTCCACCACTCTTTTCACTGTTGTCCTCCCAGGGGCTATTCCATCCTGACGGGGGTGCAGCTGCCAGCTGAAGAGTCACCTCTTTCTACAGTATTCTCCAAGAGTGGGAATACCTCTCGGCCGGGTCCACCTCCCAGTGTGATCTGCTACAGACTGTAACAGCTCAGTGCAAGCGCTGGGCACTCACTTTTTCCTTGGATAGGCAGATGGGTGGCGGCTTCTGACAGGTGTTTGGCTGTGGCAGCTGCTGCAGTCTGGGCGGCAGAGGATACTCATCCCTGCGCTTTGTCTCTGATGCTGTGACGAGGGGGCTGCCCGGCACGGTCCATCTCTCTGATGCTGGGAGCAGGGGAGTGCCTAGTGCGGCCCATGGTTGTCACTCACTCTCAGCAGGCCAGGCATGGTGCAGCATGATTGGGTGCAAAGTGAGAGGAGGGCCCTGGGAGGACTGGTCAGGCAAATCTAAATACTGATAGGCTAATTGGCTTCTGATGAAAATATTATCCCTATTCTATATGTGTGTTCATGTGATAGTGATTGTATGTCCCACTGGGGCAGGGACTGATGTGAATGGCTAAATAGGCTATTTAAAGCGCTGTGGTATATGTGTGTTCTATATAAAGAACTGATAATAAATATATCAGTGGGGTTTAATAGACAAAACCATCCATTAGACAAACTAGGGGCCTACAAATGGCTTCCTGGGCACTGAGGGTCCTGAATTACCCTTCCTTTTACCAGATGGTGGTAGGAAGTGACCCAAAACCAGTATATTGCCTACGGCAACATAGGGTCATAATCTGCCGCTGCCGTACTTGCATACTGTCCTGGAATATCCAGAAGATTACTGAATCTCGGGTGGCTCTCCAGAACTTAGCGAAGAGCGGGCAAGTCACCCGGACTCCACCCCTGCCACCCACTGACTGCCCACTTCGTGAATGAAGTGGGTGGTCTGGGCAGCCTGATGTGATTCAAAATGGCCCAGTCCCAAGCTTTACCAAGTCAAGAGTTATGACATTTTATAGTGGGGTTGGGGCAACGTAACACCACGTACCATAGCGCTCATCTGGCTGACCCCTCCCCCGAACCCTGCTGGAGACCCCTGCTGAGAAATTGGCAAGCATGATCTATGCTGAAGTTCAATTATGGGTATTTAGGGTGTCCCACCACTGCACATAGTCTACGTCCTATCTGCTGTGTCACCAGAGACATGTTATAATGTAACAATGGGCCTAATACAGAACCGATCGCTGCACCAACAGCGATCACACTCTGAAGCCCTAAGCGTTGTGCACACCAAGTGAGATGCGAAAGCATGTCACTGTTGCGATGGCCTCTGCTTGATTGACAGGCAGAGGTGGTCGCGGGGTGGGAGGGGGCATGCCAACGCTGTTAGAATGCCATTGGGGGGCGCCGGTCCGGACAACGCAGTCATGTCCGGACCGTTGCCGGGGCAGGCCGCGGTGGCTGCGTGAGGTCACACGCAGCCGCTGCGACCGGGAACGTGGTGGGTAGCCGTCTGCCAGCGCAGGCAGGGAGCTACTTGGCAGGTGCAAAAGCATCGCTGCCGTGCACCTGTGCTGGGAAGGGGGGGGGGGGGGATGGGCACATGCGGAGCGGACTAGCCCTGTGCTGGATCACCCCCAATATTAGTTTATGGTCTATGAATTTATGCTACAAGAGTTACTCTAACTGCTTTAGGCAAACAGAAACAATGGAAGGTGGGGGACATCAGTAGCACCTATGAAGCTGCCTGGTGTCAGGTAATGTCAGTGCACTCCAAACTGTATTTGCAATTAGCAACGGTTTAAATTGTGCATGAAATGTCACTGTTTTAAGGCAAACCAATCTCCCCGGAGCCGCCAGCCTAATAAAGGTCAGCATGCAGATGTAGAGCGAGCACTGGGTTTTATTCTGGCTGCTGTTATCAGTGCGCCGGCTGTAAGCATTGCATATCATACATATAAAGTTGTTCCTGCACTGAGGACCCTTTCTCTCCTAGGTGAGGTGCTGTTTTACTTTTAAAAATCAATGAAAAAAATGAAAATACTTTGGGCACCTTTCCCTCCTTCATCTCGCTGGGAATGTGATAGATATCTGTACAGTAACATCACCGTGATCTGTTTAATGTGTAACAGTATTATATGCCTTGCTACTTTCCCAGCAGCGCAGAACATCGGAGGGAACTACATTATGCATATCAGTGTACAAATGAACGCAATTATACTAAATAGGTGCATAGCATTACAAAGGAAGGCACTGCATTCTTCTATATTCAGAAATGACCTTTACAGTTATACAGTAGATCATCAAAACCTTTAGTTAATGAGATGCAGAATTCTTTTTAGCATTTTGCCCCAAACTATCTACAATAAGAAGAGATATTTGACGTTGTCCATCATATAGATGTCAACGTTCAGAACATATAGTACAGGCGCGGCCAACCTGTGGCTCTCTAGCGGTTGTGAAACTACAAATCCCAGCATGCTTTATCAGCTGATCAGTGGAAGGGAATGCTGGGACTTGTGGTTTCACAACAGCCGGAGAGCCATAGGTTGGTACATGCTAAGGGCAACAGCAGCATTCCACCATATACAGTGCTGCTATTTATGCCACTATATAGTGTGTCGGTTCTGGTATGAATGGTCGACCATGTTAAGGTCGACATTCATTAGGTCGACCACTATTGGCCGACATGAACTAATAGTCGACACATGAGAATGGTCGACACATGAAAAGATCGACATGGGTTTTTTAACTGTTTTGGTGTCATTTTTTCCGTAACATGACCGGGGACCCCAATTAGTGCACCCCGTCCCCTCGCATGGCACTCTTAGCTCACCATGCTGCGGGCAAGGTGCCACGCTCCGCTACCACTGCGCTTGGCACAGGTTAACGTTCCCAATCGTAGTCCACATTGATGGTAAAGTATGAAAAAGTTAAAAAGCTTGTTTTGTTTTTTTTAAAAGCCATGTCAACCTTTTCATGTGTCGACCTTTCCCGTGTCGACCATTTTCACGTGTTGACCATATGTCCATGTAGACCATGTCAATGTTGACCAATAGTGGTCAACCTAATGACTGTTGACCTTAACATGGTCGACCATCCAAACGGAAACCTACTGTAGCACCTATCATAACTTCTTAAAGCTCAGTCCTACCTTTGTATTGTCCTGCACCGAGAGTCCTAATACACAATGCTGCTGCCAGTGGGGTATCTATCATGGGTGCAGGGTGTGCAGTGCTTTTTGGTCCAGGGAAGCCCTGTGCCGCACACCCTACGCTGACTGATTCGCCACTGGGGTTGCGCATGCAGGGCCCGGCCCTATACTCGTCCAGTAGAGTCCATCATACTGGTGAAAGACGGGTCTGCTTAGGAGCAGTAAAGATCCCTGTACTGTGCCAATGTCTTTGCTCTCTTCTGTGTATGCGTCATCTTTCAGAGTACTGTATAGATGGAGCCACGCTATTAAGCGTGGCTGCATCGTAGGCGGGGGTGCGAGGCGTGCCTAGATGCGCCTTCGCCTCAGCATGCCACCAAGTGCGTACAGAGACATTCCCATTCACTTTGAATGTGGCGCGTGTGCTTCTACGATGCACGCGCGTCCCATTCGTTCCCGGAGGTGCCCCTCGCTGGGCGCACCTAGTTGCAGACGGAGCCACGATTAGCGTGGCTCCATTTGTATGTGAGCGGGAAGACAGTGCTGCCGGAACAGGTATGGTCATCCTTTCACACACCCGTGTTGCAAGTGTCAGTGTGGGAGTAGGACGGGGTACTTTGCATCATTGGAACCTGGCAATCAGGGACGTGCGGTGAGCTAAATGGCTCAAGAGGCACTGGCTAGCCCCAGAGCCAGAATTCCATGCAATATATGAGCCAAAGGGTACATCTGGTCATTATACACAGGTGCAGCTGTATAAACTCCTGGAAATTTGGTGAGTTTTGATCAGAGATGTGCAGAAAAGATAAGCGGGGTGGGGGGCACTGCCTCACCTGCCATAGACTTTTTACTCCAGAGTTTGGGCTATAAAAATTATTAGAATAACGGAAAGAAGATATTTCAAACAAATTATTAGTATTTTTCATATACTTTATTCAGTCAAAACTCTGGTTTAAACGTAAGTATGACAGGAAAGGCTCTGCCTCACCTGCCTCACCCCACCGCACGTCACTGCTGGCAATCCATGGCACAATGTTGCAATTTGCAGGAACAAAGAGTGAAGGGCCAAGATGGCACAATTCTATAAGAATTGCACATTGCACCCCACATACCACCTGCTTGGTGGGATGTTAATAGGCTTCCAGGAGTCCGTGTGGACTCTCCAAAATTCGTGAGTCTCCTGTATGATGTGTGAGAGTAGGTTAGACGGTACGTTTCACACAGTTGCACACAACGTGGCTGTAGTTGCTGGCAGCTGTGGAAGCAAGATTTACTACTTTATGCTATTTTAGTATCTGTTCCAGTAATGCGCAATATTATGTGGAAGCGGAAACCATTAATTTTATGTCGGTCACAGCAACTGCAGCAATAACATCTGCACTTCCACCAGCCCCATACTAAGTGCAGGAGATCAGTCAGAAACAGGCTTCCCTTCTCCGTACACACCACTCAGAATCATACAGAGCTTTTCATTCAGGCCTACGAGTCAGGACGGTTACGTGTGATCGCCCTCTTTCACCGCCCAGTTCCAGCCCGGAAATGCCCTATTTCACAGAAAGATAGATCAAGCAAAGTTGCCTCCGACTCCGGAGTAGGATGAGATTACACAAAAAAGTGTAAAGTCTCTTCTGCACATGCGCTGTATGCAAAAACTCGCCCTGTGCGTCCTTGATGAGAGATCCTCGGGATTCAAAATCAGCACCACATATTACTGTGATCAGTTATGTCTAGTGAACTCAGAAGTACATCTCAAAGGGACCTATTTATTATTGATGGCAGTGTGTCCACGTAAACTATTATTTCTTATCACTGCATATTGGAGCATTAATATGACTTATTGTGCTTCTTAGTAAAAAAAAAAAACCCTTCCCTGTCCTGGGGTAGTGAATGTGCAGTGCATAGGTACAGTAGTCACAATCTCTCTGGTTGTGAACTGTAATCTCTGACTATAGTTTTTGTGAAATACCATGGTACAGAACCGTATATAAGTAGCTCTGCACACCGAGGAAGTCAGCATGTTCACTGTTCACTTCCTTCACAAACTCGTTATGGAGCTCAACAGAGGCCACTGGAGAGCGATGATCTTCTATCACTACAAGAGAGTTCTGATCTATTGCAGCTGCATTCGGGGAGGAAACACAATTCAAAACTACTGTGTTTGAGTGGTTTGCAGAATTTTGGTGCAGGAAACAGTCCCTGGAAGACAAGGAGCACTGTGGCCGACCTGTGTCCTCCATCACCGTGAACAACGTTGCTACCATGCGGGCTATAGTTGAGATGGATACCAGGGTGATCGTGGCCCAGTTAGACATGGGGATAGGGAACCATCTGCTTGATACTCCATTAAATGCTTGGCCTGAGCAAGGTTTCTGCATGCTGGTTGCCCCATCAGCTGAGATAGCAGAAGGAGGCTCAGGCAACTTGGTGCCACAACATGCTGGCCAGGTTTGATGGCGGTCACTCAAACTCTGTCTTGGAGATCATCAGTGGCGATAAGTCCTGGCTCTAGTTTCAACCCCGAGACCAATCAAGTCGGCCCAGAGGACCCCAGTTGGAGGTGCGCTGCCACAGAAGTTCCAACGTGAGCGCAGCGTGGCCAAGCAGATGTTGGATGTTTTGTGCCAAAGACAGGACATGTAACTGCTGTACCACTCATGCAGCAGCGCACCGGGACTGGCACACCCACCAAGGCCTGCCGCAAGTGCTGGAAGGCATTTCCAGGCACCATCCAAGAGTGCGCCCTTGCGGTGCCCTTCTCCATTACAACAATGCACCTGCCCTGGAAAGTGGTAGATTTTCTGGCCCAGGAACGCATCAGGAGCTTGGTCATCTGCTGTTCAGCCCAGACCTGGCCCCCTGCGACTTCTTTGTGTTCGCACAAATCAAGCTCCGGATGCATGGGATTCAGTTTGAGTCACCGTAAGCTGCAGTGGAGACCTTTATCCAGCATGTAGAAGACATACCTGCTTCAGAGTGGTCCAGCTGCTTCGCCAAGTGGTTTGAGCACAGGCAACTTTGCGTAGACTCCTCTGGTGAATACTATGAAAAAATGTAATGTTCACTTTGTAAATATGATTCCTTTTGTGCATCCAGAAACTAATTGTACAGCCCTTGTACAGGGATAGCTATTACTAGCTCTTCCCTGCCTGTTCTGATCCGGCACATACTATATGGAGCCTGATCCCGAGTCACATGCAATGATAATGTTCACAGAGTTGAGTGACTTTTTTGCTGCTGCGTGAGCCTGGAAAACCCTAAAAACTCATGCATCCCATGGGGTGTTCTCACAGTCGTGCACTTAAAACAGAAATGCCCGGTATCGGAAATGTATGGAAAATGTGATGGGTATTCCTAGGCGGTGACTAGGAAATGGCCACTGAGATGCACAAAAATCATCCATCTACTGCCAACGTCAGCCATTCAGGAAGTAATACGGCCACTGAACCCATACATTGCCTAATTTGGTCTCAGTTTGTTGGCCTATGTATTTCTAGCTTAAGACTAGTAAAATCAAAGAATTGGTTATTGCAGGATACAAATACTGAACTACCCTACTTTACACGGGATCCGGTCTGAAGATCGACACTGTCTAGGTCGACAGGGTTTCTAGGTCGACAGGGATTCTAGGTCGACAGGTCAAAAGGTCGACATGAGGTTGTTTTTTAATTCTTTTTTTGAACTTTTTCATACTTAACGATCCACGTGGACTATGATTGGAATGGTAATCTGTGGCGAGCGAAGCAAGGCCCCTTGCCCGAAGCATGGCGAGCGAAGCGAGCTACGCGAGGGGACATGGTGCACTAATTGGGGTTCCCGGTCACAACGAAGAAAACAACACCCAAAAAAACCCAAAACCCCCCTCATGTTGACCTTTTGACCTGTCGACCTAGCACATGTCGACCTAGAAACCCTGTCGACCTTCCAACCCTGTTGACCTATAGTGGTCGACCTAAACACTGACGATCTAATGATCCACACCCGCTTTACACTGTGCACCCCGTAAGCTCTGCCTATACACTCCTGTAGTTATCAAGGCAGTGGCATAAGTATTGCTGCCTCTGGCTCTTCTTGTGCTGTATAATATTCTTATGGTTCTGTAACTCCTCATTGCTCTATTGGCAGATCTCTTACTTAGCTATTTCTCCTCATTTACAGCCTGTGAGACTCATTGGTCTCTAAAGGTTTATTGCTCAGTAAGAATTGTGTGCAAGTCAGATGTGTCTCTGCATCACATTAGGTATAAATGTTAGCAGATTAACACTTTCTTTCCTAGACAGATAGTTTATCTGCGCTTACCCTAAATAGCTTTATTGACACCCATTAGATCGATATAGATACTGTAGATATATAGTATGTGGACCTCCAAAGCAGGTCTGGCCAAGGTGCTTTGCACCATCATCCCTGTGTCAGGTCCTGCACAATACAGCTGTCAGTGGCTTCTAGCTCCAGCTAATGGTAAAGACCATAAGGGATGGTTGATCTATAATTGATACAGTATATTGGCTAAAGTAGAGACGGTAAAGCTACATTATGTAACCCACAGACACAGTGCTTACTGGATTAGGTGTGGCCATTGCAGGAACCGGAGTCATACTCTGAAGGGCCACAGAAACATTGAATGTAGTTCAGTGACAACTTCGAGCCTGCCGGATGTGAAGGAAAATACAGATGTGTCCTTGCTCACTGTTGCCATGAAGGGGTTGCACATACAGCCACATCGCTATTGCAACTAGCCGTGCCCCCCAAGATCCCTGTCCGCAGAAGCTTACACATCCCATGCAATCCTATGGACTCCGGGATTGCACGCAGTGCACGGGCTAACCGCAGGCACACTAGCAGCGAAGATGAGAAAGGACTCATCTGTATGGTGTAAACAGCTGGCTTCCAGAAAACAAGGGCATGCTGGCCTTCCTACCTCTATGACTGTGTTATTATTACTCAGTCTTGTTTTGGCAATGCTGTTTCCAATTGTAAAGAGCAACTGTATTTGCTGAAGAAACTCTTAATAAATAAATAAATAAATAAATGGTGATATTTACTAAAAGTGCTTCGGAGCCTGTCAGGAAAACAGGCTGGAACACTGAACATTGGGCCTAATTCAGACCTGTTCACTCGCTAGGGTTTTTTTGCAGTCGTGCATTCGCATAGTCGCCGCCTATAGGTTAGTGTATTTTCGCTTTGCAAGTCCGGGGCCGGAATTGACGTCAGGAACCCTCCCTGCAAACGCATGGACACGCCTGCGTTTTTGCAACCACTCCCAGAAAACAGTCAGTTGACACCCACAAACGCCCTCTTCCTGACAATCTCCTTGCGAACACCCGTGGATTCTTCGCACAAA
Organism: Pseudophryne corroboree; assembly: GCF_028390025.1. Lineage (NCBI taxonomy): Eukaryota > Metazoa > Chordata > Amphibia > Anura > Myobatrachidae > Pseudophryne > Pseudophryne corroboree. The sequence continues at coordinate 84,609,104 of NC_086452.1, forward strand.
CCCATCGCTGAAAGGTGATCCGCTTTGTACCCGTGCAACGCACCTGCGCATTGCGGTGCATACGCAGTTTAGACCTGATCGCCCGCTGTACGAAAACGCAGCCTAGCGATCAGGTCTGAATTAGGCCCATAGACACTGTGGGAGATGAGAAGTGCCAGACTAAAAGTGCACTGCCAGTCCCATTGTGTGGACTGTCAGTCCCCGAGAGTTGCCAGCCGTCACATATAACCTTCTAGATAAACAGAGTGAGGAGTTGGCAATGAGGGACCAGCCCAAGAACATGAAATCTGTTCGGGCATGGGTGTCTTATGCCTGCACTTGGAGGATAAATGTCACTTGAACACTTCATCACCAGCCAAGTAGCTGAGTTTTCATTGGGTCTCCAAGATGAGCCTAGGCTTAATACATTAGAGAAATTCCATTCTGTATCACTGACCCACCAATCATAAGCATACCCCTTACAGAGAGTGCAGAGGGTCTTATTCAAAGATGTATGCAAACCCAATGTCACCCCACCTGCGCAAGTGAAGATCAGTGGATGCAACGACAGTCGCTGTGCCTCGTAAGCCGCTTGGCGGGGAAAGCATGTCCGCTGCTAGCTTTCAGAAAACAAGGGCATGTTGACCCCATTTTTGGGCATGCTGAAGCCAGTGGCTGCATCCAGTGTGAAATCACCAGACATCCTGCGTTACTCATATGTCTGATGTTTACAGATAATCCGATGCTGCATCCTTGGACGCAGCAGTTGGATAAGAGAAGCCAACAGCTGGTGACTTTTAACACAAGACCCCTCCTGCTGCATTTGCATATTATTGCACAGCTGCTGCGCACAAAGGCACAGCAGCTGTGCTACTCCATCCATCTTTAAATCAGGCTCAGAGGGGGTCACCCCAAGTTGATCACTCGCTACCAGTTTTTAGCAGCCGTGCAAACGCTATGCCGCCTCCCACTGGGAGTGTATTTTAGCTTAGCAGAAGTGCAAACGAAAGGATCGCAGAGCGGCTACAAAAAAAAATTGTGCAGTTTCAGAGTAGCTCCAGACCTACTCAGCGCGTGCGATCACTTCAGACTGTTCAGTTCCGGATTTGACGTCACAAACACACCCTGCATTCGCCCAGCCACGCCTGCGTTTTTCCTGGCACGCCTGTGTTTTTCCGAACACTCCCTGAAAACGGTCTGTTGACACTCGGAAACGCCACCTTCCTGTCAATCACCCTGCGGCGGACATTGCGAATGAAAAGCCTCGCTAGATCTTGTGTAAAACTACATCGGCTGTTGTGAAAGTACGTCGCGCATGCGCATTGCGCCGCATACGCATGCGAATAAGTGCCGCTTTTTCATTTAATCGCTGCGCTGCGAACATTTTTACCTAGAGATCAACTCGGAATGACCCCCAGAGACACTACCGGGGATCCTACTGTGATCTACAGCCCTGAGAAATTGGCTGTAGGTGAGAACTTGAGAAAAGGTGACATTACCATAACTTTAAGGTTTGCCAGCACTTTCCCCACCAGGGGCATGAAGGTACTGTACTTGGTGCCGTAGGGCATATATTTATGTAGGGCATACAAAAATGTGAAACCTAATATATACAATCATACAATCCTTCACTATAACCGTGTTCCTTAGCGCTCATTTATTTCTTTACGCAGATAACATTGTGAGGAAAATGCAGATCTCCTGCAATGTTTCATTATCTGTCGCCCCCAATATCTTCCATTGTAAAACAAGCTTCAGTTACCGAGTGTGCCGGAAATTCAGTGCTGTAATTGCCGGTCCCTTATTTTCATTCTTTGCATTGTCTGCTAACAAACGACTTGCATTATAATCACAAAGCTATTAGTGAGAAGCAGCCTGAAGTCACAAGTGTCAGCTATTCTCGCTCTGGCTATAAATCAACTGTGAGGTTCTCTGAGTATCTGCCGGGAGAGAATACTGTATCACCGGCTCCAAAACGCCGATTCTGCTCCGCTTGGTATAGATTTAGCTCAAAAAGATTTAATTAATGCCAGACACTCCATTTAACACTTAACCTTTAAAGTGTTAAGGAAATATGTGCTGCAATATAGGAATATGCTATGATTTCAAATAATAGAATTCTCCGGAGAGGCTGAAGTCACTACCGATGACCTGGGAATAAAGTAATGTGTTGTATTTAGATTCTTCATCGCTGCACATCTCTTGGCAGGTCAGCTATAGATTTTTATGCTATATTCATATTAATGTGGACAGTAGGTAAAAACTATATGCAACGAGGGACTTCACAGGTCATGCAAGATGTATTGGCTGTAGCAAAGAGTATAAAGGGCGGAAGTATATAGTCTATGGGATTGGTCACAAATACATACAGGGGGACATTTACTAAGCAGTGATAAGAGCGGAGAAGTGAGCCAGAGGAGAAGTGCCCATGGCAACCAATCGGCACTGACGTAACATCTATAATTTGCATACTATAAAATTATACAGAGCTGCTGATTGGTTGATGGGGAAACTTCTCCACTGGCTCACTTCTCCGCTCTTATCACTGCTTAGTAAATGTCCCCCACAGTGCTTAAAAAGGTTTCTAAGTGGTTACCCACTAATATACCCGGTCGAGCCACAATATTATGACCACCAGCTAATAGCCAGTGTAACCGCTGTGTGCACCACAGACAGCAGCTAGACGGCCTGAACGGTCATTTTAGACACACATCTGGTAGCCCCCAGGTTTATTCTGACGGTGAGCTGCTTCACTGTAGCGTGTCGGTCGGCCCTCACGCACCTCCGTTGCCGACGGTCACCTCTCACATCAATGGCACATGGTGCTCCGCAGTCTCCACGTCGGTTATTCACAATGGTGCCATTTGTCGAGTCACGATACACCTTCGCCGCAGCAGCACATGGACAGTTCACAAACCGTGCTGGCCCGAAAGCCGATAACCATCCCTTTTTGCAACCCGGATAAATCGCCCCTTTTACCCATGACAGCAAAAATAAGAATTTACTCACCGGTAATTCTATTTCTCGTAGTCCGTAGTGGATGCTGGGAACTCCGTAAGGACCATGGGGAATAGCGGGCTCCGAAGGAGGCTGGGCACTCTAGAAAGATTTATGACTACCTGGTGTGCACTGGCTCCTCCCACTATGACCCTCCTCCAAGCCTCAGTTAGGATACTGTGCCCGGACGAGCAGACATAATAAGGAAGGATTTAGAATCCCGGGTAAGACTCTTACCAGCCACACCAATCACACCGTACAACTCGTGATACTATATCCAGTTTGACAGTATGAAAACAACTGAGCCTCTCAACAGATGGCTCAACAATAACCCTTTAGGTAACAATAACTATTTACAAGTATTGCAGACAATCCGCACTTGGGATGGGCGCCCAGCATCCACTACGGACTACGAGAAATAGAATTACCGGTGAGTAAATTCTTTTTCTCTCTAACGTCCTAGTGGATGCTGGGAACTCCGTAAGGACCATGGGGATTATACCAAAGCTCCCAAACGGGCGGGAGAGTGCGGATGACTCTGTAGCACCGAATGAGAGAACTCCAGGTCCTCCTCAGCCAGGGTATCAAATTTGTAGAATTTTGCAAATGTGTTTGCCCCTGACCAAGTAGCTGCTCGGCAAAGTTGTAAAGCCGAGACCCCTCGGGCAGCCGCCCAAGATGAGCCCATCTTCCTTGTGGAATGGGCATTTACAGATTTTGGCTGTGGTATGCCTGCCACAGAATGTGCAAGCTGAATTGTACTACAAATCCAGCGAGCAATAGACTGCTTAGAAGCAGGAGCACCCAGCTTGTTGGGTGCATACAGGATAAACAGCGAGTCAGATTTTCTGACTCCAGCCGTCCTGGAAACATATATTTTCAGGGCCCTGACAACGTCTAGCAACTTGGAGTCCTCCAATTCACTAGTAGCCGCCGGCACCACAATAGGCTGGTTCAGGTGAAACGCTGACACCACCTTAGGGAGAAATTGGGGACGAGTCCTCAACTCTGCCCTATCCATATGGAAAATCAGATAAGGGCTTTTACATGATAAAGCCGCCAATTCTGACACTCGCCTGGCTGAAGCCAAGGCTAATAACATGACCACTTTCCACGTGAGATATTTCAGATCCACGGTTTTTAGTGGCTCAAACCAATGTGATTTTAAGAAACTCAACATCACGTTGAGATCCCAAGGTGCCACAGGAGGCACAAACGGGGGCTGAATATGCAGCACTCCTTTTACAAAAGTCTGAACTTCAGGTACTGAAGCTAGTTCTTTTTGAAAGAAAATCGACAGAGCCGAGATCTGTACTTTAATGGAGCCTAGTTTTAGGCCCATATCCACTCCTGCTTGCAGGAAATGCAGAAATCGACCTAGTTGAAATTCCTCTGTTGGGGCCTTATTGGCCTCGCACCATGCAACATATTTTCGCCATATGCGGTGATAATGCGTTGCCGTAACATCTTTCCTGGCCTTAATAAGCGTAGGAATGACTTCTTCCGGAATACCCTTTTCCTTTAGGATCCGGTGTTCAACCGCCATGCCGTCAAACGCAGCCGCGGTAAGTCTTGGAACAGACAGGGCCCCTGCTGTATCAGGTCCTGTCTGAGCGGTAGAGGCCACGGGTCCTCTGAGAGCATCTCTTGAAGTTCCGGGTACCACGCTCGTCTTGGCCAATCCGGAACCACGAGAATTGTGTTTACTCCTCGCTTTCTTATTATTCTCAATACCTTTGGAATGAGAGGCAGAGGAGGGAACACATAAACCGACTGGTACACCCACGGTGTCACCAGAGCGTCCACAGCTATCGCCTGAGGGTCCCTTGACCTGGCGCAATATCTTTTTAACTTTTTGTTGAGACGGGACGCCATCATGTCCACCTGTGGTTTTTCCCAACGGTTTACCAGCATCTGGAAGACTTCTGGGTGAAGTCCCCACTCTCCCGGGTGGAGGTCGTGTCTGCTGAGGAAGTCTGCTTCCCAGTTGTCCACTCCCGGAATGAACACTGCTGACAGTGCTAGTACATGATTCTCCGCCCATCGGAGAATTTTTGTGGCTTCTGCCATCGCCATCCTGCTTCTTGTGCCGCCCTGTCGATTTACATGGGCGACTGCCGTGATGTTGTCTTACTGGATCAGCACCGGCTAGTGTAGGAGCAGGGCTTTTGCTCGACTTAGGGCATTGTAGATGGCCCTTAGTTCCAGAATATTTATGTGAAGGGAAGTCTCCTGACTCGACCATAGTCCTTGGAAGTTTCTTCCCTGTATGACTGCCCCCCAGCCTCGAAGGCTGGCATCCGTGGTTACCAGGACCCAATCCTGTATTCCGAACCTGCGGCCCTTTAGAAGATGGGCACTCTGCAGCCACCACAGTAGAGACACCCTGGTTCTTGGAGACAGGGTTATTAAGCGATGCATCTGAAGATGCGATCCGGACCACTGGTCCAACAGGTCCCACTGAAAGATTCTGGCATGGAACCTGCCGAAGGGAATTGCTTCGTAAGAAGCTACCATCTTTCCTAGGACCCGTGTGCAGCGATGCACTGATACCTGTTTTGGTTTCAGGAGGTCTCTGACTAGAGATGACAACTCCCTGGCTTTCTCCTCCGGGAGAAACACTTTCTTCTGGACTGTATCCAGAATCATACCCAGGAACAGTAGTCGTGTCGTCGGAACCAGCTGTGACTTTGGGATATTCAGAATCCAGCCGTGCTGGTGCAGCACCTCCTGAGATAGTGCTACTCCCACCAACAACTGTTCCTTGGACCTCACTTTTATTAGGAGATCGTCCAAGTACGGGATAATTAAAACTCCCTTTCTTCGAAGGAGTATCATCATTTCCGCCATAACCTTGGTAAATACCCTCGGTGCCGTGGACAGTCCAAACGGCAGCGTCTGGAATTGGTAATGGCAATCCTGTACCACAAATCTGAGGTACTCCTGGTGAGGATGGTAAATGGGGACATGCAAGTAAGCATCCTTGATGTCCAGGGATACCATGTAATCCCCCTCGTCCAGGCTTGCAATAACCGCCCTGAGCGATTCCATCTTGAACTTGAATTTCTTTATGTACGTGTTCAAGGATTTCAAATTTAGAATGGGTCTCACCGAACCGTCCGGTTTCGGTACCACAAATAGTGTGGAATAATAACCCCGGCCTTGTTGAAGTAGGGGTACCATGATTATCACCTGCTGGGAATACAGCTTGTGAATTGCCGCTAGCACCGCCTCCCTGTCTGAGGGAGCAATCGGCAAGGCAGATTTTAGGAACCGGTGGGGTGGGGACGCCTCGAATTCCAGCTTGTACCCCTGAGATACTATTTGCAGGATCCAGGGATCCACCTGTGAGCGAACCCACTGATCGCTGAAATTTTTGAGGCGACCCCCCTGGCTCCGCCTGTGGAGCCCCACCGTCATGCGGCGGACTTGGAAGAAGAAGCGGGGGAGGACTTTTGCTCCTGGGAACCTGCTGTTTGTTGCAGCCTTTTTCTCCTACCTCTGCCTCTGGACAGAAAGGACCCGCCTTTTCCACGCCTGTTTTTCTGGGTCCGAAAGGACTGAACCTGATAAAACGGCGCCTTCTTAGGCTGTGAGGGGACATGGGGTAAAAATGCTGACTTCCCAGACGTTGCTGTGGAAACTAGGTCCGAGAGACCATCCCCAAATAATTCCTCACCCTTATAAGGTAACACTTCCATGTGCTTTTTTGAATCTGCATCTCCTGTCCACTGGCGAGTCCATAAGCCTCTCCTAGCAGAAATGGACAATGCACTTACTTTAGATGCCAGTCGGCAGATTTCCCTTTGTGCATCTCTCATATATAAGACTGAGTCTTTTATATGGTCTATGGTTAACAGGATCGTGTCTCTGTCTAATGTGTCAATATTTTCTGACAGTTTATCTGACCACGCAGCGGCAGCACTGCACATCCAAGCTGACGCAATAGCTGGCATAAGTATAATGCCTGTGTGTGTATATACAGACTTCAGGATCGCCTCCTGCTTTCTATCAGCAGGTTCCTTGAGGGCGGCCGTATCCGGAGACGGTAGTGCCACCTTTTTAGACAAACGTGTGAGCGCTTTATCCACTCTAGGGGGTGTTTCCCAACGTGACCTATCCTCTGGCGGGAAAGGGAACGCCATTAGTACCTTCTTAGGAATTACCAATTTTTTATCAGGGAAAGCCCACGCTTCTTCACACACTTCATTTAATTCATCTGATGGGGGAAAAACTACGGGTAGTTTTTTCTCTCCAAACATAATACCCTTTTTAGTGGTACCTGTAGTTATATCAGAAATGTGTAACACCTCTTTCATTGCCTCAATCATGCAGTGAATGGCCTTAGTGGGCATCAGGTTAGACTCATCGTCGTCGACACTGGTGTCAGTATCAGTGTCGACATCTGGGTCTGCTTGAGGTAGCGGGCGTTTTAGAGCCCCTGACGACCCATGCGACGCCTGGGCAGGCACGAGCTGAGAAGTCGGCTGTCCCACATTTGGCATGTCGTCGATTTTCTTATATAAGGAGTCTATACGTGCACTCATTACTTTCCATAAGCCCATCCACTCAGGTGTCTGCCCCGCAGGGGGTGACATCCCTTCTAAAGGCATCTGCTCCGCCTCCACATCATTATCCTCATCAAACATGTCGACACAGCCGTACCGACACACCGCACACACACAAGGAATGCTCCGAATGAGGACAGGACCCACAAAAGCCCTTTGGGGGGACAGAGTGAGAGTATGCCAGCACACACCAGAGCGCTATATAATGCAGGGACTAACTGAGTTATGTCCCCTATAGCTGCTTTTTATACTATATATATACTGCGCCTAAATTTAGTGCCCCCCCCTCTCTGTTTTTACCCTGTTCTGTAGTGTAGACTGCAGGGGAGAGCCAGGAAACTTCCTTCCAGCGGATCTGTGAAGGAGAAATGGCGCCAGTGTGCTGCAGGAGATAGCTCCGCCCCTTTTCCGCGGACTATTCTCCCGCTTTTTTCCATATTCTGGCAGGGGTATTTTCCACATATATAGCCACTGGGACTATATATTGTGGAGTTTTTGCCAGCCAAGGTGTTATTATTGCTTCTCAGGGCGCCCCCCCCCAGCGCCCTGCACCCTCAGTGACCGGAGTATGAAGTGTGTATGAGGAGCAATGGCGCACAGCTGCAATGCTGTGCGCTACCTTGGTGAAGACTGATGTCTTCTGCCGCCGTTTTTCCGGACCTCTTCTTGCTTCTGGCTCTGTAAGGGGGACGGCGGCGCGGCTCCGGGACCGAACACCAAGGACTGGGCCTGCGGTCGATCCCTCTGGAGCTAATGGTGTCCAGTAGCCTAAGAAGCCCAATCCGGCTGCAAGCAGGCGAGTTCGCTTCTTCTCCCCTTAGTCCCTCGCTGCAGTGAGCCTGTTGCCAGCAGGTCTCACTGAAAATAAAAAACCTAAACTATACTTTCTTTCTAAGGGCTCAGGAGAGCCCCTAGTGTGCATCCAACCTCGGCCGGGCACGAAATCTAACTGAGGCTTGGAGGAGGGTCATAGTGGGAGGATCCAGTGCACACCAGGTAGTCATAAATCTTTCTAGAGTGCCCAGCCTCCTTCGGAGCCCGCTATTCCCCATGGTCCTTACGGAGTTCCCAGCATCCACTAGGACGTTAGAGAAAAGTGATAAGTGTGCACACCTTATATAACCACTAAGACAGCGCACGACACGTGACGTACTTCATGGGCTACGTGCTGCCGGCGTCAAATGTAGGAGATGGTCATAATAATGTGACTTGACTGTGTAAGTGTACTTTTGTAGCATCGTAACACTGTGCAGTCAGTACTTTGCTTTCCTTATGCTGGGTACACATATCGATGAGCTATTTATCGCAAACTGAATGACTGGTGTGTACACCTGACATGTCTGCGAATTATCTCATTCACAGACATATCAGAGCACCCCTGGAACACAGTGGATACAAGTTTATCTGAAAGATATATTGGAGCATCTGCATGTCTGTACAGACGACCCGCCAACTGCCTATACACTGGCTGCAGGGAACACTGACATCACAGTTGGGCAGGCAAATTTAAAAACCCACCAGTTGTCTCATCTGCGCAGACATATCGAGCGGGTGATTGGTAAGTATGTACTGCTTACATAATCGGCCGCTCAATCGGCGTGATGGCGTATGCATCATTTAAGTGTGTAACCAGCCTAAAGGCCCATACACACGGTGAGATTCGGGCTATGCCCAATTCTCACTATGCGACAGGGGCTAGGTCGGCATCGCAAGCACATAATGATAGAGATAGCCAAAATTTACTTGCCTGCACAGTCTATCTAGGCTTGCGATGCCGACCGCGCATCGCCATCGAATCGGGATCGCAAGGTGACTTTCACCTTGCGATCTGCACTAACTTTTCTTCCGATTTTTACTATATATAGTCAAAAACGTAAGAAAATATCTCACCGTGTGTACACACCATAAGTCTTCTGTAGAGGTGATCGAAGCTTGTTACAAAACAATACTGGCCTTAGAAAAACTAGTGACACCACCAGTGGCAAACATGGCTGCAGAGGTACAGTAACCAGTGCATGCACTTACAGCCTAGAAGGCCCATGGTAGACACCCAAAGTCTGGGTGATGATGAGTAGAAAGCAGGTCAGACCAAAATGCTCCCACCCTGCCTGCAACCCACAAAAGGCAGATTGTCTGTATTACTACAGCATGACCACCACTATTCCTACACTGGGTTTAATACCCGTCATAATTATCAGGTATATATGAAAATGTAACGTCAGTTAGGAGCTGATCGGCTGCTACTTTATCATTCTTCAAGGTTTAGTACATCTCCCACAGAGTGATCCGATGCTGTGTCCTCAGTTGTAGCAGCGGATCACAGGAGATTGCTGGAGGCATCTACTTACAGGGTATGGGACTCAAGGTCGACTCCAATTATGTCGACACCCATTGGTCGACAGTGGGTAGGTCTACACTAGAAAAAGGTAGACACGGCCATTAGGTCGACATGAAAAAAGGTAGACATGAGTTTTTTATGGGGGCTTTTTGTGTCGTTTTCTCCGTCAAGTGACCAGGAACCCCAATTAGTGCACCGCATCCCCTTGCATGGCTGGCTTCGCTCCCCATGCTGCGGACAAGGTGCCTCGCTCTGCTACCGCTGCGCTCGCCAGGTTACCGTTCTCAATCGTAGTCCACTTGGATCATAAAGCATGAAAAAGCCCCCCCCCCCCAAAAAAAGGGAAAAAACTCATGTCAGACTTTTTTCATGTTGACCTAATGGCCACGGCGACCTATTTCTAGTGTCGACCTACCCACTGTTGACCTAGAGTCCAGATACCCTACTTACATAAGACACCTCATGCAGCATTAGCATATATACACCCAGCAGCTGCATCCAAAGACCCAGCTGCTGTGTGGGGTGGTCTTCAGGTTGCCGACTGTCGGGATCCCGGTGCACAGTATACCGGCGCCAAAATCCCGACAGCCGGCATACCAACAGTTTTTCTCCCTCGTGGGGGTCCACGACCCCCCTGGAGGGAGAATAAATAGCGTGGCGCGCCACCGTGCCTGCAAGGGGCTCATTTGCGCTCGCCACGCTGTCGGTATGCCGGCGGTTGGGCTTCCGGCGGCGGTATGCTGGTCTCCGGGAGCCCGGCCACCGGCATACCATACTACACCCGCTGTGTGTGCTACGACCATCTCTGAATCAGGCCTTTACTTCACCATTCCCATCATCTCCATCTACAGTACTAGCAATCCTCATCAGCCGTCCCTGCCTGAGCAAGGTACAGTATTACTACTGTAGTACCTGGTATTAACCCTTCATCTTCGCTAGTGACCTTGACTATTTAACTCTCTACAAACTTGTCCTTGACTGGTGCCTTCGTTATGCCTCCTTCTCCAGCCCCAGACACTGGCTACCTACTGTACTGTATATTATTTTACCTATATAAAAAACTGTAACAAATAAATACTTTATTATATTAAATTGACACAAACCTCAGCTGGGCCAGGAACTGTGGTGCCAAGCTGTGCATCTGATACGTCTACCACTGACATAGTGGGCAGAACCCATATACTGTGCCAATCTGTCACCTTTTAACTGGCCAGGCTTGCAGCAGAAGTTAGAGCAACCTGTTTTCTGATTGGGGACAGAAGGATACGTATCACGGCCCAATCCCAATACTTTGCTATAGGGCTTAGTGATCATGTGTTATGGATTTTAGCGAATGTAGGCCTATATTGTTACACTCCATTGTTTACCATATATGTGTCATAAGAATGAACAATTGTTCTGGAAACCAATATACCTCAAGAGGATGACGCATCTGTGGGGGAACGGAACATGGCACTTGTTTTCAGCAGCTCAGTTCCGACTAATTTTCTTAGCAGTAAATTTGCATTTTAATGATTCATTCTCTGCGTGGTTTTAAATCCAGCAAATTGGGTTACGGCAAAACAAATGTTCCCTGAGCCTGGTCATACTCTGCATGAAACCAATATTATGCAAAACAGCAATGGAACAGAAGCAATCCTGACACCATACATTAGAGAGGGGCTTTATCACTATACATTAAAGTGAGGCTTTATCAGTCCTCAGAAAACACTGACTTACAGATAAACAGTATTTTAATTTTAATATGCATGAAAGCAAATAAAAATGCTCACTTCAGATGGCAGATATGTGAAAGGAAAGATACTATTGATTTACAATATAGCTGTCAAATCCATTGGATTCAGTATGTCTATTTTCATGAATGCTTTTGAAAAGTTTCTAGGTGGTCTAAAGTCATTGCGGCCAATTCTGTGTCACACACAGACGTGGCTCTGTCTTTTGCAGCAGCTGCATCTGCCTCCAGAGTGCTTGTACCCTCCAGACTTCCAGTTGGACAAACAAAGTGCAATATGATTTTCAGGGATTTGATCCCAAAAATAGAACATGGACGTGCAGTGGCTCTGTATGTGCGCTACAGACAATTTAGCGCCTCTGTGCAAATTTCAGGGCGTGCATGTTATGAACTTTGCAAATGACAGTGTAGCTGAGGGTAAGTATCTCCCTCTTGTGATGTAAAAGTTATAGTTCTCACTCGCTGCCTGTAACTGCCTATGATGTCTGTGAAGCTGGGTATTACACACTACACGATGGTGTGTCCCTGCGATCGTAAGACGCGATGTACCGATATATTGCAGCACCGTACACACTGTACAATATATTGTACGATGGTGGGATATGTTGGTACATTCCACTTTTAACTGCATGCCATCGTCCATCGGGTCATCCCATCTGACTTGCACAGACGATGCCCGATATCCTAGTGGTGCGGACAATATACTGGTCTGATCCGCATCAGAATGCTCTATCTTCCAATACGCTGAACAGTGTGTACCCAGTGTAACAGTGTGTACCCAGCTTAAGCTTATGTCTGTCTTGGACACCTACTGTATCATTTGTCACATACCAGCTGGGTACTCCAGCACACCCTCTCCCTGCTGTATCATACCCAGTATCAGGGAACTCAGTGACAATTTGCACAATAATTCACACAGGCAGTTTGATGTTGCTTAACAATTGGGCTCATCTGTGCCAGTATGTAGGCTTCTGGTTGGTTGTTGTTTCACTTATGGACCACATAAAAAGTGCCCGTATGAGGTGATCTATACTTTTAATGGATTGTATTTTACACCAAATGGCTGTTATTTATAATGGGCATTTGTAGATAGAACCATGGGTGGAACCAGGGCTGGATCTAGACCTTGTGGCGCCCAGGGTGGAAAAATAGGGGCGTGGCTTCATGGAGAAGGGGCGTGGCCTGCAGCTGTGCCCTTAGTACTGTGCCCCCTGTAGCTGTGCCTACAGTAGTATTGCCCCCAGTACTGTGCCCCCCTGTAGCTGTGCCCACAGTAGTATTGCCCCCAGTACTGTGCCCCCTGTAGAGTTGTGCCCCCAGTACTGTGCCCCCTGTAGAGTTCTGCCCCCTAGTTGCGCCGCTTTAAAAAATAAATAAAAATAAATGAGTACTTACAATCCCCGCTCCCCGACCGCTGCTGCCCTCCGTCTCCGGCACCGCTCCTCGGATCTATAGGAGAGACGTCATGACGTCTCTCCCATAGCACCGCATAGACACTAAAGGTCAATTATGACCTCTAGCGTCTATGTGCCGCTCCCACAATGCAGTGCGAGTGCGTGATGACTTCATCGAGCACCGCACAGCACCAGTAGCGGATCTTGCCACAGCGGCGGCGCCCTCCGGACAGCAGCGGCGCCCCGTGCAAAAATTCTGCTTGCCCGTAGCAAGAACCGCTACTGGGTGGAACACTGCATCTTCAGAACCCGTAGCTAAATATTAACCCTTTCACACCGCACAAATCCCCTGGTATCGACCTGGCATATTGCCGGGTCGACACGGGTCGGGTGTGCGGTGTGAAAGGGCCATGGTCGAATTCCCGGTTCACCTGACCCGGTAATCCAACCCGGGAATAAAGCAGTGTTATTCCTGGGTTAAATACCGGGTCAGTGGCAGCGTGAATCGGTTCCTGGGTCGATGCGACCCATTCACTACAGTAGGGAGAGGTGGGGCGGAGATGAGCTTATCTCCCCGTGCCACCTCTGCTGCCGGCTCCGCCCCCCGCCACTATGGCAACCTGCCAGCATATTGCCCGGGTCGGTAAGTCAGCTGTTAGGGTCCAATACCGGATCCTAAACAGGAAGGACCCGTTTCAAACTCCCAGGTGGGATCCGGTATTGGCGGTGTGAAAGGGGTATATAGTGACAATGTTAAATTCCTTTGTCGTATAAACAACCCTTTATGAAGCTAAGAACACTGTACGCTGTTTACTTAAGAAGTACCGTAATGGTACGCTAGTTGCGTAACGATCGCTCAGCCGTAGGCGAGACGCTCAAGCGTCACGTTCGCTCACGGCCCAGGGATCACAGGACACGTTATTGGCTATGACTAGGGTAATGATTCGCTATGGCGTAGCTTACGCTCGAGACCACGAGGAGGTCACCAGCGATGCAGACGCTCACAACACTATACCTTTATGATAAAACCTTATACCAATGAAATACACTGAATACCTTAATGTGAGTACAGGGTGTAAGTGCAACCTTGTGTAACCTGACTAACTACAAAGCTGCTTGAGCGTCACCGACGCTCAAGTGAACACTTAACACTATAGAAAATACACAGATACTGGTTTAGGTTCCAAGGCCTATTAACTGTATTATATCTAATATACTTGTAAAAGGGGATAACAGTACAAATGATACACTACAATATAACAAAGACTTCCTAACCACAGAACTAAACAATAAATACAAAAAGACAATACTACACTGACCTAAATGCAATACAATACAATACTATCTAATACAATACAATACTAGCCTAGTCTAGGGGAGATATGAGAGAACAGAACAGAGAGAGAGAGAGAGAGAGAGAGAGAGAGAGAGAGAGAGAGAGAGAGAGAGAGAGAGATGAGATGAGAGAAATTGGCTCACAGAAAGACAATGTTTACGGAGAGAAACTTACGCACAAGGGGAAACGATCGCATGCGCCTGGACATCCAGCTCCCGGCTATCAGCAGATAACCGTTGATGAGAGAGTGAGCGCTGGATGTGGTCGGCCTGCCTATTTATGCCCCACACACAATGCAATCTCCTGGTCCTACAATCCCATTGTCCATTGGCCGAAGGAATTCGGCCCTGTATCATAACAAAAGGTCATAGGGTGATTCATACAGGTGGGCTGTGACGATTTCCAACAGCTCAGGTGGGTGGGAAACTGGGTTTCCCGCCGCATACCTGAGTATGTGTAATTAATAGAAATGGACATAAACTTCTTATGTCCATAACTATTCGCACGAGCGATTAATACGCTCCAAACCAACACCGGAATATTGCTAATTAAATACTCTTCCGATGGGTACCAAACACTGCTGTATGATTCCTGTTAGACCCTTCGTACGATATAAAGAGGGATTCCTCAGCTCTGGGACATTGTATTTTAACCAAACTTTCAGAATCTATCAAAGGGACCGTGATCTATAAACTACATTAATTGTGAACATTTGTAACGAATGAGTCGCACGCTACGACTACATAAACTCTACCGTAAATACGCATACCGCGCCTGCGAGTGCACGTTATTGCGGGTATGCGAATCCACGGGAGAGCGCATGCACGCGCAGCGCGGACCAGTGTGCGGTGCAAATATGGCAACGTGCATTGAGACATTTTTCTGACTTTGACAGTCCACCCTTTGGCAGTCAATAATAACTGCCACAAAACATTTAAGGAGAAAAATGTAAGTCAGGGGTTAATTGATTTCCATGGTTGGGTAGGGGAGGAGAGAGGAGAAGGTGTGAAGAGGGTATGACCTAGTGAGATAGCAGAAGCATGTGTGTATGAATCCATGTTTGGGGGGGTCATGTATCATCGTGCCGTACGTGTTGTAAATCAAGCTTCGAGGTATTGCGAAGTATACATTTGAATTCCTTCTTATCCTGTGGTACAGGTCTGTGGATGGGCTGTCAAACTCTACCGAGCTCATTTCGGCTGTGGTTGTAACAAAATGGGGATGCACATTTTAGTTGATGATACATGAATGGGGGAGGTATGTGGTTGCTGATATCTGTGCCTGTATTCCCTATCGTCTATGTGTGTCGTTACCTGGGGGTTGTAGAGATGAAGATAAAGAACACTTACGAAAAATGCAATGATATTCTATGTCAGGGAAATGTACATCTGTCGTCGAAGTTGTGTTCGGTATCTGTTGAGAGTCGTCTTCTTTGCGCTGTATTGCTCCTTAGGCATGAGCAAATAGCTTTGTCTGAGCCATCAGATTTACAAAAATGTTGGGCTAGCGTGAGTTTAAAGATACTAGGGAAACTGGGGATCCATGGCAAAGTTCATCAAGTGTCCATATTTAAAGTTGTCAAATCTTCTTCTTTGGTGCTTGTCTGTTGTCTGTATACATCTCGTCTCGTCAGCTTCCTCGTCCAAGGGGGTCTTTGTATCTGGGAGAAAAGCAGAAAAACAGGTGAAAGAAACGGACCGTATAATCGCATTTTCATCACATTCTGGTTTCTATCATTGGGTCATAAATCAAATCCAGGTTAATTACAGTTTCCTCACTCCTCAAGCTCATCACTTTTGTACTTTGTTTGCACCTCATTAAAGCCTGCCCGCATCTAAATATCAATCCAATCGATATAACGACACCCAAGATACATAGTAGAAACTTTCCAACATCCATTATGACTCCTTGAGCCCAGTCTCCTAAACCGGAGAACCAATTTCGCGGGTTCAACCATGACACCCAACTAGTCAGCTCATTACCTACAGCAGCAAGGGTGAGATTGTGTTTTCGACGAAATTCCCACTTTAGTTGGAGAATATCGTCCATCTTTTGGTCTATGACCTCTACCGGATCCTCGGTGCTATTTGTGATATACGTGCAACACTTTATGCCGTACTGTGTTGCCAATGTAACACAATATCCGCCTGTTACTGCTGTAAGATAATTAAGAACCATCCTATGCTGAACTAGTTCTGTTTTGTAAGCTTGAAGTTCTCTTCCAGTGTATCTAAACGTGTCATCATACATTTCAGTGATATTATCTAACAAATTGGCGAGTGCGGAAATGTATCTATAATTCATCACACCTCGAGCGGTACGAGTGAAATCTAACGCTACCAGAACCTGAATCCCGGTGGATTCATGGATAAGATCAGAGGCCGGATGCTCTAACCTTTCTGACAGTTGTCTTTTAACTCGGTGCTCGTAATGAGTGTGAGTATAAGGAGCTTGGGCACCACGGTGTATGTCCTTCATTTTGTCATGTGTAACAGTCATCACTTCAGGCAATACTTTTCCAATATAACACAATCCTTCAGAGTTTGGGGCTAGCCACTTGTACGCCTTTCTCCCACATATGAAATATGCGTCATCGGGGAGAACATATGGGACGGAGAAGGACATGACCATGTTACAAACCTTCCAGGTGAAATCTCCTGACCCTAATTCTTCCATCTGCTTAATGCACGTATCGGTTTGTACGATATGTGCACAGTATCCTGGTGATACCTCTCCAACTCTAGTAATCCTATTTCCTAAGGTATATCGATACCGAAAAGATTTTCCTCTACTGGCTATGTGGCGTACCAGCTCTGTATCTGTAGGCATTCTATCTGCTCTGTGTGAAAAGGTCATGGTAAGGTTGCTCCATGACACTTCCCAATTTCCCGGTTTTCTGGGATTGGAGATGTTAAAACATATGAGGGACCTATCCACATGGTATTGGTGGAGCTTCAAACTAGGAGGGCTGGAGATATTAAACCTCCGGTCCACCGGTCTCCCACCACTTAGCTCAAGTACCTCCCCTAACGTTAAAGGAAATGGTACTAGCCCTGATTTGCTGTGACCCTGAGGTACTTGAGAGCATACCCAACAATCGGTCTTATTTAACACATTACCCACTAAGGAGTGATAGTCACTCAATGGATGCCGGTCCATATGGATATTAAAACTGGATTGGCATTTCTTTGTTACAGAGCCTACAGATACAACTTTCTTTTTGAACTAACATTCCTTCACCGTTGTTTACAAATAACATGGTTGTTAGATCGTGCCCGGTACTCGCCTTTGCTTGGTGATTGGGTTGCTATCGGAAATTTACACCTCCGTCTCAGTCATCAGGACCTTTCTGGATCCTTTCTCGACCTTACTGGTACTCTCACCGAAACAGACTGCTCTGGTCAACATCATGGTTAACGGGAAAATCCATATCACAGTCTCTTGGGGCAAGTCCATCTTACAGGAGGAGAAAAGAAGAAATTTGTAAAGGGGGTATAAGAAAATCAGTTTGAGGGGGAGAGAACTCGTTACGATAATAAGTTCTCTCGTTTTGTTGTTCTTTTTGTTCTGCTGTCCTCTCAAAAGGTGCTGTCTCTTCAGTCTTCCGAATGAACCTTCTGGTGATGTAATCTTTCTTCCTAACTAGCGATCTTTCTGTGTGGAGCAAAAATCTGGCATTACCATTGGTTAACACTTAGGGGTGACATACCATCTTTAAATCATGGAAACATGAGTGAGGAGAGAGAGAAAATAAAAAACAAAAGAGATAGAGAACAATTCATGTGCATATATACATTACATAACCCGACAATAACCACCAATAAGAGAAGAGAAACAAAGCATTTTTTTAAACGTTGTCAACATTAAGAAAACATTGTCAGACTATTAGGCTGTCGTATCTACGTGTCTACTGGTCTCCTTGAGCAGTCCCTCCCCACCAGCACCTGCATTATTCCACTGTCTGTATCTGGCCAGAATACATTGTGGTGGATAGGTCATGCTGGGGTTTGGTAGACTTCTGCAAGGACCAAGCGAATATGCAAGGTTTGAATTCTTACCAATAATCGTCAGAGATGGGGATAGAGAGAGAAAGAAAAAACATTTTTCACAAATACATTTACAACGTTTAACCTGGTCATTCCTGTGTCTTCAGTGAATGACCTCCCAATTTACTAACCGTTACCTCAGGCTTGCCTCCATTCCTAATAATCACCTTTCCTGCCTATGTGATCCTTGATTATAATGGTGTGTATTGTAATTTTGCTCATTTCTTGGTCTAGGGGGTCTAACTTTATGTGTGTTATTACAGTTGCTGGCATAATGCCCTTCTCTCCTACAATGGTAACAAATCCTGGGCTCCCTCCACGTGTCAATGACCTGAGGTTTTGGTTGATTTGATGCCTCCTCAAACGCTCGGATGCTCATCATCATCAATCGTTTCCCCTGTACTTCCCTGGTTCCTTGGATACCATGATTATGTCGTTGTCTTTCTCTTGATCTACAATCTCTTGCAATGTGTCCCTTTTTATGACAATGGTAACAGACTACCATATCTGGGTTTCTCGCAGGGGTGTGGGGCTTTTGTTGGGGTGGTCTTGTGGTTTGGGCCTGTATATTTGCTGCCATTAACTTATCTCTTTGTGACTCTCTGTACCTGGTGATATTCTGGTCATGATTAATGACGGCCTCTCTTAGTGCGGCCACCGAGATATCTCTCCAGTTTGGGTTGGTGGTCTGTACCCTTGTTTTTAATTCATCCTTTAAACCATTCATTAATACCTTAACCGCTATTCCTTTATGTTGTGCATTTGTCTTGATGTCTGCGATCCCAGTGTTTCTAGCCATTATTTGCAGTGCTCGATTGAAATAATTAGAAACATTTTCCTTTTCGTTTTGCCTTATGGAGAAAATTTCACTCCACTTGACAGTGGTTGGGAAATATATTCCTAACTGTCGGTTAATCTGCCTAATACATTCCTGATTGTGTTCCTCCATACAGGGTACCTCCATGTTTAATTTACAATCAGCAATGAATTTTTCAGGGTCAACCCTGGAGGGCAAACATGCCCTCAGCACTGTCCGCCACTCTTTGTTGGTGGGTTCTGTGGCGTTTCCTAGTTCTTTAATAAACCTTTGGCATTTGGCTAGATTTTTCCCAGGATCAGGAAATTCGGACATAATTGATCTCAATTCGATCCGGGACAAGAGACAGCGCATTGCACTGTCCTTGACGGGAATGATTCCCTGATCGTCAGTCTTCCCATTGGGGACTGAGATCACCCTGGCCAGATCGAGCTCAGTTACATCATCTTGTGTTGGTCTTACAATATGGGGTACATCTGTTTGTGCGTGATATGAAACATTGTACGTACCTGTGGACACGACCTCACCTGACCCTCTGTTAGGGGGTTCGATTATTGCCTTTACCAATTTGGTCGTGTCCACCTGGATGTCTTGTAGGATGGCTTCTGGAAGAGGTGCCGACATCGTTCTGGGCTCACTTTCTTGTTTGTATTCCTGAGGGAGGTTTGACATGGGGTGCAGCTTGCACAGGTTAATAGTTGTACATTCAACAGTATTACAATAATCATGGTTACATTTATTACACTTATCCTTATAATCTATATTACAGTTGCTAAGAGCGTTTTTATTGTTCCACCTTTGTGCTTTTCTCTCCGCAATCAACTCCTCTCCTGCTGCCATATCTCTCCTCTCAAGATAAGAGTCAGAAAAGTCAATAGACTCTTTTTGTAATTCACTTTCCTGTTGCCATAACTGTAAATATTCATAATGTTTATTTTGTCTCTTCGTTGGTTCAATGAGACTTATCCTCCTCCTTAAATTTTGTAACACGTCTGGACTGAAGCTACCTATTCTTGGGAATTTGTCCCTGTCTTGTACAGTCATTCTCTCCCATTCATCACATAAAACTTCAGCGTGATTTCCATATTTCTTACACATCACATATCGTGCCGACCCGATGGATCGGTTCTCTGAATCAACCCGAACCGAGGTTGATCGCCCCCTACCTGAACAAATGGCCCCCATAATCTGCAGGCGTTGCCTATTCCTCCTTGAATATCAAGGCTTTCAGCGAACCCTTACAAACAAACCAAGATGTCCTTGGGCAGGCCGGCGGTGGTGGTTTATCAAGTACCCCACTTACTTCTCGCCCACGTTGGCCTGTGCTGCAATCACTGTAGCCAGAGCTGCTGTACCCAACTTAGGGCCCCTGTGAACCTTTATTTACTGGGGCGTGCTGGACCTACCAGTCCCCAGTAAGTATCGGTTGTTGGATAGTTCCCGAGTGACCAGCGAACTTCCCTTCCAAAAATAAAAAATTACACAAATCACGTCAGAATGTACAAATAGCGTTTGTGACCACTTTACTCTAATGGTATTAGGTCAGATTACTAACTACTGCACACAATTACGTGCGGTCCAATCGTTCAGTACACGAGCACTACTTGTCATGTACTGAAAGATCAATGGAATCTATGTTTCCGGCTGCGATTCCTTCAGCCAGAGCTTGTATGGCCTATATGGGTTCTGCACCAACACCCCAGGCGTTGTGCCACTGGACTTTTATAGCGGACCTCTTTGTTACCTTATGACCTCCTGGTCTTGTTCCTTATGACCTCCTGGTCTTGTTATGACCTCCTGGTCTTGTTACCTTATGGTCCGCTATACTCTAATGCTCAAATATTATTTAACCAGGGATGCCTCCCTAGCCACCGTATATGTCACTTACACGTATGTCCCTTGACGAGTACCCGGCTTTCCTTTTGGTTCCACCTTAAAGTTATATAAACTTTTGTATACAAAACACACTCACTCAACACATGTACACTTTTGTTTCTATATCTATTTCTGCGCAGAAATTTGTCTTTAGCCCAACAGTGTTACCAATTAGGAGCAGGATCTGTTAAACTAAATTTCCGATTTTCCAAAAATAGATTTGCGTTATTTACCGCTTCGCGTTATCTACCGCTGTGCGTTACTTATCGCCTTGCGCTAATTATCGCTTTGCGCTAATTCAACTTTTTTCGTGACTTGAGCTACGTGAGCGTAACCAGACGCTACGTTGCGTAATGTACGCTGCGTGCGTCTGCCTTTTGGATTGCGTACGCTAGTCTTTGTTAGCGACACGTGTACGCAATGCAAAGGATCCACCGTAACACAATATATTTTTATCAATGTAAATGATCCCTGATCATCTACCGCAATCCACACTGACTGCCTTGTATCTCAGACAAACCGTGTGTTTGTTCTATACTTTAACTATTACCTCTACTATGAAATAACAGCAAATCTCTTTTTAGCACTTTCTATCAACTATAAAATTGGCAAACAGGAATAGTGATATACGAAAATGAAACAGAAATGCAGATATATGCGTGCGTACGCAAGACAAAAGAAAAAAAAATAAACAGTTTTAAAAAGACACAAGCGTTTTGTTCTTACTTCCGGTTACCGGGTTCCTTCAGCACTCTTTATCTAAGCGAAGCAGACGCTTATCCCGCCAGCACTATGAGACAATCTCCCACCCTTTGCTGGGGGATAATGTCTGCTGATCTACCTAGTGCAGATGTGAGAAGGATAGGACGAGCCCGCAATTGACAATGTTAAATTCCTTTGTCGTATAAACAACCCTTTATGAAGCTAAGAACACTGTACGCTGTTTACTTAAGAAGTACCGTAATGGTACGCTAGTTGCGTAACGATCGCTCAGCCGTAGGCGAGACGCTCAAGCGTCACGTTCGCTCACGGCCCAGGGATCACAGGACACGTTATTGGCTATGACTAGGGTAATGATTCGCTATGGCGTAGCTTACGCTCGAGACCACGAGGAGGTCACCAGCGATGCAGACGCTCACAACACTATACCTTTATGATAAAACCTTATACCAATGAAATACACTGAATACCTTAATGTGAGTACAGGGTGTAAGTGCAACCTTGTGTAACCTGACTAACTACAAAGCTGCTTGAGCGTCACCGACGCTCAAGTGAACACTTAACACTATAGAAAATACACAGATACTGGTTTAGGTTCCAAGGCCTATTAACTGTATTATATCTAATATACTTGTAAAAGGGGATAACAGTACAAATGATACACTACAATATAACAAAGACTTCCTAACCACAGAACTAAACAATAAATACAAAAAGACAATACTACACTGACCTAAATGCAATACAATACAATACTATCTAATACAATACAATACTAGCCTAGTCTAGGGGAGATATGAGAGAACAGAACAGAGAGAGAGAGAGAGAGAGAGAGAGAGAGAGAGAGATGAGATGAGAGAAATTGGCTCACAGAAAGACAATGTTTACGGAGAGAAACTTACGCACAAGGGGAAACGATCGCATGCGCCTGGACATCCAGCTCCCGGCTATCAGCAGATAACCGTTGATGAGAGAGTGAGCGCTGGATGTGGTCGGCCTGCCTATTTATGCCCCACACACAATGCAATCTCCTGGTCCTACAATCCCATTGTCCATTGGCCGAAGGAATTCGGCCCTGTATCATAACAAAAGGTCATAGGGTGATTCATACAGGTGGGCTGTGACGATTTCCAACAGCTCAGGTGGGTGGGAAACTGGGTTTCCCGCCGCATACCTGAGTATGTGTAATTAATAGAAATGGACATAAACTTCTTATGTCCATAACTATTCGCACGAGCGATTAATACGCTCCAAACCAACACCGGAATATTGCTAATTAAATACTCTTCCGATGGGTACCAAACACTGCTGTATGATTCCTGTTAGACCCTTCGTACGATATAAAGAGGGATTCCTCAGCTCTGGGACATTGTATTTTAACCAAACTTTCAGAATCTATCAAAGGGACCATGATCTATAAACTACATTAATTGTGAACATTTGTAACGAATGAGTCGCACGCTACGACTACATAAACTCTACCGTAAATACGCATACCGCGCCTGCGAGTGCACGTTATTGCGGGTATGCGAATCCACGGGAGAGCGCATGCACGCGCAGCGCGGACCAGTGTGCGGTGCAAATATGGCAACGTGCATTGAGACATTTTTCTGACTTTGACAATAGGTAGGTGCCTGGCGACACCACTACAGATTTCCTACCCATCCCCCTGGTCTGGGAATAGTTAATAAAGGTCTCTTCTAAGTTTAGACGTTCACAAGAGGATTCTTTATAGAGCAGAGTGGGGGCTTCAGAGTGGTACAGAGGCATCAGTGTGGTAGGGACAACCTAACATAGTGTTACCCCCCCCCCCCCCCCCCAAATGCTGACTGGTTAAGGGCAGTTTGCAGTCTGAGCTGTGTCAAGGCACACTGGTAGTCAGCTGAGGTTTGTTTTGAGATAAATGGGGGGAGGGGGGGGGCAGCAGCGGAACAAACTATCAGCTGTAGCGCGGTGACTGAGTGAAATCCCAGAGGGGGCCCCAAATACCTGAAAGCCTAAAGACCCGGGTTTGGGTTATTTCGGCCCTGAAATGATATTTCCTCCTTAAACAGAATGTGCAGCGATGAGGGTAAGATTATGCGCTGGAACATTTCCCATCCTTCTTCATGAAATAAATGTTTGCAGGGATTTCTGGAGCACCCTCTGCTGTCATTGTTTTGAGTAGTATGAAATTAATATTAGCTTGGAGAAAAGGGTAATTATTTCACCTGCTTAATTATTTGCACCTATAATTAGTGTTTTTCCTGCTGAGAGCCATAAACAGAAGCAATTATGCTTGGTAACAATGCTGATTGATACCCAGCTAAATGTGAGAACAATAATCTTGGTTTCTGCAGTGTATGTGGAATATGAACCGTACTTCTCTGGATCATCACAGGTAAAATCAGGCAGATCACAGGCCCACGCGCTGTTCTCTCTATTATTATCTACACCCTATGGGCCTGTACACAAAATTGTCATAATTAAGGGATTTCAAGTAATCTGTACAGGGGAACAAATGCGTGCACATGATATTACGCTATTAAGGAGCAGCTTTAATTGCCCACAATGTTCACCGCGCGGGGAAAGCTCCAGGTTTAACGTAAAGGAGCTATCACATTTTTCTGCATTTTCCCTGAATGGTAAACCCGCAGGTAACGCGCGTACTCCCATATATTCCCCCTTAACTGCTGGAATCTTTGGGTTTCCACTCACGTTAAGCCCAGAGGGTGCATCTGACACAGATTCTTCCCCATCACCTGAGGCTGCAAGGAAAATTCCACGTTAAGTACACCCTCTGGGGCTTAATATGCAGGGATGCGGCACCAAATTATGGGTAAACCTCTCGGCTAATTGTATCAGTTATGGATCATTGGGTTAACCTGAAAAATGTCGACAGTGTCTAGGTCAACCCCAAAAGGTCGACATGCGGAAAGGGTCGACGTGGTAAAAAGAGGTGGCATGGAAAAGGTCGACACAGGAAAAGGTTGACACAAATGTTTTTTTTGTTTAAATTTGGTGTCGTTTTTTCCGTAAAAGAACCGGGAACCCCAATTAGTACACCGCAACCCCTTGCATGGCATGCAAACTGTGGTGCACTTGGCACAGGTAACTATTCCAACCGTAGTCAACGTGGTTGGTAAAGCATGAAAAAGTTGAAAATGAAAAAAAAAAATTGCAAAAAACTCATGGCAACCTTTTCCTGTGTCGACCATTGCCATTAGCCCTAATGCATGTCGACCAATAGTGGTTGCCCTATTGACTGCCGATCTTAGGGGGTCATTCCGAGTTGATCGCTCGCTAGCTGTTTTTAGCAGCCGTGCAAACGCTAAGCCGCCTCCCACTGGGAGTGTATTTTAGCTTAGCAGAAGTGCGAACGAAAGGATCGCAGAGCGGCTACAAAAAAATACTGTGCAGTTTCTGAGTAGCTACAGACCTACTCAGCACTTGCGATCTCTTCAGACCATTCAGTTCCGGATTTGACGTCACAAACACGCCCTGCGTTCGGCCAGCCACGCCTGCGTTTTTTTGAACACTCCCTGACAACGGTCAGTTGACACACAGAAACGCCCACTTCATGTCAATCACTCTGCGGCGGCCATTGCGACTGAAAAGCTTCGCTAGACCTTGTGTAAAACTACATCGGCCGTTGTGAAAGTACGTCACGTGTGCAATGACCCCCTTAGTACCGTCAATCTATCATCCGGATATCATTGAATCTGACCCTAAGTGTATTTTATCATCATCATCTTGATGACGCTTAATCTTTTTATGTACAGTATTTAAATAACAGTCCCATAAATTATTACCAGCATAATCTGGAGGCAAACAGAGTGGAGTTCCCCTGAAAGTGTTGCTACCAGCACTATGATGGCTGTGCATTAGCCTCATACAGGACCTGCAGCACAACTGTAATAAAATAACTGTAAGATAAACACCCAGACACAGCCAGAAGAGTAGAAGTGAGTCGGTGGAGTAGTTGCCTATGGCAACCAATCAGCTGCTACGTATAATTTAATAGCATGTGCTTGATAAATATTACTTCAAAGCTGATTGGTTGCCATGGGCAACATCTCCACTGGCTAACTTCTCCACTCTTTTTACTGCTTCACACATCTCCCCCTTGATTACAAATAAAACACATCCGACATACCTTTGTTCTTCATTTGCCACTCCAGGCATAGGGAGTCGGATCTGGGAATGAGAGGCACAAATGGATGTGCTAGGATTACGCCAAGTAAATGTAATGTTGTATGCATTCTGCATTAGCCCCTATGGGCGGGATGTACTAAGATGTTACGCTGCGCTGAGCTGCATTGCGCTGCGTTAATAGCCCTCTTACCGCTCCTAAGCATGTTAGAATCCTCCTCAGCCTCCAAGCGCTGGCATTCTTTCCAAGCAGTTTCCACATCACGTGAACTGTATGCACTAGCCAATGGAGTCAGGAGACAAAGGGATCACGTGATGCGGAAACTGCTTGGAAAGAATGACAGCGTCGGGAGGCTGAGGAGGATTTCTAACATGCTTCGAAGCGGTAAGAGGGTACAGTACACAGGCGGCTGTGTTATCCGCTCACTCACTGCTGCAGCCAGCGCTAGGCGGTCGGGAAAGGTGGAGGCTGTGGAAGGAGAAGGAGATGGTGGAAGCGTGGTGGTGGTGGGGAGATTGCTCCCGGTTGTCCTTGCTTCGGGAGGGGAGAGGAGGGAGGCGGCTGCGCTGCTTCGGGGGAGGAGGAGGTTGGGGGCTTCAGAATGGTAAGATGGTTATTAGCGCAGCGCAATGCAACTCAGCACAGCGTAACATCTTAGTACATCGCACCCCAATATCTTTTAACCAATGTCGCTCCAAAACCCTAAGCTGAACAATGATGCCCTCACATTACATCTTAAAGGTGTCCTATGCCATACAATATTCCAGCAATGTCCCTTGCTTCCCACAGAACAACTCCAGTAACTCAGCCCTGTGACTGTTATACTGTTCTATACATATACATACTGTATAGTGGCCAGAGGACCCCATTCAGCATCAGTTGCAGATTCTGCTAAAAAGCAGAATCTGCAACCGATTAAACTGCATGCTGGGGGCCGCCAGCGCAGGGTAAGGCCGCCCCGAATGCTAACAGGTAGCCAGCGTTGAGATTACAATACAATTGCATCGCTGATTTAGGGTAGCCCCCCTGCCTCAGCAGCCCGTCCCCGTTTCCAATGGAATGCCTCTGCAATGCAGAGTCGTTGCCCCTGCAACGCAGTTAGAATGCATTTGCACCCCTTGCATTGCAACATGGTTTGTTCCAGGATCAAATTACTCCTTTCTTTGTTCTTAAACTGGCAAAACATGATGAGATTACTTGCATTGTCTGAACAACCGTTTTCATCTGTTTCCAGTTTTTGGGAGGAAGTTGTTGATTGTCTTTTGCATACCCTCCAACATCTCTGAGCTAACACTTGCTTCAGTTGAGGAAAGGGGGCATGGCCATCGGTAAAGGGGGCGTGTCCCCGCAGTGCTGCTTTAGAAATCCGGAGGCCTTGCACCGGGTACAAAGCCCCTATTTGCCGATACAGACCATAAAAAAAAAACAGTTGGAGGTTGTACATTTTCTCACATACATTACCAGATTTTCGTTCCTAGTTGCCTGGATGGAATAGATCATCTTAAAGTGTATGGCCTGCTTTACCCCTAACGCTGAATTAACCCCACTGTTTTATGTATATTAAACTTCATAAACCCCTCTACAGGGGGTGATGATTGTGCTGCTATTAACATTCTGATGATCTTACTGATTTATAAATGGGTGCCACACTGGATAAGCAGGCGATGGTCATTGGATATAAAATTCTGGTCTCTCCATAGTCGAACGCCAAAGTCACTATTAATTATTATAATTCAGTGCCAGCCCATTGCAAGAACCAAGTATAACCAAGCATTTTATTCTGCACCGTTACATAAGACATGACACAAGAAGCTCACAAAACTAAAACAAAACCTTCAACTATAGCTCTTTTTAACATAGTCAGGGGCGTAGCCAGAACTTTGTGGGCCCCATAGCAACATTTTGAAGGGGACCCCGTCCCAATGCTTTTAGAGAGTTGTTAATGTTATGCGCCATAGTAGTGCCCTAGTTTCTTTTATGAATTGTAGTAGTGCTTAAGTTCACCCTATGTCACATTTCAGTGCTACTAGTACACATTATGCCGCACATTACCCCCAATTCACATTACGATATATAGTGCTCCCTGTTCATATTGTGACTCATTACTGTGCCCCGGTTCATATAATATAACATTAAAATGCCCTCCAGCTCGTTTTATATCCCACTACAATAAGCTGATTCAGGGGCATAGATATATTGCAGGCACCAAAGAAAAAGTTTGAAAGGACCCTTACGTACCACCTAATGGCGAAAAATGTATATAACACATGTAACTTTGACAGGGAAGGTGGCCCCACTCAGCTCTGGGCCCCATAGCAGCTGCACTGCCTGCACCTATGGTAGCTACTTCCTTAAACATAGTTATATATAAAATTGCTGCCTTAACCAAAGTAAGGTGTCTGGCAGAAATTCACTCCTTTATATTAAGGTTGATTGAGTGGGCCACAGTAGCCAAATCTTTATAAAAGAATGAGGCTTTGTTTCAGTTTACAAGCTGGGGAGATTGAGTCTACAGATCTTCATTACTCTTCAATGTCTTGCAAAAGTAAATGACGCATCCTTGCACGCAGGAATCCAAAACAAGTTTGTCAGTGTAACTTGTGTGTCTCCCAGATTCTCATCCATCATACCTCACCGCTGACAATCCCTCCGCCATGTAATAATGATACATGTAAATGTGAAATTGTTTCTTTGTATTAAGCTGTTTCTAAAAGTTTGTATTATTATTAGTACGTAATCACATTTCATTTTCATATATATTGAAATCAAAAACAGAGTGGAGGAAGAAACATCAAACGCTATTATTCATCATCAGAAAACTACATACTGTATTAGCTATCAAAGTGATAACAAACAGTGGCTTTCCTGCACGTCGCTGGGTGATGTGATTATAATGTTGAGTTCTCTATCGGATCAACAAGTGTGGCAGGAATCAGGCAATCAATGAAATGAGCTCCTCTACTGTTCTCACTTTCTTAGACTGCATACTTTGGGGATGATTCAGAATTGCAGCTTTACAGACAGAACTGATTTCTAGCACTTTGTATGCTTTGTAGCCAAGGACACAATGCGCATAATCGAGAGGCAATTGGGCGTTTGCAGGTAGGCTGAGATGAGTGAGTACCCAGAGGCCGGGCTGGCTGTTTTTTAGATAGATATTTAACTCCTTTACTGCCAAGGATGAGTGGGACTTGTACTCAGCATATACAGATGTGTCCACATACTCTGTGGCTTCATCAAGCCAAACAGCCCCTCTCAGCATGCTGGCAGGTTTTGGATGACCCGGCCGCACCAAGCGTCTTTTTCGCTTAAAATATGTATCTTTTTTGCTTAAATAGAACAATTGGAAGTGACAACACTACATTGCTAGATTGCATTGATCAATTTGATGTGCGACACTTGTACATCTATGGGAGACTGAGGGGCAGATTCAGACCCATACCTCCCAACATGACCTCTCCAGGAGGGACAGAATGCCCTGCTCCTGGGCTTCCCTTTTAATTTATGATTGCCATCACCTGTGGTGAAACACCTTTCTTAATTATTAACCTATTCAAAATAGGTGTCTGCAATCACAAATTAACAGGGAAGTCCAGGAGCAGAGCATTTTGTCTCTCCTGGAGAGGGTCATGTTGGGAGGTATGCAGACCTGATAAGTTTGCTGTCCTGCGTTCAGAAAGTCGCCGCCCCCAGGGGGAGTGTAAATTCGCCGTACAAGTGTGTGATCCCATGTGTATGCAGAGCTGCAAAAATACACTTTTTGCAGTCTGTGTGCAGCCCAAGACTTACTCCTCCAGTGCGATGAAAACAGGCTGGAGCTGACGTCAGACACCCACCCTGAAAAATGCTTGGACATGCCTGCTTTTTTACGGACAGTTGCCACCCACGAACGGCATCCTCCTGTCAAGCACCTTGCAAACGCCTGTGCGTTCGTTTTTTTTTAACCAACCCATCGCTGACCGGCGATGCCCGTTGTTGTTCGACGCGGTTAGGACCTGATCGCCCACTGTGCGAAAACGCACAGCGGCGATCAGGTCTGAATGACCCCGAGTCTGAATCTGTGTAAAAAAGGTTCCTATGCATGGGCCGCAGCTTTTTCTCAAACCAGGGGGTAAATTTACTAAGATGGGAGTTCTATTTGAGATGGAATGTTGCCCATAGCAACCAATCAGGTTCTACTTCTCATTTATCTAGTACAGGGGTGGGGAACCTTTGGACCTCCAGCTGTTGTTGAACTACACATACCACAATGCCTTGCTACAGTTTTGCTAATTGGCCATGCTAAAACTGTTGCAGGGCATGCTGGGATATGTAGTTCAACAACAGCTGGAGGGCCGAAGGTTCCCCATCCCTGATCTAGTACCTTCTAGAAGATAATACCTGAAATCTGATTGGTTGCTTAAGGCAACATCTCATCTTAGAACTCCCATCTTAGTAAATTTACCCCCAAGATCCATTGTGCTTCATTGCGACTTTGTACGTGTTTAAGGCAAATCCCTGCGCGCTTAAACTGGTAGTCCGGCATCTCTGGTACGCTGTGAGTGTTGCTTCTTTCCGCATGCTACTGTATGTGAATAATATGCAGACTTTAAACAAATAGACGCTACTCTACAACTGCCAGTTCCAGTGTATAGGATGATAGCCAATTTGTCGACCCCATATGTTCGACATGCATTAGGTCGTCAGGGTCAACAGGTAAAAGGTAGACAGTGCTTAAGGTTGACATGTACATAAGGACGACATAGTCAAAAGGTCCACATGACAACGGTCGACACGGTTTTTGTGGATTCCATGTTTTTTTTCAACTTTTGTTTCATTTGCTGTTTGCGCAGACTGTAATCAGGAATAGTAACCTTTGGCAAGTGCAGTGATAGCAGAGCGAGCCACCTTTCCCGGAGCGTGGCGAGTGTACACGTTTCCACCTATTGTGCTTAGGGTTCCGGTATGAATGGTCGACCATGTTATGGTCGACAGTCATTAGGTCGACCACTATTGGTCGACATGGACGACACATGAAAATGGTCGACACATGAAAGGTCGACGCATGAAAAGGTCGACATGAGTTTTTTTACTTTTTTGGTGTCGTTTTTTGCGTAAAGTGACTGGGAACCCCAATTAGTGCACTGCGTCCCCTCGCATGGCTCGCTTCGCTCGCCATGCTTCGGGCATGGTGCCTTCGCTTCGCTACCACTTCGCTCGGCACAGATTACCGTTCCAATCGTAGTCCACATGGATCGTAAAGTATGGAAAAGTTCCCCAAAAGAAAAAAAGTTAAAATACTCATGTCGACCTTTTCATGTGTCGACCATTTTCATGTGTCGACCATGTGTCCATGTCGACCATGTCAATGTCGGATACCTGTGCTTAGATATGGTTAAACATGCAAAATGACACCCAAACAATATTTGTGTCAACCTTTTTTGTGCCGACCTTTGTCATCTTGACCTTTTGTACTTGTCATCTTTACCTACTGTGTACCCTTTACCTGTTGAAGTTTTGACCCTGTTGACTTTTTGACCCTATAGACCTAATGCATGTCAACCATAGCTGTCACTGTGAAGAACCCTTTCCTCCATAGTGTATGACATTTTTTCTCTTCTAACCTCAGGGGTGTCCAGTGTAGCTTTGTTTTTGACGGTCTGTTTATCAAAAAAAGGGCTACACAGGACCCCCCCCCCCCCCCCCCTCCAAGGTTAGAAGTGGGAAAAATAATTCACAGTAAGAGCAGTCAGGATTTGGAATTCACTGTCAGAAAAGGTAGTACTGGTGGACTCAGTCAATAAGTTTTAAAAAATGGATTAGATAAATTGCTAACTGAAAGAAATATCCAAGGATACAGTATTAAAATGATAAAAAAATATAATACAGGTTGAATGGACATTTTGATGGATACAGGTTGAGGGACATTTTGTCTTTTTTCAGCCTCATCGACTATGTAACTATATGGGATCAACTTAATGACTGGCTGTATAGACAGTGTAGATCTCCTACTGTATATCCCACCCTCTCAGAGCGGCTGGTCAATTGGTGAATAGCTGCGATAACCAATCTTACCCATGCGCTACAAGACCTATCACGCCCATAGTGGTATCTGTACCTGAGCGCAAAAAAATATCCTCAGCAATGGGATGAGGAAACCATCAGCAGTGAAGGGGTTAAACAAGCCGATTAATATCGGTGGCGCCCTAGAGATTTTAATTTCTGCATTTAATTCCGTGTACACAGCGCTAGAGCAATTGCCTTCATTCGCTTGCATATTTTTATCATCTTCTTTATTGAGATGCTCTTTTGGTTTAGTGTACGCATACGTGTGTCGGCACAGCTGTGTTACCGTGTCTGTATCTAATTACCATCCTCAGTATAGTTTGTAGCTCAAAATATATTTATTTATGCAAGGAAATCCAAATTCTTCTTCCTCATATCCAAAATTATTTATGAGTCTGGCGATCTCATTGTTTTACGAGTGTTCTTTTGTATTGCTTTTCTTGCATTGTTGCGAGAGCACACTGTGAGTAATCAGCACGGAGGAGGATGGGAAATGTTTAAATGGTCTCTCCAGCAGCGAGTCGTGTCATTCGTTGCTGTTCTCAATATTATTGAGCTGCTGGATGTCAATGTTATTTAGCAGGCCCTATTTGTATTAAGTGTTTAAAAAACAGACAAGATAGTTGCCAAAAAAATTAACTATAGACAAGTTGAGAGATGGCCATTTCAGAACGACCAAAACAGTGTGTCAAAGCTATCCAAATGTGTTCATTATGGTGCGTTATGTTACAGACGTGATTAGAATAAATTGACGGCACAACTGTCGCTCAGGGAATCAGTAAAGAGTTTTGTCGCAAATAAAACTTGTGAACATAAATTTGACTCACAAGCTGAAATGAGGTTGAGCGTTCTGATTTCATATACAGTGAGTTATGTTACTAATTCCAAACAAATGAGAAGTCAGCTAGTCATATATAAACTATGGAGAACAATTCAATTGTTGCCGTAGTCCGCACTGTTTCTCTGGAAACTTGGCCACCAACATTGCAAATTTAGCATTGCCCCCTACAGCTGTGAGCTGAAAATCTGCAATTTTGCTGTACTATGATTCTTGACAAAGTGCGCAAACTGAATCGACACTTAAATATTGACCATAACATTTGTGATTCTCCCAGAGGCAATGGTAGCATAGAGGAGCAGGTCTGGCGATGGGTTGACAAGGGCCACAGATAAATACATCTATAACCACTGCCTACACCTTGCTGATCATTGCATCAGTGCAGACAACGGTTACAGATGGATACATCTGTTGGGTCCGGGGGGTGCTGTTGCTTGCCTGTGGCTGGTGCGACAAAGATTTTTTTTTAATTGCAACATGGTGTGCATGACATCATGATGTCACACCATGCCACTGAAAGACAGAGAAGTCACAGTAGAAGGTAAGTGTCTGCAGGCTGGAGGCAGGGGAATGTGGGGGCTGAAGAGAGAAGGGGCTTGCTAGAGCTGAAGAGATAATAGATTAGGGGAAAGGAGAGTGGATATCTTCTGCACTAGTCTATGATAATAGGATTTTGGTACTTACCAGGTAAATCCTTTTCTTTGAATCCATAGGGGGCACTGGAGTACTCTTGGGATATGGACGGCTTCCGCAGGAAACAGGGCACTGAATATTTAAATTTAGAACTCTCCACCCCTCCATATCCCAGAGTACCTCAGTGTACTACCTCAGTGTTTTTTACTGAGCCGAACAGGAACTATAGAGAGGTTGACAATGGAGAATTCCTATAACGGACAACAACAAAGTTGACACATAACGTTACTGACAACTAAACAGTTGACACCATAACCGATAGAACCTTATAATTTGAACCAATCGGTGAAAATGTGTTACCATAAGATCCCCTGAGCTTAATACAACCCAGGTAAAACTGCTCTGGGTGGGCGTCCAGTGCCCCCTATGGATTCAAAGAAAAGGATTTACCTGGTAAGTACCAAAATCCTATTTTCTTTTTCATCCACTAGGGGTCACTGGAGTACTCTTGGGACGTACCAAAGCTTCCCCTGTGGGCGGGAGAGCTGTTTGACACCTGTAACACTAGGCGGCCAAAGCTAGATGCTGATGCCGCAAACGTATCAAACTTGTAAAAGCGCACAAACATGTGCACTGAAGACCATGTAGCCGCACGGTCAAGCTGCGTCGTAGAAGCTCCACGACCAGCTGCCCATGACGTTCCCACAGAACCTGTGGCATGAGCTATTACTGATGTAGGCGACTGTAAGCTAGCCTTAAGGTAAGCCTGACGTATAGTCAGTTTTATCCATCTGGATAAGGTCTGCTGAGAAGCTGGCCAACCCCACTTGGCAGCCTCATAGAGAACAAACAACGTATCCGTATTACGAACTGTAAACGTTCGGGACACAAACGCGTAATGCGCGTACCACATTCAGAGTTCCAGAATGTGCTGTCAACACAGGAACTACTATTGGTTGATTGATGTGAAAACAAATGACACTAGCTTTGGTAAAAAATCGGGTTTCGTCCGAAGTTCCTCTCTGTCATCATGAAACACCAAATACGGTGGCTTGCATGGCAAGGCACCCAAATGTGAAACACGCCTTGCCGAAGCTAAGGCTAGAAGAAAAAATTGTTTTCCCAAGTGAGAAACTTTATATGCACTTGCTGTAAGTGTTCAAAATATGAAGACTGTAATAAATCTAAAACCAGATTCAAGTCCTATGGCGCTGTAGGTGGAATGAATGGAGGCTGAACTCTGAGGACACCTTGGAGAAAGGTGTGTATAGACGGCAATAGAGCCAATCGTCTTTGAAAGTAAATTGACAAAGCAGATACCTGCACCTTTAGTGCAGATAAACGCAGTCCTCCATTTAAACCCGTCTGTAGAAATAACAGAAGACGGAATAACTGGAAAGATGATGTCGGAAACTTCCGAGCTGCACACCAACCTATATAGGCACGCCAAATTCTGTAATAATGAGCTGCCGTAACCGGCTTCCTAGCCCGTAACATGGTTGTTATAACCGATACTGGAATGCCCTCTCTTCTTAAGAGAGCGGTCCCAACAGCCACCCCATCAAACGCAGCCGCGCAAAACCGGGGTAAAAGAATGGACCATGTTGTAACAGGTCTGGACGTAGTAGGAGCGACCAAGGATCTTATGCGAGCAGTCCGCGGATATCCGAGAACCAAGCACTCCGAGACCAATGAGGCACCACTAGTATGACTGTGACGGACTCTCTTTTGATCCGTTTTAGCAACCGAGAGAGTAGCGGAAACGATGGAAACAGATACACGAGGCTGTACGGCCACGCGATTGTGAGAGCATCCACCGCCACTGCCTTTGGATCTCTGGTTCTGGACACATACTGGGACGTTTGGTAATTCTGGCGAAGTGCCATCAGATCCCCCTGAGGGTAACCCCACCTGTGGACCAACAAGTGAAAACCTCTGGCTTTAATGCCCCGTCCTTGGATGAAAATTCCGACTGCTGAGATAATCCGCCTCGCAGTTGTCCATGTTGATGTATGCGACTGCCGTCGCGTTGTCTGACTGCACTTGGCCAGTCTGAGAGCAAAGCATGTAGTGCTTTGTAAATTGCGCGGAGTTTCAGGACATGTAAAGACAGCAATCTGTCGTGATCCGCCTAAAGACCCTGTCGCTGACAATTTTAAACTACAGCTCCCCAACTTCTGAGACTCTTACCCCGAGTAGAGACACCGTCGCCCTTGGGGACAACCTCACCCTGTGGGGAATCTGCTAATGCGAGGGCAACCACTGTGCGAGCACATGCTGTGGAAATGGAAGCGAGTGCAAACCTCCGAACTGAATCGCTTCGAAAGCCACCACCATTGTTTCTAATAGGCGAATACACAAATGTACCGAGAATGTGCGTGGCTTGAACACTCATTGTATCAGATGGCGAATAATCTGTACTTTCTGGTGTAGTAGGTAAATTCTATGATTTACCGTATCTCGAATCATACCTAGGAATTGAAATCGTTAAGACGGAATGAGATGCGATTTCGTGAAGTTGACACTGCAACCGTGGTGTACGTTAGCAGCGCAAGTTGGAGGAGCATCTGTTGAGACGGAGCTCTTATGAGCAGATCGTCTAATTACGGAACGATTGTCACTGCCAGGGATCTGAGATGAGCTATCATCACAAACCTCACTTGGAGAATATCCGTGGCGCTGACGAGAGGCCAAACGGTAGAGCCTAACACTGTTAAACGGTAGAGCCTAACACTGTTAATGGTGTGGCGTATTGCAAAACGCAAGAACCTCTGATGATGTGACCAAACCGGAATGTGTAAGTACGCATCCTGGAAATCAAGTGCAATCATGAAATCTTGTGACTCCAAATCTGCAAATACTGACCGCAGAAATTCCATCTTCAATCTGTAGTAAGTGACTTACTGATTGAGACTGTGACGGAGCCCTCCGGCTTCGGTACCACAAACAGACGGGAATAATAACCCTGACCTTGTTGGTGTACCAGGCCTGGAATTAAAAACTGCTGAATCCAGCATAGACTGAATGGCAATTTGCCAAAACGCCTTCTTGTCATCCGACAGAGGCAGTCCTGTCTTGAAAAAGCGCAGTGGCGGAGACAGCTTTCTTTTAACCCTAAATTGCGGATACATCCATTAGTGGATGTCTGGAATCCCGGCTAATGTAACGTCTAGAGGCACGCTCCCACATTGGAAATCCGAGATGACCTGGGAGCCCGTCAAACCACTGGCTTATTGGTGACTTTAGCGCCCTGGCGGTACAAATTATGTACCACAGTCTTGAAAAGACTGAAGTCTAAAGGATTTAAACGCCGGACCAGAGTATTTCCGTTTTGGTACCGGAGGAGGCAATGGCAGGAAACTAGACTTTCCCCCCCCCACCGCCTTGGCCTGAGAAATGCATTTGTCAAATTTAGGACCAAACAACTTCTGGCCACCGTATTCTTTTGACCTCTGACTCCGCTTGCCAAGAACGCAGCCAGAGTCCTTGTCGTGCTGTAACTAGCGACGATGAAAGGCGAGAAGCGAGCTAACAGGCGGCAGCCGAAGCTGTACATAGATACTCAGCAGCTTCTCAGATTTGATTAACGATAAGTATAACGTGATCGTCATTGTTACCATACATAGAGCGCCTTAGTGACCCAAATGTATTTTGGGTCTTTATAAGGTTTGACACAGACGAATTCACCAATGGCGGATTGGAAACGGCAAATAGACTTAAATCTGTGAGGTATAGAACGGGTTATTCGCGTTCTACTAACATCTTAGTAAGATATCCTAAATAAAAAACCCATTGGAGATTTCTGTCGTTTAGTAAATACGACTGATTATATGTTAGAGGCTCCTTAGTCTCTGTAAACTTCAGAGACTGACGCCCTGGGCATTATCAATGTCTGGTTGTCAAAAACCGCACTATCTGACTGCTGGTCTAATGTGCCCTCCTCACGCTTATTTAGTGCCGTGAGGATTGGCATAGAATTGTCAGACTACAACATAGCAGAAAAGGTTAAATTATAAGACCAATTAAATTAACACCCTGTTACCCAAAGTGAAGTTGGACCTTTGCAAAGGCTGAAACTCCTTAGAGCTGGCGTTGTCACCCGAGCCTCCGATCTTGCCGCTTCTGTCGAGCGGCGGCCCCTACAAAACATACTGAACATGTGGTAGATTTATGTACAGACATTGTAGTAAAATTATTTTTAGTCTATGCTGGTGCCGTACTCATTATGCAGACAGACAACACAATAGACAAAGACAGACACTACCATGACGCAGTAAAATTATTACTTAAGGTGTGTAATATATATATATATATATATATGGCCGAATTGCAGTTCACATGGCCAGCCTATGTGAAACCTGAACCAAAATTCCCACTAACACCCCTGCGCCTCCGGTGGCGTAGAGATGTAGGGCAGGAACATTCTGGAATTACTAACTGGAAGAAACAGGAAACATGGTTAAAATGGCCCCCATGCCATGCTGACCCTGATAATCACCGGACAGTTTACAATACATGCTCCAGTGTTAATATAGGCTCAATAGTCTATTATACAGTGATAATCACAGGTTAGGGTACAATACTCATGTGTATAATATAGGCTCAATAGTCTATTATACAGTGATAATCACAGATTAGGGTACAATACTCATGTGTATAATATAGGCTCAATAGTCTATTATACAGTGATAAGCACAGGTTAGGGTACAATACTCCTGTGTATAATATAGGTTAATATACCTATGGTGCCTGAATATGAAATCTTATCATGCAGCCTTATAAGTTTCTCTCCCCTGCAGCAGCGCTGTGATCAGACCTTGTCCCCCCCCCCTCCCCCTGTGCTCCGTGCAGTTTAGCGGGGAGCGGGTGCCGGGAAGCTGACCTTCATTGCAGGGAGGCGGGGGACGATTGTGAGGAGAGCCGCTGAGCGAACGGAGTTCGGCTGGCTGGAGCTAGCGGCTTCCAGCGACGCTAGTGTGAGCGCTGAGCCTCCTCAGATGCGGCGGTTGCCCCCCTCTTAGCGCTGGATACAGCGCGGACGGAGCGGCTGGGGCGTCTGGGCCGGCTGGCCGGACGGAGCGGCTGGCCGGACGGAGCGGCTGGCCGGACGGAGCGCTGGGGCGGCTGGCTGAACGGAGCGGCTGGGCGCTGGCCGGACGGAGCGGCTGTGTATTAGCGGCGGGTGCGGGCGGCGGTTCAACACGGACCCCACACAGCGGGGCGGCAGCGTGCGCTGGCCGCCCCGTCCCCCCCAGCATACCTTGTCTCCTTAGGGAGGGCTGCTTCCGTGCATCAGGTCATGGCTGTGACGGGGCTTTCCTGTAAGCTCCTTCCAGCTCTTGTTCATGGCTGTGACGGGGCTTCTCCTGTAAGCTCCGTCCAGCTCAGCTGTAGCAGCAATCAGTGAGCTGCGTGTGGCTGTGAGGGTGCTCTTTGTGAGGACCGACACGCCATGCGCTGCTTCTGTGCAGCGGCACTATCCCGGACCCATGTTTTTAGGAGAAACTGGGAAGGGATGTGCTTGAAATAGTAATAAAAAAGGTAAAAATTAAAAATTAAAATCAAAATCAAAAAATATTCAAAGATCAGTGTGGGAGCTCCACACAAGCCTCTGTTAGTGCATGAGCACAGAAAAAACACTGAGGTAGTACACTGAGGTACTCTGGGATATGGAGGGGTGGAGAGTTCTAAATTTAAATATTCAGTGCCCTGTTTCCTGCGGAAGCCGTCCATATCCCAAGAGTACTCCAGTGACCCCTAGTGGATGAAAAAGAAAAATTGATAATTTATTAAGTATGCAATATGAATCCCCAATTTATATATTGTAAATCAATTTATAGTTATACATAGGGAGTGCTGCCATAGACAATGAAGGTGAAGGAGAACACTAGAAAGAAAAGGATTGTCTCTTTGTTGGCGCACTTTAAGAGGACGGTAAGTATAATTTATATAAGTTACATTTTAATTATACTTACCTTCCTCTTAAGGTGCGCCAACAAAGAGACCATCCTTTTCTTTCTAGTGTTCTCCTAGAGCTGAAGAGACACTGAGGGAACAGCTGGAGAGACACTGGGGGGATGGAGACAGAATGGGGCTGGCTGGAGAGACACTGGTGTGCTGGAGACACAGAATGGGACTGGAGCTGCAGAAACACATTAGAAGGCTGGGGAGATACACTCAGGATGAGGCTGAAGAGAACTTGGAAGAAGTGGCTGGAGAACTGGGAAGAAGTGGCTGGATGTTATCCTCAACTGGCAGGATTACTGACTATTTTGTGTCTGGGCACCCAATATAGACTTATGCCCATGGTTCATAATGATTTTACAACATTACAGGTTCCAGGTGCTTTTTAAATACTGAGATGCATAATCAGCTGCGCAAACAAAAACGATCATAAAAGTAAACATACAGATGTAGCCACGTTCATCGTGTCTACAGCCTGCCAGGACTTGCACTCCGCGCCAGACTGCGTCTTACACTTGCACACGGTCGCAGCAAATGGGGCGCAAATGTGCCTAAATGTAGCCACGATGAACATTTGTATTATTCCGCTATGTTCCTGAAACTTGTATGCATCCTATATACAATATACAGTAAGACATCTAATGTTGCTTATACAGTATTACCTTAAAGGATCATTGCATAGGGGGAATAAATAAAACCATATTTTAGGATTTAACAGATTTATATTAGTAAAGAATCCTGCTGAATAGTTACTGAAACCGAATCAAAATTCCAATTTTCTTTAATATTACAAACCGGTTTAGCACCAGTGATAGCTCTCTGGTATAATTACAGACATATACAAATTTGTGTTCGGTTTACCAAATTCTTTTTTTTAAATCTAAGGTTATAACATTTTTAAAATAAGGCAATGATTACAAAATATCATCATATGGAAGTAAACAGTGCTGCTTACGTGGACAATCCCAAGTTTATGTTTTTACTCATGGCCTACCACGTACTTGACCAGTCTCCTGGAACTTCACAAGTCTGCTGGCAGGATGATAGAGAAGTGCCCACTTTACCGGGAGCCATTCTCCAGCATAATGCCCACCTACTTGTGAGCAGGACACAAGTCACGATGAAGCAATTCGATACCAGCCCTGTCCCCAGTGTTGCATAACCTGGAATCCCAACAAAACATCACAGGAGGCTATGATGACATGACTCATGGAGCGCCACCCCATCACACTCAGTTGTCTTCTCCTATCCTTGGACCTACTGGACAGCCAATTGTCGAAGGCGTCAAGTATGACCTACCAAGAAGGGGAGTGGTCTCACAGAAAATGCACATGGTTTAACATTTAAATAAAGCTGACTGACAGTACTATCCACCAATCAGCATGTTAGGAGCCATCCACCGTGCACTGTACAATACCCAAATACTGGCCACAGGTAAGACGCTAGCTCATTCTGCCAACTACTCTCTCAGCATATAGCTATTTCCCGGCAGCTATGTAAAATATATGATACATACTAATAACTATATAGAATAAATATGTGTCACTGTGTCTCATCTTATAAATGTTAACGTAAAATGCTGTAAAAATAAAATATTTGAGACCATCTCCCAGCAGGCAGCATAAACAATTAGAAAGCTGGAATGGTCTGCCCGCAGATCTGGCACCTAATAGTCATTGGCCAGTTGTTTCATGCGGAAATATCTGCCAAGACATTTAAAGCATAATCCAAGCTCCTTATTAACAGGATTGATTGTGGACATCTAATTTGTGTTCTACTTCCCTGTACCTTAGGAGAAAACAACCAAACACTTTGCTGAAATCTAAACCTATAAAAAGGAAAACAGTTTGACATTATTTATTTATTACCAGTTATTTATATAGCGCACACATACTCAGCAGTGCTTTACAGAGAATATTTGGCCATTCACATCCGTCCCTGCCCCAGTGGAGCTTACAATCTATATTCCCTATCACATGTACACACAGACACATTCACGCTAGGGTTCATTTTTTATTGGGATCCAATTAACCTACCAGCATATTTTTGGATTGTGGAAGGAAACCGGAGTATCCGGGGGAAACCCACGCAAGTACGGGGAGAATATACAAACTCCACACAGTTAGGGCCATGGTGGGAATCGAACCCATGACCTCAGTGCTGGGAGGCAGTAATGCTAACCATTACACCATCCATACTGCCCTAAACATGTATAGTGACATGTACAGTGGTACTTAAAAGTTTGTGAACCCTTCAGAATTTTCTATATTTCTGCTGAAATTTGTCCTAAAACTACCTCAGATCTTCACACAAGTCCTAAATGTAGATAAAAAGAACTAAATCAAACAAATGAGACAAAAATTAGACGTGCTCATTTTTGTTATTGAGGAAAATGATCCAATATCACTTACCTGTGAGTGGCAAAAGTATGTAAACCTTTAGGCTTAGCAGATAGTTTGAATGTGAAATTAGAGTCAGGTATTTTGATGGGATGACAATCAGGTGTGAGTGGACAAACTGTTTTTTTTTTTTTTAAAGAACAGGGATCTATCAACGTCTGTGGAAGTGTATCATGCCGCGAACAAAGGAGATTTTTGAGGATCTCAGAAGAGTTGCTGATGCATATGCGGCTAAAAAGGTTACAAATCCATTTCTAAACAGTTGGGACTCCACCAATCAAGGCAGACAGAATGTGTACAAATGGAGGAAATTCCAGACCACTATCACCCTGCCAGGGAGTGTTTGCCCAACAAAGATCACGCAAAGAGCAAGGTGTCTAATAGTTTGCAAGATCACAAAGGAACCAAAGGTAACCTCCAAACAACTGAAAGCCTTTGCAAGGAGAATGCCGCTGCTCTCCAAAAAGGACATTGCTGCCCGTCTGCAGTCTGCCAAAGATCACCTGGACAAGCCAGAAGGCGACTAGAACACTTGTTTTGTGGACAGTAAGTCCAAAATAGAGATTTTTGGTTTTAATGAGAAGGGGTATGTTTGTAGAAAGGAGAACAATGCATTCCAGCATAAAAACCTCATACCATCTGTGAAACATGGTTCTGGTGGTATCATGGTTTG
This sequence comes from Pseudophryne corroboree, assembly GCF_028390025.1. Taxonomy (NCBI): domain Eukaryota; kingdom Metazoa; phylum Chordata; class Amphibia; order Anura; family Myobatrachidae; genus Pseudophryne; species Pseudophryne corroboree. The sequence goes on from NC_086452.1 coordinate 84,651,590, forward strand.
GGCCTGTTTTGCTGCATCTTGCCCAGGATGACTTGCCTTCATTGATGGGACAATGAATTCTGAATTATACCATAATATTCTAAAGAAAAATGTCAGGACATCTGTCCATGAGCTGTATCTCAATAGAACAGGGATCATGCAGCAAGACAACATCACAAAGAACACAAGCCATTTGACCAAAGAATGGTTAAAGAAGAATAAATGTTTTGGAATGGTAAAGTCAAAGTCCAGTAGCGAGCAGTTCATGGGCAGAAACCCACCAACATAACAGCGTTGAAGCTGTTTTGTATGGAGGAATGGGGTAAAATGTATCCAAGACAATGTTCAGGACTAATCAACAATTCCTAGAAATGTTTACATGCAGGTATTGCTGCACAAGGGGGTCATACCACATACTGTAAACCAGGGGCGGGGAACCTTTTTTCTACTAAGAGCCATTTGGATATTTATAAAATTCTTCGGGGGCCATTCAAAAATTACCCTGCCCCCCAGTAGATCTGAGTGCGCGTGCCAAAAAATTGGTGTGGTCATTTAAAATGGGACGTGATACACATATGCCCCCAACAGTGCAGTGCCAGATACACAAATTCCCCCAGTGCCAGATCCACAAATGCCCCCACAGTGCCAGATCCACAAATGCCCCACAGTGTCAGGTATACAAATGCCCCCACAGTGCCAGGTATACAAATGCCCACATAGTGCCAGGTATACAAATGCCCCCACAGTGCCCCCCCCCACCCCACTGTGCTGCTCCATCCGGCGTGTCTCAGGTGTCAGGACAGGGAGGAGAGCGCGACTATGTCGGGCGGCGGCGGCGTGTAGGATCTCAAACCAGCCACCGGTTCGTGAGCCAATCAGAACTAACGGACCGGCAGCGGCGGCTCCTGATTGGCTGCCGGTCCGCAAACTCTGATTGGCTCACGAACCGGCGGCTGGTTTGAGATCTTACCTACCGCCGGACATGTAGCTGCGCTCTCCTCCCTGCCCTGACAGCTGAGACACGGCGCCGCCGGACTGAGCGTCGGCGTGTCTCACTGACACAAGCGGGTGGGCCGGAACAAACGGCTTTGCAGGCCTTATACGGCCCGCTGGCCGGAGGTTCCCCACCCCTGCTGTAAGCAAAGGTTCACATATCTTTGCCACTCACAGATATGTGGTGATTTGCATGTAGGTCCGAATGGGGCTGCATCTAGTGATTTTTTGCATGCTGTGCAATAGTCATGGGCTGCATATGCATCTTTGTGAACATAAGTATGACAGAACACCTGTGTGGCAACACTGCGAACACATGCAAGAGATTCATTTTATCAGTACATGACTTGAACGTATAGCCAGAGTTGCTCACTCTTAGTCATGTGTATGCATTCTGGACACCAACTTCAGACTGATATCCTGACTTACCATGAGGTAGGTGTTAAGTGGTGATGATAATGATGACCGGTTGCCTTTGTGTATGGATAAAATCCAGGCAGTGCAATGTCGTAGATGCATACATATTAGAACGTGTGTATAGTCACATTAACATTCCATTTGGAATCCCTCTACATTCTAAATGAGGCTGTATTCGGACCTGCTTGTGAATGAGGCCTTTATTGGTCTACCCTTCTGAAGATCTTGGAGCAGGAAATTGTGGATATGGTGAAGCGCGTCATCATCGCTCAGCACACTATACTACAGAGATGAACAGGTTGCGCTGGACATTCAGACAATCCAGGAGAGTAGGCAAGTGTTAAGTAGATGTGCCAATGTTATTTACAGTACAAACATTTATAAATCAGAGCAAAAATATTATCTATTCCAATTTTATAACCTCTCCATTTATTATGTGTGCAGCAGGTGCACGTCTTGGGGTCTACATTCTCTAACAGATACAAGCACAGATAGACATTAGTGCTGGAAGAAAAGCCAATTAGGAGGGGAGAAGTGAAGGACGATGGGGGGGAGAAGGCAATACGTAACAGAAAAAGTAGGTGGTTTGGGAAGATGGGAGAAGGAGGGGCAACAAATTAGGTGAAAATGTCACAACCTACAGATGGAGTCACGCTCATCTAGCCTTCTCTGCTGTGCCTAGGTACACCAAGGCTTATTAGCATAAACCCTTCATCTATTGTTCTCAGCTGCAATACAATACAGAGAGAACAATACATCAGGGGATTAAGTAATTACAGCAGGGGATTAAGTCCGACTGCCCTGGCTCAATTAATCCTAGTAAAGGCGAAGATGAAGATGGCTCCATCTGTAACTGTATATTAATATTCAGGGTGAACTGATGCCAGGCACCAAGCTCCAAATGTCCTTCCACTCTTACATAGTAACGTATAGGGGTATGCAATTTGTTCCGTTTTTTTTCTGCTACTCGAAAAAACTGAACTAATTCGACCCACCCTAGTCAATTGCGGGCATTTTCGCCTGTTTTTTAATAATTTTTTGCCATGCCATTTCACCCTTTTTTGGGGGGGAGGGTGGGGGGCAAATCGGCATGGGCGAAAACGGGCTTCAAAAACCGTTGAAAACCGAAAAACCCCTGACAATTCGACAAAACATGTGGATAGGCGGGGATTCACGTGTTTTTCTCCAGTGGCAGATTTTAGACAAGTTGAAGAAGCGGCACTGAAATTGAATAGTGCAAATCCAAATTCGCCCTAAAAACAGGGAAAAGTCCAATTTTTTCGACTTGTCAAAAAAATCTGCACTAAATGCCCCCCCCATAGTTGGTGACGTTGAAAAAAGACCAGTAGTCCATCGAGTTCAACCTGAATTATTTATACAGGTTGAGTATCCCATATCCAAATATTCCGAAATACGGACTTTTTTGAGTGAGACTGAGATAGTGAAACCTTTGTTTTTTGATGGCTCAATGTACACAAACTTTGTTTAATACTCAGTTATTAAGAATATTGTATTAAATGACCTTCAGGCTGTGTGTATAAGGTGTATATGAAACATAAATGAATTGTGTGAATGTAGACACACTTTGTTTAATGCACAAAGTTATAAAAAATATTGGCTAAAATTACCTTCAGGCTGTGTGTATAAGGTGTATATGTAACATAAATGCATTCTGTGCTTAGACATGGGTCCCATCACCATGATATCTCATTATGGGATGCAATTATTCCAAAATACGGAAAAATCCGATATCCAAAATACCTCTGGTCCCAAGCATTTTGGATAAGGGATACTCAACCTGTATATTATATTCCCTATTCTATTCTGGTTGAAGGCTATATCCTTGTATATCTTTTTCCGTTAGAAATTTATCTAACCCATTTTTAAACGCATTGACTGAGTCCGCCATTACAACCTTCTCTGGCAGTGTATTCCATATTCGTATTGCCCTTACAGTGAAGAATCCCTTCTTGCGCTGAGTACAAAATTTCCTCTCCTCAAGCCTTAGTGGGTGTCAGCACGTTTTGTGTAGAGGGCTCTTAATAAACAAATCTCCTAGTAGCTCCACATATTTCCCCTTTATATATACATATATATATAAACATATATATATATATACATACATGTTGTAGGATAATACAAGCTACGTATGTAGTCCACGCCACTAGATATGAGAGAGGGGTGGATTAGGGGGGTGAGCCACCCCTCTTAATCCGGCTCTGCAGTGCCACTGGGCCCTAGGCAGGAGCCTAATTTGCATAGTGAATGATCTGGCTGAGATAAATATAGCGAGTTCTTAACATTTTGTGGAGGGTACTATAAATATATTTAAGAGTAGGTACAGTAACTTAATATTTATACCGAAATTCATTAATACAGACAGCCATTGTTTAATTTAAGACGCACTATCTGCTGTATTCCCTAAAATGAGCTTTATTCCTTCTCTTGAGCGGTTAAAAGCGTCCCATGCAAAGCATTTTTATCATATTTAGTGTAGCTATTCATTTTCCGTTACTCACAGCTGACAATTTCTTCCCCGGAAGGCAGAATAGGCATCAATCTCTTTTCATGGGAAGCGCAGAGCTCCAATTAGCCAGGTAAATTTATTGTCAAATCACTGGGTGAGGAGTTCTCAGCCACTCGATGGTACCTCTAATTCTAAGGTTTTAGTTCATGTAAATGGCATGGGTCAGGCATGACGCACAGGTCACAAGCACACAGGTTCTATCACTTAAAGGCTCTGAACAGCAGGAGACGTTAGTGCAGGTCCGATTTTTTGCACAGCTCACATTTGTTGATCAATTAAAAATTCTGAACTTAACAGGCATAACATTTCAATTAAACTGAATTACAGTAAGGCAGAGCAGCCTCCAGCAAGCCATGGTCTCTGCTTGCCGTATACTAAAAGAGTACCGGAGTCTGTGGCTGACTATATTACAGCCACGCTCTGCATTCCGGAGAGGACTGACGCTCACTCTCCCATCAATCATGCATCCTTTAACAAAAGTGCATCATTAAAGCAACTTGTTTTTCTCCCCTGATTTATGTCAGTGTTGTAAAACTTAGAACGGCGTCTCTTAGGGTTTTAAATTAGGGTTTTTCTTCTTATTATTATTGATTAAGATATCGGCAAGCTTTTGTTGCTTAACATAATTTTTGCCTGAATAGTTGGTTTATGTATTTCTTCATATTGCAAAATAATAGTGGTTTATATTAGTATAAATAAACGCAGAGGGGCTGCTTCTGAGTCGCAGGCAAGTCGCAATGCGCACACGTCTCGCAGATCCCAGCTGTATCAGGTGTACACAGGCGAGCAGAATTCGCTTGTATTATGGATTAACCTGTCTGCTGAAGGACAACGCTATCCATTTCTGGTCGGCGACCACGAGAGCCATCAGGTTATAGCCTATCATTAACTGCATTGGCAGAACTGTCCCCACTGCAATAGGTGCTGATGCTTCAGGCACCGCGTATGCTCAAATGTCGCCAACAATCTGCTCTTCTGAGAGGAGAATGAGGCATGGGAAACTAGAGCTGCACTACCGGGTCATTAACAACCTTTGCTATGGCCCAGAGATGCTCTGTTCTATCCACCATTAGTCTTCAGCCTCCATACTTACAAAGAAGGAGCACTAATTCGTAAAGGTGGACGCCATATTTCTGCAATGGATTATTGTTAAATCTGACAGCAAATAAGATGGGCAAAAAAATCTGAGATCTAGTTGATCCCTTGCAATTTTGCTCTTAGAACCAGTAGCCATGACAACTGTAGCTTCTTAGTGCCCTCGTAAGATGATCGGGTGATAGCAGTCATTTTCCAATCCTTTTTCAAAGGATATCGCCAATTTGACAGTGTCCCCTGAATTTATCTGGAGGGGGAAAGGGAGATTTCTGTTGCAGTCCCCAGTTTTCGCTTGGAAAAGCAGCCCCCATAGGTTTCTTTGTCAAATTTACCAAGCTCCTGAAATGTGATGCATTCCAGCAGCTTGGCCTTGGTAGCTAACGCCATCTCCTGATGGCGTAAGCTGCTGTAGCCTAGGGGTTGAAGATTGCAAGAGTTATCAGGAGAAGGATTACTTTACTTTTACAACACTGCAAGGGTTACGATAACAAATTATAGTTATGAGATCTAGGACCTGATATTAATAACTACGCCCCCCTTATTCAGTATTTGTAGCTGGCTTGGTTCATAAGATTGCAGGTGATTCACTACTAAGCTGATGTGAGTGGTCCTTGGATGAAATAACTCCCCACTTAATCAGTATGGTAGTGAAAAGTTAATGTCAGTTTACAGTTTTAATATACATCAGCTAGTCTGTGGGTAGATAGGAACATATACCAGCTGTTATCGATATGATTTCTTACCACAGTGATCACATGATCAGTAACCATGCTCCACCATGCCATGAGAAATGTTGGGATTTGATATTAAGTGGGTGTGGCTATACCATGTAGCGAATACCAAGCCCCAACAGTGGTACTTAAGGGCGCACGGCTATACCATGTAGAGAGTATTGATGCAGTTCTTTGACAGGCCCATGCACCAGTGCTTTGTACCTGGCCATTTCCCCCCTCCCACCCTTTGAGCACTACTGACCAAGCCATATGGTGCCCAGAAGTTGCTCAATGAGGTAAAGCCAATAGACATGTGGAGATCCCACGTTAGCGCCTGGGAGCCTTATTATATGGCATCCTGCATGAATATCAAAGTGGAATAAACCCAGTCATGTTGGTTACGTAAGTTCAGGGGCAGCAAAGAAAAAAGTTTTCAGACAAAATAGGAGAATTTTACAAATAGCTGTAAATATTCAATTCATTCAACTTGCATGCAAGCTTTAATTTTCCTTTAATTAGGGAAGGTAAATTGTTTCCATTCTTTAGTCACAGATCATTAATATATTTTGAAGAATACAACTCTTGAGGGCGGCTGATCTGACAGAGTTTGAAGGTTGAGCTAATTATCAATCAATGAATCATTAAACTTTGTTATAAGTAATTAAGCAAAGTACTTTGTTATTTATTGCCCTGAACACTTGGCTTGTCAATGGACGTTGAGTACAAAACAGATTTAAATCGGATTTAATGTGAAGAATGATTAATTAGAGCAGGGTGCAGTTACCCACTTCTTGCCTCCTAGAAGAGCAGCATGATTAAACATTAAAGGAATAGTAAGCCTAATATACTGTACATTTGTTGTATGAAAAATGAACTAGTAATAACATTATTATGGAACTACTGTATGAGTACTAATGGACTGGGTGCTACCAGGGAGTATTTGCGCTACCAGTATTAGGGGTGTAGAATGTAACACACTGGTAGGTTTGCACCAGGGACTGATGCAAATAGGTTTGAACCTCATTGCGTTCAATAAGCAGGTTGCGTTCTCCCTCATAACTAGTGTGATAATGGAGGGTGATAGGTTGTAGTAAGGGATGTCAGAAAGCTGGGGTCTCGTATACCTGAAGTCTCGTATAAGCCAGAGGAGTTAGGCAATAAGTCTACAACCAGCAGAAGTCTATGTACTTGGAGGTCTCAGTTAATCCACAGTGATTAAGCAAAGAGTAGCCATGAACAAAGCCAAGGTCAAGACACCAGGAGATCACAGGGTTCTTGCAAACACCAGCATCAAAAACATAGGAAGTCTCAATATACTGACGCCAGGTAGTGAGCCCAATATTCTGGCCACAATCTGCAGCCAGAGCAGCGTTTAAACATCCATTGCCAAAACGTCCGATGGCCTGTTGGACCGGTCCTCTTGCCTGAAGGACTGGCCAAGAAGCTCTGCCTCCCAGCGTTCTGTTTGGCCAGCATGCTGAGACAGGGCAAGCCACAAGTCCATGCCTCCACTATGTGTGGCATGCACATAGAATGCTGGGGCTAATTTTCGTCCCTGCTGGTGTCTATTGATGATTCGCAAAATAAAATAAGTTGGCTTTGTAGACTATCAAATCTCCGATGGCCAAGCTGACCCAAAACCTAAGTTGGATGCAAACACCCCAGATCTCTGGCTACGAGATACATACATGATATCAATGGTCATGCTTTTGACAGTTAATAACGTATGTTGACAGCATAATATCGATGGGAGATTGCCGACACTGTTGAAATCTTATTTAACTATTGTAATGGTGTTGGCTTTATAACTTTCAACATCGTGTTTAAAATTATAATGTCGACACCATTACAATGCTTTAAATAACATTACAACAGTGCTGGCACAAAACATCTCATAGCAACTTTAGAAATGCAGATCTGAAGCGGAGACTCCAGGCTTGTGGCATCCACCAATGCCTGGATCCACCTCATCCTCTTCTCTGGGAACAGGGTCTTAAGGTGTGTACACACGGTAAGATATTTTCTTCCGATTCTGACTATATAGTCAGAATCGGAAGAAAATATAGTGCAGATCGCAAGGTGACAGTCACCTTGCGATCCCGATCCGATGCCGATGCGCGGCCCCGCGCGGTCGGCATCGGAAGAAAAAATAGGCTGTGCAGGCAAGTCAATCCTGACTATCTCTATAGAAGAGATAGTCAGGATTGAAATCGCACATAGCCAGCATCGCAAGCACAGTTATTATGTGCTTGCGATACTGGCTAAGTGCCGACCCGGCCCCCTGTCGCACGGTGAGAATCGGATAAGTCCGAATCTCACCGTGTGTATGCACCCTCAGGGTGTGTACACACGGTGAGATCTTTGCTATGCCCGATTTTCACTTGCGATTTCCCTTGAACTCCCCGGAGCCCAGATACCACAGATTTTGACTAACTTTTCTTGAGATCTGTACTATGTGTGCTTAAGATTTTGACTTATGTGAGATTTTGGCTTATGTGAGATGTCATTGACATGTGAGATGAACTAGATAGTACACCGATCTAGCAAGGATTGACTTGCCTGCACAGTCTATCTTTTCTTGCGATGCCGACCTGGCGGGACCGCGCATCGGGATCGAATCGGGATCGCAAGGTGACTTTCACCTTGCGATCTGCACTAACTTTTCTTGCGATTTTGACTATATAGTCAAAATCGAAAGAAAATATCTCACCGTGTGTACACACCCTAACTCATACACTGGTCCGGTCACTCTGGAACTGTCCAGCAGTTCATTTGTATCTCTTTCCCACTAGAAATTGGGGTAGGATGAGGCTTTCCAGCAGTGATAGCCAACCTGATAAACATTCGGGGGCCGCATAGTAAGTTACATACATTTTATTAATGAAAGCAGCACCTATCTGTAATAACACATCAGCAAGCCTGTTAAACAAGTGCTACAATCTGTATTAATTGGGATGCAGTTATGTGACCGGACCGCCGGGATCCCTAACACTGAACAGCACGCCGGTCGCATGCCAACCAAAAGGGACTATTCCCACTCATGGGTGTCCAAGACACTCATAGGGGTCGATTCAATTCTCCGACAGTTGAATAGCGCTGGGATTTAGCTCCCATCGCTATTCAACTCAGCTCATATTAAGTCGGCGAATGCCTGTTCTCCCGGACTTAACAGGTTGATTTGTCGGGAGAACGGGCATTCTCCGACTTAACTCCCCGGCGTGGTGTTGATTCCCAACAGAACAGCCTCGCGCCGGCCGTGCGGCAGCACTTTTATCGGATTTACTCTCGCATCCCCCGAGTGTGAGAGAAGAATTCCCGACAATTGAGTGTCACTTGGCGCTGTATTGAATAGCACCGGGAGCTAATTCCCGGTGCTATTCAACTGTTGGAGAATTGAATCGACCCCATAGAGTGGGAAAAACAACCTGGGTCGAGTGCAGCAAAGGGCTTCATTGCACTCGCCCCCTATCCGCCATCTAAAAGCCGGGACCTTGGCGTCGGTATGGCTCGACCGCCAATCACACAAACCCAACCCATATTACACAAGTACTGTATGACAACAAAGCAGGAAGGAGATCATCACTGCTTTACAGTAGAGTAGATACAGTAACAAGAAAAACTGTCCAACATGTAATTTATAAGTAGGGTATTATGTGTGTGAATACTGCGAGTGTATGTTCAAATTGCATTCATTTTTGGTTTAGTGTGCCTTTAAGTTGCCCTATAATTTGATCAAAATTTTTCAGATGAAACAGTAACCCAATTAGTGGCGTGTACCCCATGGCCTGATTTAAATTGGTAGCAGTTTGAAAAAAAACATATTTTAATTGAAATCTTTTTTTATTATATATATATTTTAGTGCAATAATTTACTTTGATTAAATGGATGTCCATTACAGCACAGTGGCTGGGAAAGTACACACAATTCTGAGAAGTTGGTTATTACCTCCTCAGCCATAAAGTTAATGGGAGCGTCACTGTGTAATTAATTTTCTGATGTTCTTGAGCAAAGAAGCCTTGAGAGTCAGGCACTTGTATCAGTCTTAGTGGCTGTTGTTTTAAAATATCTTAACTCTTCTTCTGCTGTTTAATGCATAATAATTAAGTGTAAACTTGCAACACAGAATGAATATATATATAGATAGATATATATAGATATATATAGATATATATATACACAGTATATATGTAAATTGTTTTCAGATTGCAGTGGTTTTTTTTGGGAGGGCCTGGGCTTGGTACAGTATTCCAGTTTTGTATTATTTCATGCAAAAGATCGGAACTTTACAGTGTTAATAAATAAATATACCATTTAAAAAAATTAGAATCCATATAATATGGTGTTTATGTTTTTTTTATCTTAAACAGTGGGTATGGGAGTGCCTATGGTGGTGGATCCCAGGTGAGGGGACTGTGTAAGGGCATCGGTACAAGGGGGGTAATTCTGAGGATCGCAGCAGCAAGTTTGTTAGCAATTGGGCGAAACCATGTGCACTGCAGGGGGGGGGGCAGATATAACATTTGCAGAGAGTTAGATTTGGGTGGGTTATTTTGTTTCTGTGCAGGGTAAATACTGGCTGCTTTATTCTAACACTGCAATATAGATTCCAGTTTGAACACACCCCACCCAAATCTAACTCTCACTGCACATGTTATATCTGCCCCCCCCCCCCCCCCCCCCTGCAGTGCACATGGGCCCTCATTCCGAGTTATTCGCTCACTAGCTGCTTTTAGCAGAATTGCACACACTAAGCCGCCGCCCTCTAGGAGTGAATCTTAGCATAGCAGAATTGCGTACGAAAGATTCGCAGAATTGCGAATAGAAATTTCTTAGCAGTTTCTGAGTAGCTCCAGACTTACTCAGCCATTGCGATCAGTTCAGTCAGTTTCGTTCCTGGTTTGACGTCACAAACACACCCAGCGTTCGGCCAGACACTCCTCCGTTTCTTCAGACACTCCCGCGTTTTTCCCAGAAACGCCAGTGTTTTTTCGCACACTACCAGAAAACGGCCAGTTTCCACCCAGAAACACCCACTTCCTGTCAATCACACTACGATCACCAGAACGATGAAAAATCCTCGTTATGCCGTGAGTAAAATACCTAACTTTTGTGTAAAATAACTAAGCGCATGCGCTCTGCGAACCTTGCGCATGCGCAGTAAGCGACTAATCGCAATATAGCGAAAATCGGCAACGAGCGAACAACTCGGAATGACCACCATGGTTTTGCCAAACTGCTAACAAAATTGCTGCTGCGATCAATTCGGAATGACCACCAAGGGGCATGATTCTAAATCAGAAGCACTGCTAATGGAAGTTTGTATTTTTGTTTTCTGTGCATGCATTGAAGTCGCCCCAAGTATGCGGCCATTCACAGTTGCGATTCCGTACGCAGCAGCTGTGCACAAATATGCAAATTTCACAGCTGCCGTGATTTGTACTGAACACCCACTGGAGGAGTCTCAGATCTGCCACTTGTGTACAAAGACGCAGACATCAGACACACATTTGCCAATAAGCATGGGGTGCAGGTATTAATTACATGGGCCCAAGATTGCTGGTGGGGCCCAGCAGGGGCCTGGGTCCAATGCCACTCCCTCTCCTGCTGAGTATACTTACCTTGATCTGGGAAGCAGGACCCTCCTCCGCAACACCATCTTCCTGAATATCACTGAGAAGATGGTGCAGACCGAGGAGGGACCCATTTCCCACATCAAGCCAGGTAAGATACCTCCCAAGCATGCCCCACTGTCTCCCCTCATCTGAAAGGTGCTCCCACAATTATTATTTTATGTTTTTCCTAGGGACCATGGCTACTTTATGGCCATGTGAGTAACAATAAGGTGGCGCCGCATGGCCTTCTGAATTAAGACACCGGAGCCATGTTTACTGCACATGGGATCAGAGTTGCAAAGAGTGACACGCCCCCCAAATGGTCGCAACACGCCAGTGTGAGTTGCCACACCCCAGTCCATCCCACAAGTGTTCCCTGACTGTCAATAAATTTCACAATTCATACAGTATGTGATCAATAAAGTCATTTGAAATCGACATTTACAAGTATTACATACATTTTTAAAAATATAGGTGCTGGAATAAGGGCTTGAGAGCTAGCACTGTCCCAGCAAAAGGCTGGAAACAAAGGCTGGAAACAAAGTGATAGCTACAGCTATCACTTTGCTTCTGGGGTATGGATGCTGCACATATACTCCATATACATAGCAGTCAGCATGCACATGCGTCAACAGAGAGGGATCTAGAGCAGCGATGGAGTAACCCATACGCTAACGCCATCTATGGGCTAACATTAGCTGCCAGGGCCATTCTGGAGGGAGCCATAATCAGAGTCATATGGTTGCAGTACAGCAATGGCTATCTTATATCCTTCTGCATGAAGGCCCATAGGGTCTGTACCAAGCCCTAATAAATAATGGTCAGTACTGAATAAACATTTCTGCTGCTGATATTCTGCAGCAAGAAAATAAAGCACCTAGCTGCCGCAAGCTTAGATATGATCAAGACAGTTACCTCCTGTGCGTACCCCTTAGACCAGGGATGGGGAATCTTCGGCCCTCCAGCTCTTGTTGAACTACACATACCAGCATGCGTTGCTACAGTTTTGCTATTTGGCCATGCTGAAACTTGCAGGGCATGCTGGGATGTGTAGTTCAACAATAACTGGAGGGCCAAGGTTCCCCATCCCTGCCTTAGACCAACCCCTGGAGCCCTTTAGTGCTGTGGCCTGATATTATTACAGTGTATTATTTAATTCTAGCCTTGCTCCCCTGCATACCAGCATCATTGTAAATACCACTGTACCTGAAACCTTTATATACAGTATGTACTACTGATGTAAGCAATGATGCTTACAATAATTAGCAGAAAGCAAATATTGTTTTATCAGTCTTTTAAGCTGTTTTTCATTCTTTTTTTCTTTAATGAAAAGCAAACACAATTTACAGCAAGCAGTGATAAAGCATTATAGAGGTTAATTCCGGGACATACATCTTGATCTGAGAGCATTATTTAAAAATACGTGGCTCTGCAGAATTTGTTCTACGTCAACAGCTGCGCTCTCTGTCTGCGCTCAGCTGAGAAATATTATTTCCGTGCTAAAACCTTAAATCTCTGTTAAAAGACTGCAGGTTTTAATTGAAAATTCTCAATCAATCTGTTCTTCCCCTCTCCGCCCTATCCCTGCGCTCTGACTCTCATCCCCATTTGCAGTAAATAATCTCTGGATCGACTTCCAACTCAGGGAAATAAATAATTTGGAATTTGCCGTATCCCATGTGATCTCTGGGCTTTAAATCACTGAATTCTGTGGTGAGCTCAGACGAAAAACCGGAGCGCTGTGAAGCGGAACTATTACTTAGAGACTGCAGCTGTACGGTGTGTGTGCTTATCATCCCTTTACTAGAGTGAAATGATGTACTGCCAGCAAATCCATGCCACATTGCTCCAAAACACTGGCCCTCATTCCGAGTCGTTCGCTCTGTATTTTTCTTCGCATCGCAGCGTTTTTCTGCTTAGTACGCATGCGCAATGTTCGCACTGCGACTGCGCCAAGTAATTTTGCTATGAAGATAGTATTTTTACTCACGGCTTTTTCTTCGCTCCGGCGATCGTAGTGTGATTGACAGGAAATGGGTGTTACTGGGCGGAAACACGGCGTTTTATGGGCGTGTGGATAAAAACGCTACCGTTTCCGGAAAAAACGCGGGAGTGGCTGGAGAAACGGGGGAGTGTCTGGGCGAACGCTGGGTGTGTTTGTGACGTCAAACCAGGAACGCCAAGCACTGAACTGATCGCAGATGCCGAGTAAGGTTGAAGCTACTCAGAAACTGCTAAGTAGTTTGTAATCGCAATATTGCGAATACATCATTCGCAATTTTAAGAAGCTTAAGATTCACTCCCAGTAGGCGGCGGCTTAGCGTGTGTAACTCTGCTAAAATCGCCTTGCAAGCGAACAACTCGGAATGAGGGCCACTGTACATACTCCATTTGTCTGAAATTTCATTGCTAATTTCACGTCTTATTTTCAGGCCTTCAACTTAATTTACTGAATTCTGGATATCACTTTCTACATATGTTAGAATATATTAGATTTCATATTTTTTTTACACAAGTGAAAATGAAGCAAGGTACTGACCAGTTGCCTGCGGTATTTTACTGCAGGCTGCCGGATACAACGCTGCAGAGAGAGGACTTATTGTATTCCTTGATTGCCCTGATTTATCACATTCCTCCATACAAAAGAAGCAAAAGTGTGTAGCCACCAGTTACAGATATCTGATCTGTGTTTTTGTGCCGAACGTAAATAGGATTTTAATTACCTACCGGTAAAACCTTTTCTCGTAGTCCGTAGAGGATGCTGGGGTCCACATTAGTACCATGGGGTATAGATGGGTCCACTAGGAGCCACTGGCACTTTAAGAGTTTGAGAGGGTAGGCTGGCTCCTACCTCTATGCCCCTCCTACCAGACTCAGTACAGGAACTGTGCTCGAGGAGACGGACAACTTCGAGAGAGCTCACACATACAAGGCAAACCAAGCTCACCAGCTTGAAAAACTCAGCAACGGCTGAACAAGATTACTTAACCAAGTAACAAACAGTACTTAACCAAGAACCAAGCAGTACTGAACTAAGTAACCACTGCAGGATCACGAAGCGCTGGGCGGGCACCCAGCATCCTCTTCGGACTACGAGAAAAGGATTTACCAGTAAGTAATTAAAATCCTATTTTCTCTTACATCCTAGAGGATGCTAAGGTCCACAATAGTACCATAGCTCCCAGTACGGGAGGGAGAGCGCGGAGGCTCCTGCAGAACTGATTGACCAAACTTCAGGTCCTCAGAGGCCAAAGTATCAAACTTGTAGAACTTAGCAAACGTGTTCGACCCAGACCAAGTAGCCGTTCGGCAAAGCTGTAAAGCCGAGATACCCCGGGCAGCTGTCCAGGAAGAACCCACCTTACGAGTAGAGTGGGCCTTAACCGATGTAGGACACAGCAATCCTGCCGTAGAATGCGCATGCTGGATAGTGAACCTGATCCAGCGAGAGATAGTCTGCTAGGAAACAGGACACCCAAGTTTCTTGGGATCATACAGGACAAACAAAGAGTCCGATTTTCTGTGACGAGCAGTCCTCTTCACATAGATTTTCAGAGCCCTTACAACATCCAAGGACTTTGATGAAATAGAGGAGTCAGTAGCAACTGGCACCACTATAGGTTGGTTGATATGAAATGCTGACACAACCTTCAGAAGGAACTGCTGACGTGTCCGGAGCTCAACTCTTTCTTCATGGAAGATCTAGTAAGGGCTCTTACAAGACAAAGCCCCCAACTCTGACACACTTCTAGCAGAAGCTAAGGCCAACAAGGTGACAGCCTTCCACATGAGAAACTTGACCTCAACCTCCGGCAGAGGTTAGAACCAATCCGATTGGAGGAACTGTAACACCACGTTAAGATCCCAGGGCGCCGTAGGTGGACAAAGGGAGGCTGGATGTGCAGAACCCCTTTCAAAAAAGTCTGAACCTCAGGGAGGGAAGCCAACTGTTTCTGGAAAATGAATAGGGCTGAAATATGGACCTTTACGGATCCCAACCACAGGCCCGTATCTACACCTGCTTGCAGGAAGAGGAGAAAACATCCCAGTTGAAACTCCACCGTAGGAAACTTCTTGGACTCACACCAAGATAAGAGATTTATGGTAAGAACTTACCTTTGTTAAATCTCTTTCTGCGAGGTACACTGGGCTCCACAAAGATTAACATCGGGATGTAGAGTAGGATCTTGATCCGAGGCACCAACAGGCTCAAAGCTTTGACTGTTCCAAGATGCATAGCGCCGTCTCCTCTATAACCCCGCCTCCGTGCAAAGGAGCTCAGTTTTAGTTAACCAGGCCAATGCAGTAGCAGGTAACAGAGACGACAATCGTTAGAAGCCAGACACACCACACACTCGCGACAGGAGAGGGTGTCAGCGGCTAATGCCATACCAACCCAAAGAAGCAAAGTGCGTCAGGGTGGGCACCTTGTGGAGCCCAGTGTACCTCGCAGAAAGAGATTTAACAACGGTAAGTTCTTACCATAAATCTCGTTTTCTGCTGTGGGGTACATTGGGCTCCACAAGGATTAACAACGGGGATGTCCTAAAGCAGTTCCTTATGGGATGTCCTAAAGCAGTTCCTTATGGGACGCACTGTAGCGGGCACAAGAACCCGGCGTCCAAAGGAAGCATCCTGGGAGGTGGAAGTATCGAAGGCATAGAACCTTATGAACGTGTTCACTGAGGACCACGTAGCCGCCTTGCACAATTGTTCAAGGGTCGCACCACGGCGGGCCGCCCAAGAAGGTCCAACAGACCGTGTAGAATGGGCTTTGATGGTAGCAGGAGCTGGCAGACCAGCCTGTACATAAGCATGTGCAATCACCATTCTAATCCATCTGGCCAAGGACTGCTTGTTAGCAGGCCAGCCACGTTTGTGAAATCCAAACAGCACAAAGAGAGAATCAGACTTCATAATGGAGGCAGTTCTCTTCACGTAGATACGAAGAGCCCGTACTACATCCAAAGACCGCTCTTTGGAGGACAACTCAAGAGAACTAAAGGCCGGAACCACAATCTCCTGGTTAAGTTGGAAGGAAGACACTACCTTAGGCAAATAACCAGGACGTGTTCTAAGAACAGCCCGGTCACGGTGAAAAATCGGATAGTGGGACTTACAGGATAAGGCACCTAAGTCCGAGACCCTTCTAGCAGAGGCAATAGCCAGCAAAAACCAAACCTTAAGGGAAAGCCACTTAAGGTCTGCAGACGCAAGAGGTTCAAAAGGATACTCCTGCAAGGCCTCCAGAACCACTGACAAATCCCAAGGGGCCACTGGTGGTACATAAGGAGGAGGTCTGAGGAAGCCGCCGAGTCTAAAGGCGGAGAAACGCGTAACCAAGGAGCCCCGGAGTGCCGCTGAGCACAATACCCGAATTACCTGTACACAGTTCTGACGTCAGCGAAGAGAACGGGACCACGGATCACACCGGAAAAATCACCCTCCTCCATTGTTGTAACACGCTGGCAGGTCCAGTAGGAGGATCACAGAGGTACAGCACCAGTGCCGTGGGACCCAGGTAACTCTAACATAAGAGACTGTGTATTAAGGAATCCTTTTCAAAGGCTATTTCATTCAGCTGGATCCGTACTGTCACATTGTGGCATATGTGGATGACATTATATCAATCTTTAAAATCTTCATGAAAAATGAAACTATGTTTCCTTCTGGCCAGCAACTATTAACCATCTGAACTATTCCAAGGGATCTTACTACCAAGCGAGGACATTGTGCGATATTAATTTAGCTTGCACAGGTTTTACAAATGTTTCAAGCCAATTAGATTAAATTATCATTGGTATATATTTTTCTCTGGTATTCCATCTCAGTATCAGTTTTAATATTGGTGTTATTAATTGTTTTATTTATTGGTATTTATTATTTTTTTCTTTATCTTTATTTTATTTTTTCCTCTTTTTCTTTTTTCTTCTTTCTTTTTTCTTATTTTTGTTTTTTATGTCATCAATTAAAAGTTTATTGATTATCTATACCGCTAAATGAGTATCAATTATATGATTAAAGTAAGTCTAAATTTGTAGTAATCCTAGCAGCGCTCCCACTCTGTCTGTTTTTTGTTTCTATCATAATCACGGGGGTTGCAAAACATCCCTTAATGTGGGCAGCAGCAGCAGCTTTACTACTAAAATATTTCTGAAAAGGAATTGTATTAATAGCAGTTTCTCCACCGGTGAATCAGCGCAACACCTATTTTCCAATATTTTTTTACTGGTACATAAGGAGGTTGAATCCGTAACACCCTCTAAGTGAAAGTAAGAACATCAGGCAGTGTAGCAATCTTTCTCTGAAACCATACTGACAAGCCAGAAATGTGAACCTTGAGGGATGCCAGACGAAGGCCTAAGTCCAGGCCCTATTGTAGGAAGGCCAAAAGTTTGGCCATACTAAACTTGTAAGCATCATGATTGTTAGATGCACACCAAGCAAAGTAAGAATTCCAGACCCTATGGTAAATCCGAGCAGAAGCTGGCTTACGGGCCTTCAACATAGTATGAATGACCACTTCAAGAAAACCCTTGGCCCTCAAGACGGAAGCTTCAAGAGCCACGCCGTCAAAGCCAGTTGGGCCAAATCCTGGTATACACAAGGGCCCTAAACGAGGAGGTCTGGTCGTTGTGGAAGTAGAAGGGGACGCTCTATCGAGAGACCCTGTAGATCTGAGAGCCAGTGCCGTCTGAGCCACTGGAGCGATCAGAAGCGGTGTTCCTCCTTCTTGTTGAACTTCCTTAGTACTCTGGGCAGGAGTGACACCGGAGGGAACACATATAGTAGCTGAAAGCTCCACGGGATTGCCAGTGTGTCTACGAACGCCGCTTGAGGATCCCTTGTCCTTGCTCCGAAGACCGTAACCTTGTGATTGTGTCGAGACGCCATCAAGTTCCCATCTGGAAGGCCTCACTTGTCCACGAAGAGTTGAAATACTTCTGGATGGAGGCTCCACTCTCTGGCGTGTATGTCCTGACGACTGAGAAAGTCTGCTTCCCAGTTGAGGACCCCCCGGAATGAACACTGCCGATATGGCTGCAGACGGCGTTCCGCCCATTGAAAAATCCTTGATACTTCACTCATTGCCATGCGGCTTCTAGTGCCGCCCTGATGATTTATGTATGCCACCGTGGTGGCATTGTCTGATTGTACTTGAACAGGTCTGTTCTGTATCAAATGCTGGGCCAGGTTCAGTGCATTGAACACCGCACGCAGTTCCAGAAAGTTTATCGGGAGGAGAGACTCCTCCTTGGTCCACCGACCCTGAAGGGAGTGTTGCTCCAACACCGCGCCCCAACCCCTCAGACTGGCATCCTTCGTCAGAAGGAGGCAGTTGGAGATCCAGAAGGGACGACCCCCGCTCAATCGGTGGTCCTGAAGCCACCAGATCAGTGACAGACGGACCTCCAGAGACAAGGAGATCATATGAGACCTGATCCGGTGAGGCAGGCCGTCCCACTTGGCCAGAATCAACTTCTGTAGAGGGCGGTAATGGAATTGAGTGTACTCCACCATGTCAAAGGTCGACACCATGAGACCTAGCACTTGCATTGCCGAATGTATCGACACTTGCGCACGACATAGGAAGCATCGAATCTTGTCCTGAAGTTTCAGGCTCTTCTCCTGAGACAAGAACAACCGCTGGTTGTGAGTGTCCAACAATGCCCCCAGGTGTACCATGGTCTGAGCAGGGACCAGGGAAGATTTCTTCCAGTTGATGAGCCACCCGTGAGTTTTCAGAAACTGGATTGTCACATCCAAATGACGTAGGAGAATTTCTGGGGAGTTTGCCAGGATCAGCAAGTTGTCTAGATACAGGAGGATCCTGATACCCTGACGGCGTAGCACAGCCGCCATTACCGCCATGACTTTGGTGAATACCCACGGAGCTGTGGCCAAACCAAAAGGTAACGCCCGAAACTGGTAATGAAGGTTGCCCACCGCAAAGCTCAGGTACTGCTGATGTGACATTGCAATAGGAATATGCAGGTAGGCATCCTGTATGTCCAGGGAGACCATATAGTCCCCAGGCTCCAAGGCCAGAACAATAGAGCGTAGAGTTTCCTATCCGAAACTTGAGACCCTCACATACTTGTTCAAAGACTTGAGATTGAGAATGGGCCGCGAGGACCCGTTTGGTTTCGGGAGTAGAAACAGCGGTGAATAGTACCCCTTGCCTCTCTGAGCCAGAGGAACCTGTACTACCACTCCTGTGTCCAGGAGGGACTGTACCACCGAATGAAGAGTATTTGCCTTCACCAGATCCAAAGGGACATTTGTCAGGCAAAATCGATGAGGGGGACGATTCTTGAAGGATACGTCGTAACCTCGAGTGACGACTTCCCGTACCCAGGCATCGGAAGTGGTCTTCAACCATTCCTGGGTAAATCCTAGAAGTCGACCCCCCACCCTGGGATCCCCCAGAGGGAGACCCACCCCGTCATGAGGCAGGCTTGTCTGTTTTGGAAGCAGGCTGACAGGCAGCCCATGCCCGCTACGGTCTGGGCTTAGCAGGTTTGGAAGTACAAGCTTGTTTCGGGTACGCCTGACCTTTTGCCTTTCCTGGAGGACGAAAGGAGGTACTTTTAGCCTTCGGCGCCGTACTCGGTAGGCATGCCGTTTTAGCAGAAGCTAAGTCAGCCACGATCTTATTGAGGTTTTCTCCGAAAAGAATGTCTCCCTTGAAAGGAAGTACCTACAGGGTTTTCTTAGAATCCAGATCCACGGAGCAGGATCTCAACCAAAGGATACGTCGGATGGACGTAGTCGCAGCCTTAGCCGTCAGCACCCCGGCATCGGAAGCCGCCTCCTTAAGATAATGAGAAGCCGTGGTAATATATGAGAGACATTGACTAGCATGATCAGAAGCGTTGGAAGGTAGCTCCGCCTTCAGCTCCTGAGCCCATGCTTCAACAGCATCAGCAGCCCATGTCGCTGCAATGGTTGGCCTATGCACAGTACCTGTCAGGGTGTAAATCGCCTTTAAACAACCCTCCACACGTCTATCCGTCGGTTCCTTCAGAGAGGTGACGGTAGTCACTGGCAGAGCTGAGGAAACTACCATCCATGCCACACGAGAATCTACAGGCGGAGGAGAGGGTAGCGAGCCAACATTTTCTTATGCGGCGTGAACTTTGTTCCTGGATTTTCCCAGGATTCCTCATGTATGTGAGCCAGGTGTTGAGAATGAGGCAAAACTTGTTTAACCACTTTCTTACGTTTAAATCTGTCCAGGTTTTTAGACACAGGCTCAGGTTCCGGTTCATCAGAAATTTGAAGAATCAGCCTGATAGCCTCAATCAAATCAGGGACATCCACCTGTGACCTTCCCTCCCCATCTGAAGCATCAGAGTCAGTGTCTGTGGGGTCAGTGTATGAGCCATCCTCATCAGAGGAAGTGTCTGGAACGGTGGTGGATTGTGAGGAAGTAGCGGCCCGTTTAGAAGACACCTTAGCCTTAGGCGGGCGAGAGTTAGACTTCTTTTTAGTCAGTGATTGGTTCAAGTGCTGTAACTGTGATGAGATCTGATCTGCCCATGGCGGATTGACTGCAGGGACCATAAATTGCTGTACTGACACAGGCGGTCCCACAGGGGGTGTAAGTTTAGTTACCAGCGTATTTAATAACATGGAGAAGGTAGCACAGGGCGGGTCATTGTGGACCCCCATTGCTGCAAACCCACTGGGGGGGGCAAAGAACCCCCAGAACCTGAACTCTCTGCCGCCATGTTTTCCTCAAATGAGACTGCAGCCGCATCACCACTCAATGTGGGA
Organism: Pseudophryne corroboree; assembly: GCF_028390025.1. Taxonomy (NCBI): domain Eukaryota; kingdom Metazoa; phylum Chordata; class Amphibia; order Anura; family Myobatrachidae; genus Pseudophryne; species Pseudophryne corroboree. The sequence goes on from NC_086452.1 coordinate 84,672,707, forward strand.
TCAGCCCCAGTTCCGTTGCCCCTTGCAGCTGACATAATGAGAAGCTCAATATCAGGCAACCTAGTACAATATTAGCAGCACTATATCTAGCAAGAACTCCCAGTGTAGTGTTATCAGCACAAACCGGAAACCCAAGAGATATATGGTGACCAGAAATCACAGAGAAAAATACACAGTAAGCATATCTTGTGAAACACCTATATACAGTAGTCGCACTTAGCCCCCTCAGGTTACAGAATATAGGGGTAGCAGGCTGAGCTAAGTACACAAAATGGCAGCCACTCAGCAGCTACATGCACACACACAGAAAGTCACAATGTACACTGCAGAAATTATAACATACAATTAGACTGCACTGGACTAGCAATACAAAGTAATACTCAGTATAGCTATATATATATAAACAGTAGATATAGCAAAACACAGCAAACACTGGATGTATATCACAGGATGTTTGTACCACACAACCCTGACCGTATGCACTCTTTCTTAACTAACACTGTCCATTGACAGGTAGAATACTTAAGTGTCCTGTAAAATACACAGCGCTGACGTGCAGGCGGCTTTACAGAGGATTTGCCCAAGCAGTCCCAGGAACAGCGCAGCTCCGTGTAATGGCGGCTGACAGGGAGTGAGGGAGAGATATGTAGCTCCAGGGCGGGAACATTTGCCTAAATGGCGCCCTGGGGCTGGGGGCTACAGGTCAGGCCTTATCCCCCGTGCTGGCATCCCCACCAGGCGCTGCGGGCTGTCAAACAAACTGTTTCATGAAGAAAACCGACCTGTGCCCAGTGCCCTGGTGGCTAGTGGAGCCCCTGCCCCTTACAGTGTCCACGCCAGCGCGCGGCCCGCCTCCCACCGGCCGCTCCGGATCGCAATTACAGCGGGCCAAAGAGACCCCTTACCTCCCCCTGTATGCGGCCACACGATCCGGGAGGACAGCGGCGAGTGTGTGACTGACTAGAAGAACACCGGAGCCTCAGCTGTAATCACCCGGCAACCAGGGCGCGGGAGTATACAGCGCCGCTGGGGAAGTGATGGAGCTGCAGCAGGGGATGTCTGACTGACATCCAGACACAGCTGCAGCCCTTGCAGTCTTTACATTTCTTTCTTCTTGAAATAGCTTTTCTTTAGGGCTGCAGGAGCAGCCCCCCTGTTGACTGCCTGCTTACTGCAAGGCACCAACTACAAAACTGAGCTCCTGTGCACGGAGGCGGGTTTATAGAGGAGACGGCGCTATGCATCTTGGGAACACTCAAAGCTTTGAACCTGTTGGTGCCTCGGATCAAGATCCTACTCTACACCCCGATGTTAATCCTTGTGGAGCCCAGTATACCCCGCAGCAAGAAGAGGAGAAAATGTCTTAGTTGAAACTCCACCGTAGGAAACTTCTTGGACTCACACCAAGATATATACTTTTTCCAAATGCGATGGTAATGTTTAGACATTACTCCTTTCCTAGCCTATATCAGGGTAGGAATAACTTTGTTCGGAATGCCCTTCCGAGCTAAGATCTGGCGTTCAGCCTCCATGCCGTCAAACGTAGCCGCGGTAAGTCTTGATAAGCGATTGGCCCCTGCTGCAGCAGGTCCTCCCGAAGAGGAAGGGGCCTCGGCTCATCCAGCAGTAGATCCAGAAGATCCGCATACCAAGTCCATCTTGGTCAGTCCGAAGCAATGAGGATTGCATGAACTCTTCTTCTCCTTATGAGCTTTAGAATTCTTGGAATTAGAGGAAGTGTAGAAAACACGTACACCGACTGGAACACCCACGGAGTTACCAGGGCGTCTACCGCTACTGCCTGCGGGTCTCTTGACCTGGAGCAATACCTGCAAAGTTTTTTGTTGAGGCGGGAGGCCATCATGTCTATTTGAGGAACCCCCCAAAGATTTGTCACCTCCGTGAACACCTCTGGATGGTGGCCCCACTCTCCTGGATAGAGATCGTGCCTGCTAAGGAAGTCCGCTTCCCAGTTGTCCACTCCCGGAATGAAGATTGCTGACAGTGCCACCGCGTGCTTTTCCGCCCAGAGGATGATTTTTGTTATCTCTGACATTGCAGCTCTGCTCTTCGTTCCGCCTTGTCGGTTTATGTAGGCCACTGTCGTCACATTGTCCGACTGAACCTGAATGGCATGATCTTTCAGAAGATGTGCCGCTTGCAGAAGACCGTTGTACGTGGCTCTTAGTTCCAGAATGTTTATTGGAAGACCGGATTCCAAGCTTGACCAACTTCCTTGGAAGGTTTCCCCTTGAGTGACTGCACCTCAGCCCCGGAGACTTGCATCCGTGGTTAGAAGGATCCAGTCCTGAATCCCAAACCTGCAGCCCTCCAGAAGGTGAGGCATTTGTAGCCACCAGAGGAGTGAAATCCTTGCATTTGGCGACAGACGTATCCTCATGTGCAAATGTAGATGAGAACCCGACCACTTGTCTAAGAGATCCAACTGGAAGGATCGAGCATGAAACCTTCCGAACTGCAGAGCCTCGTAAGAGGCAACCATCTTCCCCAGAAGACGAATGCACTGATGAATTGATACCCGGGCTGGCTTCAGGACATCCCGGATCATTGATTGTATAACCAACGCTTTCTCCACCGGTAGAAACACCCTCTGCACTTCCGTGTCGAGGATCATCCCCAGGAAAGACAATCTCCTTGTCGGCTCCAAATGTGACTTTGGAAGGTTCAGGATCCAATCATGGACCCTGAGCAGATGACTCGTGACAGCAATGGACTGCAACAACCTCTCCCTGGACGATGCATTTATCAGCAGATCGTCCAGGTATGGAATTATGTTCACTCCCTGTCTGCGGAGGAGAACCATCATCTCTGCCATCACCTTGGTGAACACCCTCGATGCCGTGGAGAGACCGAATCCGAATGGCAGTGCCTGAAACTGATAGTGACTGTCTAACAGTGCAAATCTGAGATAAGCCTGGTGTGGAGGCAAAATCGGAATGTGGAGATACGCATTCTTGATATCTAAGAATACCAGAAACTCCCCCTCCTCCAGACCTGAGATCACCGCTCTCAGAGACTCCATTATGAATTTGAACTCCCTTAGATAAGGGTTCAACGATTTCAAGTTCAAAATTGGTCTGACCGAACCATCCGGTTTCGGTACCACGAAAAAGGTTTGAATAGTAACCCATGTTGTGCATATGAGGTGGAACTGGGACAATGACCTCTGACCTTTCCAATTTCTGGATAGCTTCCAGTTGGACAGTTCTGTCTGTCAGTAAAGCTGGCAAGCCTGATTTGAAGAATCGGTGAGGTGGGGTTTCTTGAAACTCCAGCCTGTACCCCTGGGACACAATATCCTGTACCCAGGGATCCAGGCCGGACGACACCCAGACGTGGCTGAAACGTCTCAGTCTCACCCCCACCAGCCCATCCTCCAGACTGCGTGGTCCACCGTCATGCTGAGGATTTTGAGGTACCAGAAGCAGGCAACTGGTCCTGGGAGCCTGTGGGTGCAGGCTTTTTGGATTTTGCCCGCCCACCTCTAAAGAAGGTGGTAGGAGGCTTGGACTTTTTTGTCTTAGCGGTCCGAAAGGACTGCGATGCCGATGAAGAAAAAGGTTTCTTCGTAGAAGGCACAGCTGAGGGAAGAAAAGGTGACTTACTTGCGGTTGCCGTGGAAATCCACGCATCCAATGCTTCCCCAAATAGAGCCTGACCTGTGTAGGGTAGGTTCTCCACACTTCTCCTGGATTCCGCGACTGCAGACCATTGGCGTACCAGAGTCCCCTGCGAGCTGAGACAGACATGGAAGATATCCTTGCAGTCAGTGTACCCAGGTCCTTCATGGATTCTACCATGAATCCCGCAGAATCCTGTATGTTACGTAAAAACAATTCAATGTCACTTCTATCCAGTGAATCCAAATCCTCTAGTAATGTGCCTGACCACTTTACTATAGCTTTAGAGATCCATGCGCAGGCAATAGTAGGCCTCAACGCCACCCTTGAAACAGTGTATATGGATTTTAGGTGTCAATTTTACGATCTGCCGGTTCTTTTAACGCGGTAGATCCAGGGACAAGCAAAACCACCTTTTTCGACAGTCTGGAAACAGATACGTCAACTATGGGTAGGTTTTCCCACTTTTCCCTATCTTCCGCGGGGAAGGGAAAAGCGACCAGAACCCTTTTTGGGATCTGGAATTTTTTCTCTGGGTTTTCCCAGGATTTTTGAAAAAAAGCATTTCATTCTTTAGACGTAGGGAAGGTTAGCGAGGCTGTCTTATTGTCTGTGAAGTAAGCCTCCTCAACCTGCTCAGGTGTTGTGCCCAGAGCCGGCCCTAACCAATATGATGCCCTAGGCAAAATTTTTCCGCCTCTGACCTTGCACCTCTTTCCCAGCACCATCACCCCTCACCCATAGCAGTCCTTATTTTGGTGTATGTACCCCATATATTTTAAATAGGAACAGTTTGCACATTTGGCCCAAAAAGGGGTGTGTTTTTGCTGGCAAGAGGCATGGCCACACAATAGTAACCCCAATTCCGATTACGCCACACAATACTGCAACTTTATTCACATTTGATCATGTGATAGTGTTCATAATTCATATTACATCCCACAGTAGTATCACTTTACCTTAAACGTTACTCCTCGCAGTAGAGCCCCTTATTCACATCACATCACACTGAATTGCTCCTTATTCACATTACACCACACCCTATTGCTCTTTATTCACATTAGACGACACAGTAGTGCCCTTTCTATACGCAACGCCACATAGTAGAGCACCTTATACACATAATGCCACACATTATTAATGCCCTTATACACATAATGACACACATAGTGCCCCCTACACATTTGCTGCACATTATTAGTGTCCCTATACACATAATGACACACATACAGTAGTACCCTGTTACACATATGCCGCACATTATTAATGCCCTTATACACATAATGACACATATAGTGCTCCCGAGACATATGTTGCACATTATTAATGCATTTTTACATACACACATAATGCTCCTTACACATATTCCAAACACTACTGCACAACCAACTCACTCACATGCACACAGCACTCACACTGCCACTAACACTGTGACCTCTGCCTCTGCTTGGATACAGATGTGTCCTCATAAATCTTGCCTCAATGCTAATGTCGGGCACCTTTTTTTATGAAAATGCATATTATTTGCATTGCTATGTGGCTAGGATGCACAAGCAGCTTCTGCTGATTAAAATGATATGCAGCATGCCTATATACTGTGTGAGACTGTGGCTGTATCTGCATATGAAATGCTACACACAGAATATAGGCATGCCGCATATCATTTTAATCAGCAGACGCTGCTGATGCCCCTAGGCATATCAAATGCCCTAGGCAATTGCCTAGTTTGCCTATGGCCGGCTCTGGTTGTGCCAGTAATATTCAACACATCTCTAATGGCCTCAATCATTAGCTGTACCCCCTTTGAAAGGGATGCCGCCCCCCTCAGCACATCACCGTCTGCCCTGTCAATCGGTATCCGTGTCATCTTGCATAATCTGGGCAAGTGCACGTTTCTGTGGGTATATGCTAGGGGATTTTGAAGGAATAGGGACAGAACCTGACCAAACTGCCATAAATTTCTTTAAAACCTGAGTTTCAGTCTCAGTATGAGCTACCCTAGTAGAGATCTGGGAGATCATACCTTTAATAGAGGTTAACCACTCGGGCTCATTAATAGGGATCTGAGATAAGACATTACATTCCTGTGCACATGGAATGGATTCCTCCTGAGAGAAAATGTCCTCTGCAGCATAAGACAGAGTCCCTAGACATGGCTATGTGAGACAACAAACACCCCCACACACACAGGGAAATGTCAGACACAGTTTATCCCCAAGAATGCCACAGAGAAACACAGAGATTGGAGCCAACCCACACACAGCGCTTTCCTAGGTAGATACAATACCACTATCTGGCGCTTACTGTGTACCTAAATACACAGTATTTACACAGCCTCCCCGCCTTCTTCAACCCCCTGGTACCGCACAGGATAGCTGGAGTTGCTTGGAGGGACAGCTCTCCCTGTCAGCGTCTCTGTAGAGGATCTGCAGGCAGGAAAATGGCGCTGAACGCTGCTGGGTCCGCTCTGAGAAGCTCCGCCCCCTTAACATGGCGCTGCTTCCCGCTCTTCAGTTTTTTATACTGGCCTGAGGATTGTTGCTGGCAGTGTAACCGAGGTCCCTGATAGGCTTGCGACCAGTGTGGGGTATAGGTGCTGGCTCAGGGCACCCCTCACAGCGCCGCACCATGTACCACTGAGCCTCCGGAGCGCAGCAATACTGCGCTCCTTCCCTGTTGCCGCCATCTTCACATCGGCTCCCCACTTGCTAGGGGGGGGCGGTGACTCACTCGCCACCGGAATCTTCTGGCTCTGTAAGGGGGTGGCGGCATGCTGCGGGAGTAGTCGTCTGGGGCAGCTAACGATCATCACCCTCAGGAGCTCAGTGTCCTGTCAGCGGAGATAGTGGCTCAGACCCCTCAGGGCGGACACTACTCCCCCCCTTAGTCCTACGAAGCAGGGAGGCTGTTGCCAGCAGCCTCCCTGTGCCTAAATATAGCTTAGAAAAAAATAAAACTAAAGAAGCTCTAGCTGTGACCGGCTCCTCTGGGCACATTTTCTAAACTGAGTCTGGTAGGAGGGGCATAGAGGGAGGAGCCAGCCCACACTCTCAAACTCTTAAAGTGCCAGTGGCTCCTAGTGGACCCGTCTATACCCCATGGTACTAATGTGGACCCCAGCATCCTCTAGGACGTAAGAGAAATTTAGATTTCAACTTTGTTCATGTGGAATATATATTTCTACAGATGTGTCCTCATTCATCTTGGTTGCAGTCCCACCAAAAAGCCCCTCATGGCATGCCAGGTCATGTGAGGATCTTCTAGCGTCAGGAAGCTTTTTTGCTTCCACGAGGAGACTGTGCTGATTAATTTGACATAAGGCGCTTGTATATGTATTGTGGCAGGGACAGCATGATTGCATATGAGGTTAATGTGGAACGGCAGGCTTTTGCAGGATTGGAACCTCACTAACAGGTCTTATGGAATCCAGTCCGGGATTTAGCCAAGTCTGTGGTAAGCCACAGCTGGGCTAATCACTTCACCTTGTCTGCTGTCTTTAAAAATGTGTTTTGTTCAGTAGGTCATTGCTCCTGATACTAACAAGTGGCCAGACGATAGCTTGGGGGAGTCTGGGGTTACTTTAGGAGCCATTTGCAATATGCAGTTTGTGCTTACTAGAACTTGAAATGTTATATTGCTGTTTTAAGAACGCCTGTAAGCCTGACCTGCAAAACATGCATGTCAAGCTGTACCCTGCCTGAGGTGGAAATAAAGCGTTTTGGATTATACTCTGTCTTTGTGATTCCTGTCACAGTATCTGTGTGCGACTGAGTCTCTGAATCTGTACACAAAGTGCTACAATGTAGCAGCCACAGCTTTTTCCAATATAAGTTCTGTTCTGCTCGGTATAGACTCAGTCACACACAATATATAAGGGCCATATATCAAATTAATCAGCACAGTCTCCTCATGCGTCTATTGAGTTGGGACTAAGATTTCTAGCAAAAAACAGACGGCTGACGTTAGCAGAGTTTGCACGGGCTCATGCCAGGCATCTCATGCTGCATGGCACGTAGTGAAGTGTATATGTTTGGTGCATAGTATTCACTAAAGTGGAACATTCGATGTCAGATACCTTAATGTACCACCAGATAAACCTTTATAATATAAAGGTATACAATAAAATAAATACACAGAAAACAATATGGCATTTTAAAAAATTGGTCAGCTTTAAAAATCAGTAATCTGAGTATGGTGGTGGAAGAAAGACCGGCTGACTATTTGTAGAGCACTTAACTTATGCAACGATGGCAAGGGCCATCTATCCCTTTCGCAGACTCAGATGGCAGGTATCTGACACCCATAGCAATACACAGTAAGTCTACTCGGACTAGCAGTGCTGCTAACCCCAGTTAGCTTGCCCAGTGTATTGAGGGGGAGCGCACCCCCAGATTGTAGCAAGATGGCCACTGGACTACCGTTCTTTTCTGACAAAAAGCTGACAGGCAGATACAATAGGGACGAAGGGAAGGAGGGCAATTTCTGTAGAAAAGAGGTAACACAACAAGCCACTATACTCAGGGGCGTCGGAATGGGGGGGGGCAAGGGGGCAGCTCGCTCCCCCCAAAACATGAGAGAGGCGCCATCCACCCGGGCCCACAACTGCACGCCTGTGCAGCCGCCACCAGCAGCTTCAGCGCTGTATTAACTGCTACTATTACTTTACACAGCAGGCAGCGCTGAAGCTGCCTTCCCCGGCTGCTCCGCCCAACACCGGCCCGACGCATACACGGACTATGCAGCCGAGTAGAGTGCCGGTCAGTGGAGGGCACCGCTGCTGACAGTGAGTAAGTCACCTTCACTCACTGTACAGCGCACGTCTGGCCACCAGATCCCAGTGGCTCCACGGTCCTCCTCCGCCCGGCCCTTCACATGAGCCCGCCTGCCGGATCCCAGCTGCTCCATGGTGATAATCCTCCTCCGCCCAGCCCTCCCGGCTGCCTGCCGGATCCCAGTAACTCCATGGTGATGATCCTTCTCCACCCAGCCCTGCCGCCTGGCCGCCCGACGAATCTCAGCGGCTTCATGGTGACGGTCCTCCTCTGCCCGTCCCTCCACTCCTGTGGCTCACACTAGATGAAGGTTAGAGGGGTATGGGGGAAGGGAACATAGGGATTTGATCTGCTTTGGGACACAAAGGCAAAGAGCTGCAGGAGGGACACGGGGCAGGTAGCTGGGACCTTGTCAGAGAAGGTCTCTCCCCTCTCTATCACCCTCCCTTCACACTCTCCCCCCACCCCCTCTCTGTCTTCTCTCTCTCTCTCTTTGCCCCTCTGTCTCCACCCCCAGCGTTCTTATCAATAGTTTATCCAATCAGTGGCAGTTCTAGGGGTAGGCAACGTATAATTTGTATTAGAGGCTATACCATGGCATTATGTGTAAAAGAAGCTCTACTGTAGTGTAACATGTAAGCTAGCGGATGCTACTGTGCAGTGTAATGTGACGGATGCTTCTGTGCGGTGTAATGTGACGGACGCTACTGTGCAGTGTAATGTGACGGACGCTACTGTGCGGTGTAATGTGATGGATGCTACTGTGCGGTGTAATGTGACGGACGCTACTGTGCGGTGTAATGTGACGGACGCTACTGTGCGGTGAAATGTGACGGACGCTACTGGGCGGTGTAATGTGATGGACGCTACTGGGCGGTGTAATGTGAGTAAATGACGCTACTGTGAGGTGTAATGTGAATTGGTACTATTCTGTGACCATGCCCCTTCCACATGAAACCACGTCCCTATATATTCCACTAAGGAGTGGCATAATAAGAATTTACTTACCGATAATTCTATTTCTCATAGTCCGTAGTGGATGCTGGGAACTCCGTAAGGACCATGGGGAACAGCGGCTCCGCAGGAGACTGGGCACAAAAAGTAAAAGCTTTAGACTAGCTGGTGTGCACTGGCTCCTCCCCCTATGACCCTCCTCCAAGCCTCAGTTAAGATACTGTGCCCAGACGAGCGTACATAATAAGGAAGGATCTTGAATCCCGGGTAAGACTCATACCAGCCACACCAATCACACCGTACAACTCGTGATCTGAACCCAGTTAACAGTATGATAACCGTAGGAGCCTCTGAAAAGATGGCTTCCAACAATAAACAACCCGATTTGTTTGTAACAATAACTATATACAAGTATTGCAGACAATCCGCACTTGGGATGGGCGCCCAGCATCCACTACGGACTATGAGAAATAGAATTATCGGTAAGTAAATTCTTATTTTCTCTGACGTCCTAGTGGATGCTGGGAACTCCGTAAGGACCATGGGGATTATACCAAAGCTCCCAAACGGGCGGGAGAGTGCGGATGACTCTGCAGCACCGAATGAGAGAACTCCAGGTCCTCCTCAGCCAGGGTATCAAATTTGTAGAATTTAGCAAACGTGTTTGCCCCTGACCAAGTAGCTGCTCGGCAAAGTTGTAAAGCCGAGACCCCTCGGGCAGCCGCCCAAGATGAGCCCACCTTCCTTGTGGAATGGGCTTTTACAGATTTTGGCTGTGGCAGGCCTGCCACAGAATGTGCAAGTTGAATTGTACTACAAATCCAACGAGCAATCGTCTGCTTAGAAGCAGGAGCACCCAGCTTGTTGGGTGCATACAGTATAAACAGCGAGTCAGATTTTCTGACTCCAGCCGTCCTGGAAACATATATTTTCAGGGCCCTGACTACGTCCAGCAACTTGGAGTCCTCCAAGTCCCTAGTAGCTACAGGTACCACAATAGGTTGATTCATGTGAAACGCTGAAACCACCTTAGGGAGAAATTGAGGACGAGTCCTCAATTCCGCCCTATCCGAATGAAATATCAGGTAAGGGCTTTTATAGGATAAAGCCGCCAATTCTGATACGCGCCTGGCTGAAGCCAGGGCCAACAGCATTACCACTTTCCATGTGAGATATTTCAAATCCACTGTGGCAAGTGGTTCAAACCAATGTGATTTTAGGAACCCTAAAACTACATTGAGATCCCAAGGTGCCACTGGAGGCACAAAAGGAGGCTGTATATGCAGTACCCCTTTGACAAACGTCTGAACTTCAGGCACTGAAGCCAGTTCTTTCTGGAAGAAGATCGACAGGGCCGAAATTTGAACCTTAATGGATCCTAATTTTAGGCCCATAGACAATCCTGCTTGCAGGAAATGTAGGAAACGACCCAGTTGAAATTCCTCCGTAGGGGCCTTCTTGGCCTCACACCACGCAACATATTTTCGCCAAATGCGATGATAATGTTTTGCAGTTACATCCTTCCTGGCCTTGATCAGGGTAGGGATGACTTCATCTGGAATGCCTTTTTCCTTCAGAATCCGGCGTTCAACCGCCATGCCGTCAAACGCAGCCGCGGTAAGTCTTGGAACAGACAAGGTCCCTGCTGGAGCAGGTCCTTCCTTAGAGGTAGAGGCCACGGGTCCTCCGTGAGCATCTCTTGCAGCTCCGGGTACCAAGTTCTTCTTGGCCAATCCGGAGCCACGAGTATCGTTCTTACTCCTCTCCTTCTTATAATTCTCAGTACTTTTGGTATGAGAGGAAGAGGAGGGAACACATATACCGACTGGAACACCCACGGAGTTACCAGAGCGTCCACCGCTATTGCCTGAGGGTCCCTTGACCTGGCGCAATATCTGTCCAGTTTCTTGTTGAGACGGGACGCCATCATGTCCACCTTTGGTTTTTCCCAACGGTTTACAATCACTTGGAAGACTTCTGGATGAAGTCCCCACTCCCCCGGGTGGAGGTCGTGTCTCGGTTGACCCTGAAGCAGAGGCCTTGCTTGACTTAGGGCATTGTAAATGGCCCTTAGCTCTAGGATATTTATGTGAAGAGACGTTTCCATGCTTGACCACAAGCCCTGGAAATTTCTTCCCTGTGTGACTGCTCCCCAGCCTCTCAGGCTGGCATCCGTGGTTACCAGCATCCAATCCTGAATGCCGAATCTGCGGCCCTCTAGAAGATGAGCCTTCTGTAACCACCACAGGAGAGATACCCTTGTCCTTGGAGATAGGGTTATCCGCTGATGCATCTGAAGATGCGATCCGGACCATTTGTCCAGCAGATCCCACTGAAAAGTTCTTGCATGGAATCTTCCGAATGGAATCGCTTCGTAAGAAGCCACCATTTTTCCCAGGACTCTCGTGCACTGATGCACTGACACTTGTCCTGGTTTTAGGAGGTTCCTGACTAGCTCGGATAACTCCCTGGCCTTCTCCTCCGGGAGAAACACCTTTTTCTGGACTGTGTCCAGAATCATCCCTAGGAACAGTAGACGTGTTGTTGGAATCAGCTGTGATTTTGGGATATTTAGAATCCACCCGTGCTGACGTAGCACTACCTGAGATAGTGCTACTCCGACCTCTAACTGTTCCCTGGACCTTGCCCTTATCAGGAGATCGTCCAAGTAAGGGATAATTAATACGCCTTTTCTTCGAAGAAGAATCATCATTTCGGCCATTACCTTGGTAAAGACCCGTGGTGCCGTGGACAATCCAAACGGCAGCGTCTGAAACTGATAATGACAGTTTTGTATCACAAACCTGAGGTACCCTTGGTGAGAAGGGTAGATTGGGACATGGAGATAAGCATCCTTGATGTCTAGAGATACCATATAGTCCCCTTCTTCCAGGTTCGCTATCACTGCTCTGAGTGACTCCATCTTGAATTTGAACCTTTTTATGTAAGTGTTCAAAGATTTTAGATTTAAAATTGATCTCACCGAGCCGTCCGGCTTCGGTACCACAAACAGCGTGGAATAATACCCCTTTCCCTGTTGTAGGAGGGGTACCTTGATTATCACCTGCTGGGAATACAGCTTGTGAATAGCTTCCAATACTACCTCCCTGTCGGAGGGAGACGTTGGTAGAGCAGACTTCAGGAACCGGTGAGGGGGAGACGTCTCGAATTCCAATTTGTACCCCTGTGATACTACATGCAGGATCCAGGGGTCCACTTGCGAGTGAGCCCACTGCGCGCTGAAATTCTTGAGACGGCCCCCCACCGTGCCCGAGTCTGCTTGCAGAGCCCCAGCGTCATGCTGAGGACTTGGCAGAAGCGGGGGAGGGCTTCTGCTCCTGGGAAGAGGCTGCATGGTGCAGTCTTTTTCCCCTTCCTCTGCCCCGGGGCAGGAACGAGCGGCCTTTTTCCCTCTTGCCCTTATAGGGATGAAAGGACTGGGTTTGAAAAGACGGTGTCTTTTTCTGCTGAGAGGTGACCTGGGGTAAAAAGGTGGATTTTCCAGCCGTTGCTGTGGCCACCAGGTCCGATAGACCGACCCCAAATAACTCCTCCCCTTTATACGGCAATACTTCCATATGTCGTTTGGAATCCGCATCACCTGACCACTGTCGCGTCCATAACGTTCTTCTGGCAGAAATGGACATCGCACTTACTCTAGATGCCAGGGTGCAAATATCCCTCTGTGCATCTCGCATATATAGTAATGCATCCTTTAAATGCTCTATAGTTAATAATATACTGTCCCTATCCAGGGTATCAATATTTTCAGTCAGGGAATCCGACCAAGTCACTCCAGCGCTGCACATCCAGGCTGAGGCGATCGCTGGTCGCAGTATAACACCGGTATGTGTGTATATACCTTTTAAGATATTTTCCAGCCTTCTATCAGCTGGTTCCTTGAGAGCGGCCGTATCAGGAGACGGTAACGCCACTTGTTTTGATAAGCGTGTGAGCGCCTTATCTACCCTAGGGGGTGTTTCCCAACGTGCCCTGACCTCTGGCGGGAAAGGGTATAGTGCCAATAATTTATCGGGGGAAACCCGGGGGAAACCCATGCTTTATCACACACCTCATTTAATTCATCTGACTCAGGAAAAACCACTGGTAGTTTTTTCACACCCCACATAATACCCTTTTTTGTGGTACTTGTAGTGTCAGAAATGTTCAATGCCTCCTTCATTGCCGTGATCATGTAACGTGTGGCCCTACTGGACATTACGTTTGTCTCGTCACCGTCGACACTGGATTCAGTATCCGTGTCTGCAAAGTGCTGACATTGTCACGTAATTCTTTAATTACTACCATCCAGTCAGGTGTCGACTCCCTAGGGGGTGACATCACTAACACAGGCAACTGCTCTGCTTCCACATCATTTTCCTCCTCATACATGTCGACACAATCGTACCGACACCCAGCACACACACAGGGAATGCTCTGATAGAGGACAGGACCCCACTAGCCCTTTGGGGAGACAGAGGAAGAGTTTGCCAGCACACACCAGAGCGCTATATATATATATATACAGGGATAACCTTATATAAGTGTTACTCCCTGTTATAGCTGCTGTATTTATATATTAGCTGCCAATAGTGCCCCCCTCTCTGTTTTACCCTGTTTCTGTAGTGCAGGACTGCAGGGGAGAGTCAGGGAGCCGTCCTTCCAGCGGAGCTGTGAAAGAAAATGGCGCTTGTGTGCTGAGGAGAAAGGCTCCGCCCCCTTCACGGCGGCCTTTTCTCCCGCTTTTTTCAGGAAACTGGCAGGGGATAAATGCATCCATATAGCCCAGGAGCTATATGTGATGCATTTTTTTTAGCCATATAAGGTTTTTATATCGTTTTTATTGCGTCTCAGGGCGCTCCCCCCCAGCGCCCTGCACCCTCAGTGACCGGAGTGTGAAGTGTGCTGAGAGCAATGGCGCACAGCTGCAGTGCTGTGCGCTACCTTATTTGAAGACAGGAACGTCTTCTGCCGCCGCTTTCTCCGGACCTCTTCGCTCTTCTGGCTCTGTAAGGGGGCCGGCGGCGCGGCTCCGGGACCCATCCAGGCTGAACCTGTGATCGTCCCTCTGGAGCTAATGTCCAGTAGCCAAGAAGCCCAATCCACTCTGCAGTCAGGTGAGTTCGCTTTTTCTCCCCTTAGTCCCACGATGCAGTGAGCCTGTTGCCAGCAGGACTCACTGAAAATAAAAAACCTATTTAAACTTTTACTTCTAAGCAGCTCAGGAGAGCCACCTAGCTTGCACCCTTCTCGTTCGGGCACAAAAATCTAACTGAGGCTTGGAGGAGGGTCATAGGGGGAGGAGCCAGTGCACACCAGCTAGTCTAAAGCTTTTACTTTTTGTGCCCAGTCTCCTGCGGAGCCGCTGTTCCCCATGGTCCTTACGGAGTTCCCAGCATCCACTAGGACGTCAGAGAAAATATATTTGTCTACGCTCTGCGGAGACGTGTTGCTCGTGACAGCAGAGGTAAGCAGCAGCATAGCTGCTGGCTGTGGGGAAGGAGTAGGGAGAGGAGCAATAAGGAGGAGGAGGTGCTCTATCTAGCAGATGCGTATAATGGGCTATATCTGGCATAATGTGTAACATGTGTGATAGGCTCTACAAGGCGTAATGTGTATAATGGGCTCTACCAGGCATAATGTGTAACGTGTAATGGGCTCTACCAGTCGTAATATGTATAATGGTCTTTATCTGGCATAATGTGTAATGTGCTCTACCAGGAGTAATATGTATAATGGCTATATCTGGCGTAATATGTATATTGGGCTCTACCTGGCGTAATGTGTACAAGTGGCTCTACCAGGTGTACTGTGTACAAGCGGCTCTTCCTGGCATAATGTGTGTAATGGGCTGTACGAGGTGTATTGTGAATAATGGGCTCTACAAGGCGTAGTGTGTATAATGGGCTATATCTGGCGTAATATGTATAATGGGCTCTACCTAGCGTAATTTGTATAATGGGCTCTACCTAGCGTAATGTGTAACATGTGTAATGGGCTCTACCAGGCGTAATGTGTACAAGCGGCTCTACCAGGCGTAATGTGTACAAGCGGCTCTACCAGGCATAATGTGTATAATGGGTTCTACCTAGCATAATTTGTGTAATGGGCTCTACCTGGCATAATGTGTATAAGTGGCTCTACCAGGTGTAATGTGTACAAGGGGCCACTCACTCCCAGCTGCTCCATAGAGTTGCGTACAGGTGCAAGCGACCCATCTATGGTGGCCAGAAGCTAGGGGCGCCAAACAGAGATTATGGGGGTCATTCCGAGTTGATTGCTTGCTGACGTTTTTCGCAACGCAGCGAACAGGTTATTGCTGCGCATGCACCGCAATGCGCAGGCGTGTTGTACGAGTACAAAGTGGATCGTTGCTGGGCGATGGATTTAACGAAGAATCCATTTGCACAGCCGATCACAAGGAGATTGACAGGAAGAGGGCGTTTGTGGGTGGCAACTGACCGTTTTCTGGGAGTGTTTGGAAAAACGTAGGCATGTCCTAGCGTTTGCAAGGCGGGTGTCTGACGTCAATTCCGGGACCAAAAAGACTGAAGTGATCACAAGGGCTGAGTAAGTCCAGAAACGGCAAAAAACTTTTTCGTCCCGCTCGGCTGCACACCCGTTCGCACACTTGCAAAGCGAAAATACACTCCCCCGTGGGCGGCGACTATGCGTTTGCATGGCTGCTAAAAGTAGCTAGCGAGCGATCAACTTGGAATTACCCCCTTTATCTTGCCCCCCCCCCCAAGCAAAAAAACGTTCTGACACCCCTGACTATACTGTAGCTCACAAAGCTCTCTCGGAACAACACCCCTTTACAGCTGATTGGCTAATATCCCTAGCAACAGTAACACACTGCACTAAACAACACTACGCCTTTAACATTTACTCTCTCTGACCCTGACTTGGGTTTAAAAATGTATTAAATGTAATTAAATTTAGCACATCTACGATCTGCTTCCCGGACACGCGGAGGGACGCCCAGGGCTAGTCCACCCCGCATGTCAGGCCACAGGGCTAGTCCGCCCCGCATGTCAGGCCCTACCCCATCGTACAAGTACAAAAGCATTGCACAGCAGTTATGCTTTTATACTATAGGAGTAGCACCCAGCCAGTGCAGCTCCTGCGCACTGGCAGGGAGCTACTTGTCGCTGCCTGGGTCACAGCGGCTGCACGTAATGTCACGCGGCCCGCCCCCCCAATGGTCCGGGCACACCTGCGTTGCCCGTACCGCACCCCCGTAAACGGCGGCCAAACGCCGCCGGCCCGCCCCCTCCCACCCAGCATCCGCCTCTGCCTGTCAATCAGGCAGGGCGATCGCAGGGCTAAGACAACAGTCGGCCGGCGCATGCGCACTTCAGACCTGATCGCTGCTGTGCGAACACGCACAGTAGCGAACAGGTCTGAATTAGCCCCTTTGTCTATTGCCGCAGTCGCGTCTGTGATTTTACGCCGTTGTCACTTCAAAGCCCCCCACTTGCAGCAACTATAACTACTGTATGCCATTTAGCACTGTTCAGTGACAGGTGCAGTTTCTGTCTGTGTATGGCGTTCTATGTGAGCGATATAGCGTCTCTGTATACAACCAATTTCAGCATCACACCCCCGGCACTTCCAAACACACCCATATTATGTCATCTCTGTGTGTGCCCATTCACCACCATGTAATGCCCCATTCTTTGTCTAGTTTCTCTGACGTCCTAGTGGATGCTGGGAACTCCGTAAGGACCATGGGGAATAGACGGGCTCCGCAGGAGACTAGGCACTCTAAAAGAAAGATTAGGTACTATCTGGTGTGCACTGGCTCCTCCCTCTATGCCCCTCCTCCAGACCTCAGTTAGAATCTGTGCCCGGCCAGAGCTGGCTGCTCATAGTGAGCTCTCCTGAGCTTGCTAGAAAGAAAGTATTTGTTAGGTTTTTTGTTTTCAGTGAGATCTGCTGGCAACAGACTCACTGCTACGAGGGACTGAGGGGAGAGAAGCAAACCTACCTGCGTGCAGCTAGCTTATGCTTCTTAGGCTACTGGACACCATTAGCTCCAGAGGGTTCGAACACAGGGCCTGACCTCGATCGTCCGTTCCCGGAGCCGCGCCGCCGTCCCCCTTGCAGAGCCAGAAGAAAAGAGATGAAATCGGCGGCAGAAGACTCCGGTCTTCATTAAGGCAGCGCACAGCACTGCAGCTGTGCGCCATTGCTCCCACTGCACACCACACACTCCGGTCACTGTAGGGTGCAGGGCGCTGGGGGGGGGGGGGGGGGGGGGTCACACTCACACTCAGGTACTATACTGAGACCTGCTATTGCTTCAGCATGGATGTATAGTGCTGCAGCCGCATGGTCTGATACCCTGTCAGACAACATTGATTCCCTCGACAGGGATACTATTTTGCTAACCATAGAACATATAAAAGACGTCGTCTTATATATGCGGGATGCACAGAGGGACATTTGCCTGCTGGCATCTAGAATTAATGCAATGTCCATTTCTGCCAGGAGAGTATTATGGACTCGGCAGTGGACAGGTGATGCTGATTCTAAAAGACACATGGAGGTTTTGCCTTATAAGGGTGAGGAATTGTTTGGGGACGGTCTCTCGGACCTCGTATCCACGGCAACAGCCGGGAAGTCAACTTTTTTACCTCAGGTTCCCTCACAGCCTAAGAAAGCACCGTATTATCATGTACAGTCCTTTCGGCCTCAGAAAGGCAAGCGGATCAGAGGCGCATCCTTTCTGCCCAGAGGCAGGGGTAGAGGAAAGAAGCTGCACCAGGCAGCCAGTTCCCAGGAACAAAAATCCTCCCCCGCTTCCTCTAAGTCCACCGCATGACGCTGGGGCTCCACAGGCGGAGCCGGGTGCGGTGGGGGCGCGTCTCCGAAACTTCAGCAACCAGTGGGTTCGCTCACAAGTGGATCTCTGGGCTGTACAAATTGTATCTCAGGGATACAAGCTGGAGTTCGAGGCGACTCCCCCTCGCCGTTACCTCAAATCAGCCTTGCCAGCTGCTCCCAGGGAAAGGGAGGTAGTACTGGCGGCAATTCACAAGCTGTACCTCCAGCAGGTGATAATCAAGGTTCCCCTCCTTCAACAGGGACGGGGTTACTATTCCACAATGTTTGTGGTACCGAAACCAGATGGTTCGGTGATACCCATTCTGAATTTAAAATCCTTAAACACTTATATAAGGAAGTTCAAGTTCAAAATGGAATCGCTCAGGGCGGTTATTGCAAGCCTGGAAGAGGGGGATTTTATGGTGTCGCTGGACATCAAGGATGCTTACTTGCATGTCCCCGTTTACCCACCTCACCAGGAGTACCTCAGGTTTGTGGTACAGGATTGTCATTACCAATTCCAGACGTTGCCGTTTGGTCTGTCCACAGCACCGAGAGTATTTACCAAGGTAATGGCCGAAATGATGATACTCCTTCGGAAGAAGGGAGTTATAATTATCCCGTACTTGGACGATCTCCTTATAAAGGTGAGGTCCAGAGAGCAGTTGTTAGTCAGCGTAGCACTTTCTCGGGAAGTGTTGCTACAGCACGGCTGGATTCTGAATATCCCAAAGTCGCAGCTGATTCCTGCGACGCGTCTGCTCTTCCTGGGCATGATTCTGGACACAGAACAGAAGAAGGTGTTTCTCCCGGTGGAGAAGGCCCAGGAATTGTCATCTCTGGTCAGGGACCTCCTGAAACCAAAACAGGTGTCGGTGCATCACTGCACGCGAGTCCTGGGAAAGATGGTGGCTTCTTACGAAGCAATTCCCTTCGGCAGGTTCCATGCAAGGATCTTTCAGTGGGATCTGTTAGACAAATGGTCCGGATTGCATCTTCAGATGCATCGGCTGATAACCCTGTCTCCAAGGACCAGGGTGTCTCTGCTGTGGTGGCTGCAGAGTGCTCATCTTCTCGAGGGCCGCAGATTCGGCATACAGGACTGGGTCCTGGTGACCACGGACGCAAGCCTCCGAGGATGGGGGGCAGTCACTCAGTAAAGGAACTTCCAGGGACTGTGGTCAAGTCAGGAGACTTCACTACACATAAATATACTGGAACTAAGGGCCATTTACAACGCCCTGAGTCAAGCAGAGCCCCTGCTTCAGAACCAACCAGTGCTGATTCAATCAGACAACATCACGGCGGTCGCCCATGTAAACCGACAGGGCGGCACAAGAAGCAGGTTGGCGATGGCAGAAGCCACAAGGATTCTCCGATGGGCGGAAAATCATGTGCTAGCACTGTCAGCAGTGTTCATTCTGGGAGTGGACAACTGGGAAGCAGACTTCCTCAGCAGGCACGACCTACACCCAGAAGAGTGGGGACTTCATCCAGAAGTCTTCACGCAGATTGTAAACTGTTGGTAACGGCCACAGGTGGACATGATGGCGTCCCACCTCAACAAAAAGCTAAAAAAATATTGCGCCAGGTCAAGGGACCCTCAGGCGATAGCTGTGGATGCACTAGTGACACCGTGGGTGTACCAGTCGGTTTATGTGTTCCCTCCTCTTCCTCTCATACCCAAGGTACTGAGGATAGTAAGAAAGAGAGGAGTAAGAACTATACTCATCGTTCCGGATTGGCCAAGAAGAATTTGGTACCCAGAACTACAAGAAATGATCTCAGAGGAACCATGGCCTCTGCCTCTCAGACAGGACCTGTTACAGCAGGGGCCCTGTCTGTTCCAAGACTTACCGCGGCTGCGTTTGACGGCATGACGGTTGAACGCCGGATCCTAACGGATAAGGGCATTCCAGATGAAGTGATTCCTACGCTGATAAAGGCTAGGAAAGACGTGACAGCACAACATTATCACCGTATATGGCGAAAATATGTTGCTTGGTGTGAGGCCAGGAAGGCCCCTACAGAGGAATTCCAGCTGGGTCGATTCCTGCACTTCCTACAGTCAGGAGTGACTATGGGCCTAAAATTAGGATCCATAAAGGTCCAGATTTCGGCCCTATCTATTTTCTTTCAAAAAGAACTGGCTTCACTGCCTGAAGTTCAGACGTTTGTTAAGGGAGTGCTGCATATTCAGCCCCCTTTTGTGCCTCCAGTGGCACCTTGGGATCTTAACGTTGTGTTGGGTTTCCTGAAATCCCACTGGTTTGAGACACTTAAGACCGTGGAGCTAAAATATCTCACGTGGAAAGTGGTCATGCTATTGGCCTTAGCTTCGGCTAGGCGTGTGTCAGAATTGGCGGCTTTGTCTTGTAAAAGCCCTTATCTGATCTTCCATATGGACAGGGCAGAATTGAGGACTCGTCCCCAATTTCTCCCTAAGGTGGTATCAGCGTTTCATTTGAACCAACCTATTGTGGTGCCTGCGGCTACTCGGGACTTGGAGGACTCCAAGTTACTAGATGTAGTCAGGGCTTTGAAAATCTATGTAGCCAGGACGGCTGGAGTCAGGAAAACTGACTCGCTGTTTATCCTGCATGCACCCAACAAGCTGGGTGCTCCTGCTTCAAAGCAAACTATTGCGTGCTGGATCTGTAACACGATTCAGCAAGCTCATTCTGCGGCAGGATTGCCGCATCCTAAATCAGTGAAAGCCCATTCCACAAGGAAGGTGGGCTCTTCTTGGGCGGCTGCCCGAGGGGTCTCGGCTTTACAGCTTTGCCGAGCTGCTACTTGGTCGGGTTCAAACACATTTGCTAAGTTCTACAAGTTTGATACCCTGGCTGAGGAGGACCTTGCCTTTGCTCATTCGGTGCTGCAGAGTCATCCGCACTCTCTCGCCCGTTTGGGAGCTTTGGTATAATCCCCATGGTCCTTACGGAGTTCCCAGCATCCACTAGGACGTCAGAGAAAAATAAGATTTTACTCACCGGTAAATCTATTTCTCGTAGTCCGTAGTGGATGCTGGGAACTCCGAAAGGACCATGGGGAATAGCGGCTCCGCAGGAGACTGGGCACAACTAAAGAAAGCTTTTAGGTCACCTGGTGTGCACTGGCTCCTCCCACTATGACCCTCCTCCAAGCCTCAGTTAGGACACTGTGCCCGGACGAGCTGACATAATAAGGAAGGATTTTGAATCCCGGGTAAGACTCTTACCAGCCACACCAATCACACCGTATAACTCGTGATACCATACCCAGTTTAACAGTATGAAAACAACTGAGCCTCTCAACAGATGGCTCAACAATAACCCTTTAGTTAACAATAACTATGTACAAGTATTGCAGACAATCCGCACTTGGGACGGGCGCCCAGCATCCACTACGGACTACGAGAAATAGATTTACCGGTGAGTAAAATCTTATTTTCTCTGACGTCCTAGTGGATGCTGGGAACTCCGAAAGGACCATGGGGATTATACCAAAGCTCCCAAACGGGCGGGAGAGTGCGGATGACTCTGCAGCACCGAATGAGAGAACTCAAGGTCCTCCTCAGCCAGGGTATCAAATTTGTAGAATTTTGCAAACGTGTTTGCCCCTGACCAAGTAGCAGCTCGGCAAAGTTGTAAAGCCGAGACCCCTCGGGCAGCCGCCCAAGATGAGCCCACCTTCCTTGTGGAATGGGCTTTTACTGATTTAGGATGCGGCAGTCCAGCCGCAGAATGCGCCACCTGAATTGTGCTACAAATCCAGCGAGCAATAGTCTGCTTAGAAGGAGGAGCAGCCAGCTTGTTGGGTGCATACAGGATAAATAGCGAGTCAGTTTTCCTGACTCTAGCCGTCCTGGAAACATAAATTTTCAAGGCCCTGACTACGTCCAGCAACTTGGAATCCTCCAAGTCCCTAGTAGCCGCAGGCACCACAATAGGTTGGTTCAAGTGAAAAGCTGATACCACCTTAGGGAGAAACTGGGGACGAGTCCTCAATTCTGCCCTATCCATATGGAAAATCAGATAAGGGCTTTTACATGACAAAGCCGCCAATTCTGACACACGCCTGGCTGAAGCCAATGCCAATAACATGACCACTTTCCACGTGAGATATTTTAGATCCACGGTTTTAAGTGGCTCAAACCAATGTGATTTTAAGAAACTCAACACCACGTTGAGATCCCAAGGTGCCACTGGAGGCACAAAAGGGGCTGAATATGCAGCACTCCCTTAACAAACGTCTGAACTTCAGGTAGTGAAGCTAGTTCTTTCTGGAAGAAAATCGACAGAGCCGAGATCTGTACCTTAATGGAGCCTAATTTCAGGCCCATAGTCACTCCTGCTTGTAGGAAATGCAGAAATCGACCCAGTTGAAATTCCTCTGTTTGGGCCTTTTTGGCCTCACACCAAGCAACATACATCCGCCATATGCGGTGATAATGCTTTGCAGTTACATCTTTCCTGGCTTTAATCAGCGTAGGAATGACTTCCTCCGGAATGCCCTTTTCCTTCAGGATCCGGCGTTCAACCGCCATGCCGTCAAACGCAGCCGCGGTAAGTCTTGGAACAGACAGGGCCCCTGCTGCAGCAGGTCCTGTCTGAGCGGCAGAGGCCATGGGTCCTCTGAGATCATCTCTTGAAGTTCCGGATACCACGCTCGTCTTGGCCAATCCGGAACCACGAGTATTGTTCTTACTCCTCGTTTTCTTATTATTCTCAGTACCCTTGGTATGAGAGGCAGAGGAGGGAACACATAAACTGACTGGTACACCCACGGTGTCACTAGAGCGTCCACAGCTATCGCCTGAGGGTCCCTTGACCTGGCGCAATATCTCTCTAGTTTTTTGTTTAGGCGGGACGCCATCATGTCCACCTGTGGCCTTTCCCAACGGTTTACCAACAGTTGGAAGACTTCTGGATGAAGTCCCCACTCTCCCGGGTGTAGGTCGTGTCCGCTGAGGAAGTCTGCTTCCCAGTTGTCCACTCCCGGAATGAACACTGCTGACAGTGCTAAGACGTGATTTTCCGCCCATCGGAGAATCCTTGTGGCTTCTGCCATCGCCATCCTGCTTCTTGTGCCGCCCTGTCGGTTTACATGGGCGACTGCCGTGATGTTGTCTGATTGGATCAGTACCGGCTGGTTTTGAAGCAGAGGCCTTGCCAGACTTAGGGCATTGTAAATGGCCCTCAGTTCCAGAATATTTATGTGCAGGGACGACTCCTGACTTGACCAAAGTCCTTGGAAATTTTTTCCCTGTGTGACTGCCCCCCAGCCTCGAAGGCTGGCATCCGTGGTTACCAGGACCCAGTCCTGTATGCCGAATCTGCGGCCCTCTCGAAGATGAGCACTCTGCAGCCACCACAGTAGAGATACCCTGGTCCTTGGAGACAGGGTTATCAGCCGATGCATCTGAAGATGCGATCCCGACCACTTGTCCAAGAGGTCCCACTGAAAGGTTCTTGCATGGAACCTGCCGAATGGAATTTTGCTTCGTAAGAAGCTACCATTTTTCCCAGGACTCGTGTGCAGTGATGCACCGATACCTGTTTTGGTTTCAGGAGGTTTCTGACTAGAGATGACAACTCCTTGGCTTTCTCCTGCGGGAGAAACACTTTTTTCTGTTCTGTGTCCAGAACCATCCCCAGGAACAGTAGGCGTGTGGTAGGAACCAGCTGTGACTTTGGAATGTATAGAATCCATCCGTGCTGTTGTAGCACTTCCCGAGATAGTGCTACTCCGACCAACAACTGCTCCTTGGACCTCGCCTTTATAAGGAGATCGTCCAAGTACGGGATAATTAAAACTTCCTTTCTCGAAGGAGTATAATCATTTCTGCCATTACCTTGGTAAAGGCCCTCGGTGCCGTGGACAGTCCAAACGGCAGTGTTTGGAATTGGTAATGGCAATCCTGTACCACAAATCTGAGGTACTCCTGGTGAGGATGGTAAATGGGGACATGTAGGTAAGCCTCCTTGATGTCCAGGGATACCATGTAATCCCCCTCCTCCAGGCTTGCAATAATCGCCCTGAGCGATTCCATCTTGAACTTGAATTTTTTTATCTATGTGTTCAAGGATTTCAAATATAAAATGGGTCTCACCGAACCGTCCGGTTTCGGTACCACAAACAGTGTGGAATAGTAACCCCGTCCTTGTTGAAGTAGGGGCACCTTGACTATCACCTGCTGGGAATACAGCTTGTGAATTGCCTCTAGCACAGTCTCCCTTCCTGAGGGAGTTGTCGGCAAGGCAGATTTGAGGAAACGGCGGGGGGGAGACGCCTCGAATTCCAGCTTGTACCCCTGAAATACTACTTGAAGGATCTAGGGATCCACCTGTGAACGAGCCCACTGATCGCTGAAATTATTGAGGCGGCCCCCCACCGTACCTGGCTACGCCTGTGGAGCCCCCCCGTCATGCGGTGGACTCAGAGGAAGCGGGGGAAGAATTTTGATTCTGGGAACTGGCTGACTGGAGCAGCTTTTTCCCTCTTCCCTCGTTTTACACGCTTGCATTTCTGAAGCCGAAAGGCCTGTACCTGATAATACAGTGCTTTCTGAGGCTGTGAGGAAACCTGAGGTAAAAGATTTTTCTTCCCAGCTGTTGTTTTATACAGGCAGCTTGGAAAGTCATTCGAGTAGGAAGGTAAGAAGGCACCCTTATAAGGCTCTATGTGCCTTTTAAAGTCAGCATCACCTGTCCAGTGTCGGGTCTCTAATAACCTCCTGACCGAATGGACATTGCATTAATTCTGGATGCCAGCCGGCAAAATATCCCTCTGTGCATCCCTCATATATAAGACGACGTCTTATGTTCGCAAACTAGTATCCCTGTTTGACAGGGTTACAGACCACGCTGCAGCAGCACTATCTGCAGGTCTCAGTCTAGTACCTGAGTGTGTAAATACAGACTTCAGGATAGCCTCCTGCTTTTTATCAGCAGGTACCTTCAAAGTGGCCGTATCCTAAGACAGCAGTGCCACCTTTTTTGACAAACGTGTGAGCGCCTTATCCACCCTAGGGGATATCTCCCAGCGTAACTTATCCTCTGGCGGGAAAGGGTACGCCATCAGTAACTTTTTAGAAATTACCAGTTTCTTATCGGGGGAACCCACGCTTTTTCACACTTCATTCACTCATTTGATGGGGGAACAAAACACTGCCTGCTTTTTCTCCCCAAACATAAAACCCTTTTTTAGTGGTACTTGGGTTAATGTCAGAAATGTGTAACACATTTTTTATTGCTGGGATCATGTAACGGATGTTCCTAGTGGATTGTGTATATGTCTCAACCTCGTCGACACTGGAGTCAGACTCCGTGTCGACATCTGTGTCTGCCATCTGAGGGAGCGTTTTTGAGCCCCTGATGGCCTTTGAGACGCCTGGGCAGGCGCGGGCTGAGAAGCCGGCTGTCCCATAGCTGTTACGTCATCCAGCCTTTTATGTAAGGAGTTGACACTGTCGTTTTATACCTTCCACCTATCCATCCACTCTGGTGTCGGCCCCCAGGGGGCGACATCACATAAGCCTCCTCATCAAACGTGTCGACACAGCCGTACCGACACACCGCACACACACAGGGAATGCTCTGACTGAGGACAGGACCCCACACAGCCCTTTGGGGAGACAGAGAGAGAGTATGCCAGCACACACCAGAGCGCTATATAATTTAGGGATTAACACTATATTGAGTGAATTTTTCCCAATAGCTGCTTGTATATACAATATTGCGCCTAAATTTAGTGCCCCCCCTCTCTTTTTAACCCTTTGAGCCTGAAAACTACAGGGGAGAGCCTGGGGAGCTGTCTTCCAGTTGCACTGTGAAGAGAAAATGGCGCCAGTGTGCTGAGAGAGATAGCTCCGCCCCTTTTTCGCAGACTTTTCTCCCGCTTTTTCATGGATTCTGGCAGGGGTATTTATCACATATATAGCCTCTAGGGCTATATATTGTGATATATATGCCAGCCAAGGTGTTTTTATTGCTGCTCAGGGCGCCCCCCCCCAGCGCCCTGCACCCTCAGTGACCGGAGTGTGAAGTGTGCATGAGGAGCAATGGCGCACAGCTGCAGTGCTGTGCGCTACCTTGGTGAAGACTGATGTCTTCTGCCGCCGATTTTCCGGACCTCTTCTTGCTTCTGGCTCTGTAAGGGGGACGGCGGCGCGGGTCCGGGACCGAACACCAAGGCCAGTTCCATGCGGTCGATCCCTCTGGAGCTAATGGTGTCCAGTAGCCTAAGAAGCCCAAGCTAGCTGCAAGCAGGTAGGTTCGCTTCTTCTCCCCTTAGTCCCTCGCTGCAGTGAGCCTGTTGCCAGCAGGTCTCACTGTAAAATAAAAAACCTAATTATATACTTTCTTTCTAGAAGCTCAGGAGAGCCCCTAGTGTGCATCCAACCTCGGCCGGGCACAAAATCTAACTGAGGCTTGGAGGAGGGTCATAGTGGGAGGAGCCAGTGCACACCAGGTGACCTAAAAGCTTTCTTTAGTTGTGCCCAGTCTCCTGCGGAGCCGCTATTCCCCATGGTCCTTTCGGAGTTCCCAGCATCCACTAGGACGTCAGAGAAATAAGAATTTACTCACCGGTAATTCTATTTCTTGTAGTCCGTAGTGGATGCTGGGCGCCCGTCCCAAGTGCGGACTCTCTGCAATACATGTATATAGTTATTGCTTAACTAAAGGGTTATTGTTATGAGCCATCTGTTACTGAGGCTCAGTTGTTGTTCATACTGTTAACTGGGTATGGTTATCACGAGTTGTACGGTGTGATTGGTGTGGCTGGTATGAGTCTTACCCTGGATTCCAAATCCTTTCCTTGTTGTGTCAGCTCTTCCGGGCACAGTTTCCTTAACTGAGGTCTGGAGGAGGGGCATAGAGGGAGGAGCCAGTGCACACCAGATAGTACCTAATCTTTCTTTTAGAGTGCCCAGTCTCCTGCGGAGCCCGTCTATTCCCCATGGTCCTTACGGAGTTCCCAGCATCCACTACGGACTACGAGAAATAGAATTACCGGTGAGTAAATTCTTATTTTTTCCTGCATGGGTGCCCAACTCGCCACTGTAGCACTGTAAGCACACCATCGGGATGCATACACAGTGCAAACGTTTTTACGTATGTGCATTAGCAAAAAAAAATCAATCAACTACCTAAATATCGTCACATTCCATAGCATTTGTGTTCAGCTGAGCTCAACAGGCAAAAACCATGGAAGCCTTCTTACCTTCCTACTCGAATGACTTTCCAAGCTGCCTGTATAAAATAGTTCTTCAAAGAAATTAAATTATCAGACAACCATACATATTTGTTGTCTTACTTTGCTCTTCAAATGAATTCCCTGATTGCTGAATCCATTGTTAATGCAGCCCATTGTGGCTCTGAGAAGGGGACTCTCCTTTCTTATACAAATGGATACTGACATCAACTGAGGGACCTTTTGTTGTTCTACATTCATATTATCAGATGATCCAGTTTGTCTGGATTGTGATCATATCATTTGTCATTCTGTTTGTAGATACCGCAAATGCCATCTTACCCACGGTAGGCTACCTATGTAAGCGTTCAATGAGCTTCAGACGTTACCTAATGGAAGATCTCTGACGAGAGTAAATCTGACCAGACAGCTATCAGATCTTGTGAATTCTATCCTGTGATGAGGATGCTTTGTCTTCCACTGTGTCTATCTGAACTATCAGAAACTGCAGCTGCAGCAAAGGAACTAGGTGATTCTGGCAGGAATTGATGACCCATCCATGCTTCTCTAAGAAATAGATCACCTTACTGTATGTGTCTTACGATTAGGGATGTGATTTCCTGCTTTCCAAGAGCCGCCATCAAGACTAATAATATCTTTGTAGCAGACTTGCGAGATGTTGAACGGCAGAAGGGTAGACAAGTAAATTGGAAGTGGTGTCCTAGATAAAAGAACCTAAGGAAGCGACAGTACTGTGGTGAAATCAGTATAAGAAGACAGGTCTGTTGTAAATATCACTTCCCACTTGGATAGCTGGAGGCTGTGACCTTGCTTGCATAGTCGTTGTAGATTTCAGGACTGCTAGGTGAATTATCTTGGTTTTGTCTTGTATATTGCCTCATAGGGCAATATTTTCTGTCTGGCCGGAATTACTGTTAAGTTGCATAAACAGACCATTTATTAGTTGATGGTCATTTATGTGATTTATTTGTAATGGTTAGCATTATTACCTCACAGCACTATGGTCATGGGTGATTCCTTCCATGGCCACTGTGTGGTGTTTGTATATTCTCCCTGTGCTTGTGTGGATTTACGCCAGGTACTCCTGTTTCCCCCCAAGGTTAATTGACTCCTGACAAGAAAATAAACCCTTCTGTGTAACTGTGTGCATGAACATTTGCTTGAGCACTATATGGAGGTTATATCCTGTATAGTCATTGTCTTTTTAATATGCTTCCACTGCTTCAGGGTTAAATGCTCTGGAATACTCCTTAATTTCCATTTCTTGACTGTGATGAACCACTATCTGAATCTGCAGATATTCCTGGAAAATCCTCTTGTTCTTCTATTTCTGTGATCTTGTCCTCCTAACCCCTTGATTAGACAGCCTCACATCTTTAGACAGAACGTCCTTTATCATCTGTTTAATTAACATGTACTGTATATTTGTAATATCTCTATAAAAGGGTTCGTACCTGAAACTCTGTCGGTCTCGTAATCGGCCGTATCCACTCTTCAACGATGTCTTGGCCAGCGTCTATTCTTCTCCTCACCTGTAAGGCTGGGGCAGAAGGACCAGGAGAACCCCGGAAGGGCAACCCAAACCCAATGTGCTCAAGGACCACGACACATGGAGACGGTGACAACCATTTATTGCACTGACGATATCAGTCACCGCTGTAACTCAATTTTCATTAAACACAGTTGCATAGGTTGAACATTATTACAATAACCTGAGTCTTTCCCTGTCTTATAACAACATTCACAGTTTTAACACCTCGAAGGTATAACTTTGACCAAATCAAATACTTCACCCGTACTACCAATCATTTGGAGGATAATGTCCTATTAGGGTAAAGTATGTCCTGGCAGTAACGCGGGAGCCATCCCTAAACTGTCCACGAGGGGGGCGTTATATGCTGGACCGTAACGTTCAGTTCCTGCGCCCCAGAGGCGTTTGCGGCCAATGTCTCTCTAATAGACTGCTTATACTGAAACAGAGGACTTCTAAGGAGGCGTCAGTGGACGCAAGGTAAACAGTTGTAAACAGGCATGCAAAACCACTTTCTCCATAATACAGAACAGCAGTAATGATTCACGGTACCAACCGCATTTGTATCCACAGAAAGGTAAGTCAATTATCATCCAGTGATATAAACTAGTAAACAGACCAGTTCTGGCTTGCACAGTAAGAACAGGGGTTTGCACAGTAAGAACAGGGGTTTGCACAGTCCTGTTACCTTTTGTTGAACTGTGCTGTAACAACCGGGTGCAGTATAAGTGTGAAGGTCATAACATGGACCCGTTAGGAGGCGCTATTACATAGGGAGAGTCTTTGACGGAGCTGTTTAGGGTTAGGGGCGTCCCCCTTTTCTGACAGGCGGCAGTTAATGATAACCCTCTACTTTACATGGAAACATCTATGAAGACCCAGGTACAGTACTTCTGTACTTGGGGTTTCTGTAACCCGGATAGCTGGGATATTGGGGATAAGTGAGAGTACCTGCGGTATATTCGTTGCTCCTGCTGTCTGCAGCCGTGCTCCCAGTCACTGCAGCCTCTCCCGTATGACTGTTGTTAGGGGAATCCTCTTCCCACGCGATCTCCCCCCTTCCGGATCTCGAGCCCTTGTGCCGTGGCGTCTTTGATGTTGGGCAGGTGTCAGGAAGCCTCTGTGACCTGAGCCACCTCCCTCTCTTGTACACGCGGCGGTGTTGTTCCTTTGCTCCGGCCGTGGCAGGCAGCAGCGAGTCTGGCGGGTGGGCGCGCTCTCTTCGTTCCCCTCACACCGCGGTCCTCTCTCTCTCCGTCTTCCCGCCTCTGCCCCGATCACCTCAGCTCACTGTTCTCTCAGTCTCCTCACTGCCTGCTCACTCTCCTCAGCTCACTCTTCTCCAGGCTGCTGCAGGACAACCCTTTTATAACTTTGCATTCCCAGGACCACATTCTATCTGGGATTTCCCGCTCTTAGTTTGCAAATGGGTGAGTCATGCACTTTGCATTTTGCAGACTGATCTGTATTGCTATGAGCTGTGCTGTTAACTTCTTCTGTGCTGCAAGCTGTAGGCTGCTGGCACAGTGCTTATGCAACTCCAGCAAACATTTTACTTTTATTAAAGTCATGCTGGCACCTGTAGTGCCACAGTTGATTTGGGCTGCAGTTTCAGGGTATCACATATTGTTCTTGAGAGACTGCTCCTGAGATACACAATCCACACCTAATGCTTCCTTAGAAGAATCCAGTAATCCTTGTCACACACTGTGCAAACAAGATGATGGGGGAAAGTAATACAGAGTGCGCAATTGTAGTGGATTGTAGCTGAGTTTCAAGACTGTATATATTATAGTGTTTAGACACATAGCTGCTTTGGTTTGCCTATGCATTTAGACGTTTCTATCTCCTGACTTGCTGGTGGCATCCTAAAATATAGCTGCTTACAGTATATGCTGATGCTCCTCTGCCCCACAACTCTTCATCATGTTTCTCAAACCATTCCCGTGCAATGTGGTGGGGTGCATTTTCCTGCTGAAACAGGCCACTTCCATTGCTATGAAAGGATGGATGCACTTGGTCTGAATCTATATTTAGGTTCATGAAGTTGGTAAGCATCAAATTAATGTCCACATGAATAAATGGACCTGAGGTTTCCCAGCAGAATATTGTCCAAAGCATTACACTCCCTACACCAGCTTGTTTTCTTTCTGCATCTGTGTGCGGAATGTCCAGGAAATTTCCAACTTTGGATATTGAGAGCATCAATAATCAAAGTTGGTTATTTCCTGGACATACCACACACAGATGCACCACATAGGACTTTTTCACACTTCTGAATGGGTGATATATCTCCATTAATGCATTATTTGGAAAAGCTGAAGCAGCGGTTTTGCCAAGCTTAGAGCATTGTATATCGCTCTTAGCTCCAGTATATTTATGTGAAGAGACGTCTCCAGGTCTGACCATACACCCTGGAAGTTTCTTCCCTGTGTGACTGCTCCCCAGCCCCGTAGGCTGGCATCCGTAGTCACCAGGACCCAGTCCTGTATGCCGAACCTGCGGCCCTCTAACAGATGGGCACTCTGCAACCACCACAGGAGAGACAACCTTGTTCTTGGTGACAGTGTTATCCGCTGATGCATGTGCAGATGCGATCCGGACCATTTGTCCAGCAGATCCCACTGAAATGTTCGTGCATGGAATCTGCCGAATGGAATTGCTTCGTAAGAAGCCACCATCTTTCCCAGGACTCTTGTGCATTGATGTACTGACACAGTTCCTGGTTTTAGGAGGTTCCTGACCAGTTCGGATAACTCCCTTGCTTTCTCCTCCGGGAGAAACACCTTTTTCTGAACCGTGTCCAGAATCATTCCCAGGAACAGCAGACGTGTTGTCGGGGTCAATTGAGATTTTGGAAGATTCAGAATCCACCCGTGTTGCTGAAGCACTACTTGGGTTAGTGCTACACCGACTACCAGCTGTTCTCTGGACTTTGCCCTTATCAGGAGATCGTCCAAGTAAGGGATAATTAATACGCCTTTTCTTCGTAGAAGAACCATCATTTCGGTCATTACCTTGGTAAAGACCCGAGGGGCCGTGGACAAACCAAACGGCAGCGTTTGAAACTGATAATGACAGTCTTGTATCACGAACCTGAGATACCCTTGGTGTGAGGGGTAAATTGGGACATGCAGATAAGCATCTTTTATGTCCAGGGACACCATGAAGTCCCCTTCTTCCAGATTCGCTATCACTGCTCTGAGTGACTCCATCTTGAACTTGAATTTCTGTATGTACAGGTTCAAGGATTTCAGATTTAGAATAGGTCTTACCGAACCGTCCGGCTTCGGTACCACAAATAGTGTGGAATAATACCCCTTTCCCTGTTGTAGGAGGGGTACCTTGACTATCACCTGCTGAGAATACAGCTTGTGAATGGCTTCCAATACCGTCGTCCTTTCTGAGGGAGACGTTGGTAAAGCAGACTTTAGGAACCGGCGAGGGGGAGACCTTTCGAACTCCAACATGTAACCCTGAGATACTATCTGCAGGATCCACGGGTCCACCTGTGAGCGAGCCCACTGATTGCTGAAAATCTTTAGTCGACCCCCCACCGCTCCTGAGTCCGCTTGTAAAGCCCCAGCGTCATGCTGATGGCTTTGTAGAACCCGGGGCGGGCTTCTGGTCCTGGGCAGGGGCTGCTTGCTGCCCTCTCTTACCCTTTCCTCTGCCTCGCGGCAGATAAGACTGTCCTTTTGATCGCTTGTTTTTATAGGAGCGAAAGGACTGCGGCTGAAAAGACGGTGTCTTTTTCTGTTGGGAGGGGGTCTGAGGTAAAAAAGTGGATTTGCCGGCAGTTGCCGTGGCCACCAGATCCGATAGACCGACCCCAAATAATTCCTCTCCTTTATATGGCAACACTTCCATATGCCTTTTGGAATCCGCATCACCTGACCACTGTCGCGTCCATAAACTTCTTCTGGCAGATATGGACATCGCACTTACTCTTGATGCTAGAGTACAAATATCCCTCTGAGCATCTCGCATATAAAGAAACGCATCCTTTAATTGCTCTAGAGTCAATAAAATACTGTCCCTATCCAGGGTATCAATATTTTCAGTCAGGGAATCCAACCACACTACCCCAGCACTGCACATCCAGGCTGAGGCTATTGCCGGTCGCAGTATAACACCAGTATGAGTGTATATACTTTTCAGGTTAGTTTCCAGCCTCCTATCCGCTGGATCCTTGAGGGCGGCCGTATCAGGAGACGGCAACGCCACTTGCTTTGATAAACGTGTGAGCGCCTTATTCACCCTAGGGGGTGTTTCCCAGCGCGTCCTAACCTCTGGTGGGAAAGGGTATAATGCCAATAACTTCTTAGAAATTAGCAGTTTTCTATCTGGGTTAACCCACGCTTCATCACACACGTCATTCAATTCCTCTGATTCTGGAAAAGCTACAGGTAGTTTTTTCACCCCCCACATAATACCCCTTTTT
The DNA here is from genome assembly GCF_028390025.1 of Pseudophryne corroboree. Classification (NCBI taxonomy): domain Eukaryota; kingdom Metazoa; phylum Chordata; class Amphibia; order Anura; family Myobatrachidae; genus Pseudophryne; species Pseudophryne corroboree. The sequence goes on from NC_086452.1 coordinate 84,706,076, forward strand.
GAGGTACCAGCAGTATCAGAGATCTGCAAAGCCTCCTTCATTGCCGTGATCATATAACGTGTGGCCCTGTTGGAAAATACGTTTGTTTCTTCACCGTCGACACTAGATTCATCTGTGTCGGTACCCGTGTCGACTGACTGAGGTAAGGGACGTTTTACAGCCCCTGACGGTGTCTGAGACGCCTGAGCCGGTACTGACTGGTTTTCCGGCCGTCTCATTTCGTCTACTGACTTTTGTAATGTACTAACATTATCACGTAATTCCATAACTAAAGCCATCCATTCCGGTGTCGACTCCCTAGGGGGTGACATCACCATTACCGGCAATTGCTCTGCCTCCACACCAACATCGTCCTCATACATGTCGACACACACGTACCGACACACAGCAGCCACACAGGTAATGCTCTAATCGAAGACAGGACCCCCTTAGCCCTTTGGGGAGACAGAGGGAGAGTTTGCCAGCACACACCAAAAGCGCTATAAATGTATATAAACAACCCTAAAAGGTGTTGTTTTTGTTATAAGCGCTTTTAATATATAAATATCGCCAATTTATGCCCCCCTTCTCTTTGTTACCCTGTTTCTGTAGTGCAGTGCAGGGGAGAGTCCTGGGAGCCTTCCTCACAGCGGAGCTGAGCAGGAAAATGGCGCTGAGTGCTGAGGAGAATAAGCTCCGCCCCTTTTCCGGCGGGCTTTTCTCCCGGGTTTTGAGAAATCTGGCCTGGGTTAAATACATACATATAGCCTTAATGGCTATATGTGATGTATTCTTTGCCACTAAAGGTATTTAATATTGCTGCCCAGGGCGCCCCCAGCAGCGCCCTGCACCCTCCGTGACTGGTCAGTGAGAAGTGTGTAGCAACAATGGCGCACAGCTGCCGTGCTGTGCGCTACCTTAATGAAGACTGAAGAGTCTTCTGCCGCCTGTTTCCGGACCTCCGATCTTCAGCATCTGTAAGGGGGGTCGGCGGCGCGGCTCCGGGACGAACCCCAGGATGACCTGTGTTCCGACTCCCTCTGAAGCTATGTCCAGTAGCCTAAGACTCCAATCCATCCTGCACGCAGGTGAGTTGAAAATCTCTCCCCTAAGTCCCTCGATGCAGTGAGCCTGTTGCCAGCAGGACTCACTGAGATTTAAAACCTAAAAAAACTTTTTCTAAGCAGCTCTTTAGGAGAGCCACCTAGATTGCACCCTGCTCGGACGGGCACAAAAACCTAACTGAGGCTTGGAGGAGGGTCATGGGGGGAGGAGCCAGTACACACCATGTGATCCTAAAAGCTTTCTTTAGATGTGCCCTGTCTCCTGCGGAGCCGCTATTCCCCATGGTCCTGACGGAGTCCCCAGCATCCACTAGGACGTTAGAGAAAATCAGTTACCTTACCCTACAGTCTAGGATTATGGAGGTGCAGTGCAAGACATCTGCAAATACAGGAGGCTCAGCATAGCCTATGCCCAAGTTTTAGATCATAATAAATACTGAGTTTTACGGTCTACGCAATCTGTCACGGCCAGGGTATGTATCAAGGGGTCCGGGACTGACCCATCTCTGTGCTCTGGTGGGGTCCGTCTAGTGAGGTGCAGGTTGCTGGCAGCGGGCAGATCTGCAAGGGTCCGTGGAGCTCTCCTCTCGGTCTCAAGGGGAAGGCAGGTTGAGTGCTGATCAGCAGTGCCTGGAGTCGCCATCTTGGTTTTGAGTTATGTGACTTCAGTAGCCAATCCCATCTCAGAAAGGGTCAGCTGACCCTAGCAGCCTACGGGATTGTGGCTGCAGGTATAAACTAGGCAGCTGGGATCCCAGAAATCACCAGTTCATCATCTCACACAGCTATGCTGTGTTGCTAGTTCTCTGTGCTCCGCAGAAGCTCCTCTCCAGCTTCCAGTAATCTACAGTATATCAGAGGTTTAAAGTGTGCCAAAGGCCAGATCTTTTGCCACAGGTTGCCTCTATAGCTCCTGACAATCTGAATCAACATGGCTACCTGCGGCCTAACCCACTACTTCACCCGGTCACCACAGTAACTAGACCCACCAGGGTACCCCGACGGCACTGGATTACGGTAAAACTGCTCCATCTGATTTCTTACACAGGAATTACTCTTCTTGGCATATATTCCTAACGGGTGCCAGTGATCTCTACGCAGGCTCTCTGCCTTGTATTACCAGCAAAAAATAAACCCATGGGAACTTTTATTCATCCAGCCCATCTTCTGTTCAAAGAACCTGTACTCCCTTAATCTCCTGTCCCCAACCCGGATCCACAATCCACACCGAGCATGACAGATTCATATTTTTAACTTCATCCTAATTGATGTGAATTTCACAATAGTACAGGTGACTATCCAGTGTATTATAGCAGCACTCATTGTGATTATTATTAAAACACACTTTTTTCCTTTTACTTTATTATCAGTTCCTTCGTATATGAGGGTGCTTCAATAAATAAGGTAACAAGACTACTCATTGCGTAAATTTAGTCAACTTGTACATATATGTATAATCAATAGTATGGCCTTGGTACAGACTTGTCTAGGCATTTCTTTCAACAGTACACCAATGCAACTATCCCGGCATAGAAGAAATCAGTGTCAAGTGCCTGAAGCCAGGACATGACGGCTTGCTGAACTTCACCAATGCTTGAGAATCACCTTCTACCCAGGTGCATCTTTAACGGCCCAAAGAGAGAGAAATCATTTGGTGCCTGGTCAGGGCTGTAGGACAGATGGTCCAGTAACATCCAATGGTAACAACTTTAATGTTTGTCTTGCCATTATCAAAGGCAGTGCTGAAAACTAGTAACCTTTTTCCGTGACAAGACGCTATCACCATACATTTTTACAATGTATTTCAGCTGCTGATGTGCTCTTTAGACACAAAAATCTGATCACACTACACACTTTAATGTTTGACAATGTTTCCACCAGCCCCACCATCTTAAAACTGATGTTGGGACAGTATGACTGATATGAGGCGCAATCCATACTTGCCTACCTGACCCTCTCCATGAGGGAGAAAATACTCTGTTCCTGGACTTTCCTGGTAATGTATAATTGCCATCACCTGTGGTGAAACACCTTTCTTATCAATTAACTAGCTCACCACAGGTGATGGCAATCATACATTACCAGGAAAGTCCAGGAACAGAGCATTTTCTCCCTCATGGAGAGGGTCAGGTAGGCAAGTATGGCGCAATCTAATGGGCATGAGGGGAAGCAGGGGTCTGCCTGCTCTGGCCTGGTGGAAATGAGAATGAAATAGAGAACAGTACACACATGAGATGTCGTGTTACCACACTTATTGAATCAACTATCCTGCTTTTGGGTGAACAGATGCACAGCATCAGTTCAAGGCTGGGGAAAGAGCAGCATCATTGGGAGTGTTGGACACGCCCCTGAGTGATTAAAATGGGGGCGTGTCACAAGACCACACCGCTTCCCCATGAGGTCACACCCTTTCTGGGGGCATGCAGGGATCTGAATATAACCTTACAAATGTTGGGAGCAATACAGCATACTACCTGCCAGGAGAGTGGTGTAGGCATGACCTGATGATGCAGATTATAGGCTAGATATATCATCACTTGGAGAGTGATAAAATGGGAGTGAGAAAAACTACCAGTCAATCAGCTCCTAATCGCCATGTCACAGGCTGTGTTTGAAAAATGACAGGAGCTGGTTGGCTGGTCATTTATCATTTTCCATTTTATCACTTTCCAAGCCATGATGCATCTGGTACTATGTCATAAAGCCCAGCCCACCTCAGTTAGCACTGCCCTGCCCATCTGATGATGTAAATCATAGGTCTGCAAACTCGGTCCTCATTACCCCACACAGTGCATGTTTTGCAGGTCTCCTCACAGAATCACAAGTGAAATAATTAACTCCACCTGTGGACCTTTTACAATGTGTCTGTGAGTAATAAATACGCCTGTGCACCTGCTGGGTTACCTGCAAAACATGCACTGTGTGGTGTAATGAGGACCGAGTTTGCAGACCTATGATGTAAATGATGTCAGCTCCTTTTCCTTTTTTACTAGAGGGAAGCTATGGAAATTAGACAAATGTGGATTAGACAGGAGGAAGGTTATTGCGGAGTGTAAAAAAGTTGCCATCGCCTAAAACAGGTTCTCAGATGCGGTCCTCAGGTACCCTCTGGTCCAGGTTTTAAAGATATCCATGGTTGTGCACAGATGAGTAAATCAAATTGACTAAGTCACCTGTGGCCAAGCATGGATACTTAAAACTTGGGGGCTAATTCAGACCTGATCGCTAGGGTGCTATTTTTGCAGCCCTGCAATCAGATAGTCGTCGCCTACAGGGGGAGGGTATTAGCTCTAGGCCCTACACATTTAACGTTCCGCCGCCGAGCTGCCCGACGGCGAATACGGCCAACGGGCGACCTAGCGGCGGGGGGGAGGGCAGTGACGGGGGGAGTGAAGTTCCTTCACTCCCCCCGTCTCCATAGAAGTGCAGGCAAATATGGACGAGATCGTCCATATTGGCCTGCATGCACAGCCGACGGGGGAACCAGCGATGAACGAGCGCGGGGCTGCGCATCGTTCATCGCTGTTGCCTCCACACTGCACGATATGAACGGTATCTGGTTCATTAATGAACGAGATCGTTCATATCTTGCAGTCAGATCGCCCAGTATGTAGGGCCTATTACTCTGCCGCTGCGATGTGATCCTGGTGATCGGGACCGGAGCAGACGTCAGACACCCTCCTTGAAAATGCCTGGTCCCTCCTGCATTTTTCCGGACACTGCTGTAAAACGGTCAGTTGCCACCCACCTAAGGCCTCTACCTGTCAATCACCTTGCGATCGCCCGTGCGATCGCTTTTTTCGCACCATCCCGTCGCTAGGCACCGATGCCCAGTGCAGTCATCCGACGCATTGCGGTGCTTTCGCAGTTCAGATGTGATTACCCGCTGTTCGAAAAAACACAGCAGCGATCAGGTCTGAATTACCCCATTGGACCATTAGGGTGCCTTGAGGACTTCATTTGGGAACTCTGTCCTAGAGAAAAGTCTTTAACCAGAACATAAGGACAGTATTCTTATATTTATTTTCCTCCATACAACATGAGAACAGAGAAAAGTGATAAGATTTTGTGCAATTTAATAAACAAGTCATTCTACATATAAGATTATATTCACATCCTATTAACCACTAGATTTCCTTGGACTACGACTCACGCTAGATTTAGACATTTCTATCGCCAGGGACACCAGTATACTGCCTAGCTTCTGGGTTATGCATAGACAGCCCTTATAACACTAGTCTAGTAATTGGCAAGAGTCCTTCACAAAAGGTAATTAAAAATAAATCAATATTATTGGCATATGGGACACATTGCTGATTTAATAGCTAATTGAGAGCTCACCTTATGATTATTTAAAAGAATCTGCTGGAGTGCTTTCCAAATGAGGAAGCAAGACATCTTAAATGAATGGCTGGCAATTACTGATTGCTGATTCTAGATTGCTTGCCCAGAGGTAGGCAAGTCACAGAGTGCAGCACAGATGGATTGTGGGTAAACGTGTGTTCCCAATCAAGGTCATACCACATAAATGCATGAATTTTAAATCTTCTAAAGTTGTGCATTGCGCTGGTATAATGTCTATGAGCATACATGCCTTTTATTGCATGCAATTATTTCCATAATATAGAAGCAAGCCGGTGCTTATTACAGTACACATTAATAAATCACATAACACTATATATACTGTATTTTAAAATATAGGCTTGTAACCCTAAACAAGCACTGATATATCGAGGCTGGTCAGGCACTTTTAGGAACCAGCTACATGCATCATAAATAGGCTTAATGTCCGTACACATTAGACGGTGTCGCTCTATGAGTGACGTCGTCTAATGTTTCCCCTCCCGGGCCAGCCGGTCGGCGGCCGCCTGTACACACTGAGCGATATGACCACTCATATCGCTCAGTGACGTCACGCCTCCGCCAGCCGTGCATGCAGGTCCTGGATGACAGTCCAGATCCTGCATGCATGCATTGCAGACAGCGCATCGGTCGTCGCTGGCGGCATACACACTTGCCGATAAAATGAGCGACGTCGCTCAGGGAGGGGGAAAATTAGCGACGTCGCTCATTTTATCGGCAAGTGTGTATGGGCCTTTACAATACTATCAATTTAAACTAGGACACTCTTGAATTACACAGGTTCTGTAGCTGATTAAAACCAGGTGAAATGCAGGTTTAAAGTCAGCCAGCCACAGAACCTGTATAATTCATAAATGTCCCAGTTTAAAGGTATAGGGGAGTATTCAATCACAGTCGGACGTGTTCCGACAGGCCGGAAAGACGGCACTTTCTGTCAATAATCGGAACTTTCCAACACTTCAATATTGAAGTGCCGTTCTTCCGTCCTGTCGGAGACTATGACAAGTAAAAAAACACACGGGTGAGCGGAATATCTGCTCATCCATGTGTTTTTACGACCCAGCTGCTGTTGAAAACGGGGAGTTTTCGACCATTAATTTCCGCCCATAAGAGAGGGCGGAAATGAATGGTCGGAATGGGAGGGGGAAACGGGCTGCTATTGAATATTGAATAAGTAAGGGTTTAAGCTTCAGACTCTCAGTACAATATGCAAACCATTACAAGCCATGTGACTGTCACTTCTGGGTCAAACCTCCAATGATGCAGTGGTCCGGTTAGTATTTCTACCCAATATCTACGTTCCCTCTAGTGCCTAACCCTAACCACCACTTATTGAAATGCGGGCTAGTCTTACCCAATATATCAAACTCTGAAAAGTTCCAAAGCTTGATCCCCCCAATAGCTAACACCATTCTGTGATGACATTTTTACATTTTTTTCCTCCACTAGTCTATGTGTGCACACGTGAGGTCCAATGGCCATACACGTACATAATGCTCAAATTACTTGCTGGAAACTTCAGGCTTGCTAATACAAAATCAAGAGGAGCCCTTGATTGGCAAAGATCTAAACAAAACTTTCAAATTGTCACGCTTTGTGACAATAAATAATATTACATTTTAGGGCTTCAACACTAATACTGTAGATATCCTCTAGAAATCTTGCCAAATGCAGTCACTTTTGCTCAGTCTTACCTTGCCAGAGGCTGGTCTCAAGTAACAATCGACCTAGAGTAAGGAGCCCAAACGATGTTCTACATCAGTTAATAAAATTTAATCTCAAGGTGGACTACCTCATGCAGCTGAACTTGTGAAACCCTAAACTTGCATTTGGTAGCGTTATGGTAATAAGAGGTATAGTAGCCTTACAAAATAAACATCATTACAATAATTATAATAATAGTAACAGCAGTAACTTATTATAAGAATGGGGTGCATTTTAGGGTGGGTCTAATTCAGCCCCAATCGTGCCTTTTAATCCTTTGCCTGGCATGGTTGTATCAGATGTGACCACACCAGGCTGGGCTTTCCCTGACATGATCGCATCTGATGCAGCCAGTCAGAAATGCCCTATGGGTAGCTGTTGGAAGAGAATCTTCCTGCAGCCATGAGTCTCAGAGGGACCTCCTGGGCCCAACCCAAGGACTGCCCACTCCTACCTCTCTATCTCTTCAGGGTGTGGACAATCCTATGAGGATCGCCCAACCCCTGCCGCTGGTGACTTATCTTCTTACACAACTTTTGAGTCCTGCGACAGTGTAGCTGAGGAGATAGCAGTGACTGAGACAAGTGATACAATTGTTAGTTATTACAGTGACTGACCCAATTATAATAAAGGTTTTAAGAAAAGAGTGAGTTTTATATACAGAGAGTTAACTAAACACCCAAATCAGGCAGTGTCTGAATGCGGACAGGAAAGTATTAATGCTTTTGCTGTGAGGTAGTTTTATGGGGTGAGGGGGTTGTCCTGTAGATGGGAAGCAGTGGATTTCAGGGCCATTGCAGAGTGTGCTGTAGTAGCCATTTTAGGGATATGTTACTGGTCATCTATTTACTGTGCCCCCTCCCTGGTTTGTTTATTCCCTATGTGTCAGAAATGGTAGTGGTGGGAAAGAACGTTTGCAGTCACCATCTATCTCTGGATCTTGAGGAGCTCTCCCCTGTAAAACATGGCTTAGGCTGATTCTACCCTACTGGATTCAGTGGCACCACCAACCCAGGTGGGCCTCATGTTGTGTCATTGTGGCGGGAGGTGGATACCTTGGGCGTGGTAATGGGCTGGCAGGTCACCTCCCATTTTTGAGTGCTGCGTATGGAGTGACAGTTGGTGTTCTTGCATTTTGGGGCCATTCTTTCAGTGCCACCACACTTTGTCCTTCTTTTAATACTAGTTATATTGGATTAAGGTTTTTATTAGTTTCATTAAACTTTGACCTCCACTTGGTCCAAATAATTACTGCAGAAACAGATCGGCATGCTGAACAGTCCATACATGGTACAAATGAGAAAACTATGTTTTCTAGGAGCAATGATTGGGTCCCAACAACGGCTGCAGAAATACTGGTATTCATCTCCCTGATAGTGCTGCAAAGCTTGATACAAAAACCTCTGCTGGAGTGGTACTGGTCTAGAAGGAATGCCCTGGTATCTACGGTTCACAACATGGAACCTGTGGAAACTGAACTACCTCACAAAAGTAAATGCAAACCACAGGCTGTGTTGTTGATTATAATTTGACAACGTATGTATCCCATAAGTCATAAAAGGGGTAAGAAATTTTATATAACAATATTTACCCACCTAGTAAACCAAGCAATTTGGATTCCTTACATCATTGGTTCTTAAACTGTGCGCCTAGGCTCCCTGAGGTGCTTCAGGACACTTTCAGGGGTGCCCTGGTTTGATGGTCCAGGACCAATTCAAATTATTTACCGTCAATGTAATAGACAAAACCAGTGCTTGTGGATTCCAGTCAAAGAGAAGTAATCCTGTCCCTCACCACATAACTGAACCTAAGGATGGCATGTAAACACAATTTAATTAATTTAATATGTTTTCTTAATTTTTCAATAAAAAAACTTTTGGCCTAGGGGTGCCGTGAAAAAAATCTGATACTCTAGTGCGCTATATCTCAAAAAAGTTGGATTACATCCTGCATAAATAAAATGGTGGTAAAAATAAGAATTTACTTACCGATAATTCTATTTCTCATAGTCCGTAGTGGATGCTGGGAACTCCGTAAGGACCATGGGGAATAGCGGCTCCGCAGGAGACTGGGCACAAAAAGTAAAAGCTTTAGACTAGCTGGTGTGCACTGGCTCCTCCCCCTATGACCCTCCTCCAAGCCTCAGTTAAGATACTGTGCCCGGACGAGCGTACATAATAAGGAAGGATCTTGAATCCCGGGTAAGACTCATACCAGCCACACCAATCACACCGTACAACTCGTGATCTGAACCCAGTTAACAGTATGATAACCGTAGGAGCCTCTGAAAAGATGGCTTCCAACAATAAACAACCCGATTTGTTTGTAACAATAACTATATACAAGTATTGCAGACAATCCGCACTTGGGATGGGCGCCCAGCATCCACTACGGACTATGAGAAATAGAATTATCGGTAAGTAAATTCTTATTTTCTCTGACGTCCTAGTGGATGCTGGGAACTCCGTAAGGACCATGGGGATTATACCAAAGCTCCCAAACGGGCGGGAGAGTGCGGATGACTCTGCAGCACCGAATGAGAGAACTCCAGGTCCTCCTCAGCCAGGGTATCAAATTTGTAGAATTTAGCAAACGTGTTTGCCCCTGACCAAGTAGCTGCTCGGCAAAGTTGTAAAGCCGAGACCCCTCGGGCAGCCGCCCAAGATGAGCCCACCTTCCTTGTGGAATGGGCTTTTACAGATTTTGGCTGTGGCAGGCCTGCCACAGAATGTGCAAGTTGAATTGTACTACAAATCCAACGAGCAATCGTCTGCTTAGAAGCAGGAGCACCCAGCTTGTTGGGTGCATACAGTATAAACAGCGAGTCAGATTTTCTGACTCCAGCCGTCCTGGAAACATATATTTTCAGGGCCCTGACTACGTCCAGCAACTTGGAGTCCTCCAAGTCCCTAGTAGCCACAGGTACCACAATAGGTTGATTCATGTGAAACGCTGAAAACACCTTAGGGAGAAATTGAGGACGAGTCCTCAATTCCGCCCTATCCGAATGAAATATCAGGTAAGGGCTTTTATAGGATAAAGCCGCCAATTCTGATACGCGCCTGGCTGAAGCCAGGGCCAACAGCATTACCACTTTCCATGTGAGATATTTCAAATCCACTGTGGCAAGTGGTTCAAACCAATGTGATTTTAGGAACCCTAAAACTACATTGAGATCCCAAGGTGCCACTGGAGGCACAAAAGGAGGCTGTATATGCAGTACCCCTTTGACAAACGTCTGAACTTCAGGCACTGAAGCCAGTTCTTTCTGGAAGAAGATCGACAGGGCCGAAATTTGAACCTTAATGGATCCTAATTTTAGGCCCATAGACAATCCTGCTTGCAGGAAATGTAGGAAACGACCCAGTTGAAATTCCTCCGTAGGGGCCTTCTTGGCCTCACACCACGCAACATATTTTCGCCAAATGCGATGATAATGTTTTGCAGTTACATCCTTCCTGGCCTTGATCAGGGTAGGGATGACTTCATCTGGAATGCCTTTTTCCTTCAGAATCCGGCGTTCAACCGCCATGCCGTCAAACGCAGCCGCGGTAAGTCTTGGAACAGACAAGGTCCCTGCTGGAGCAGGTCCTTCCTTAGAGGTAGAGGCCACGGGTCCTCCGTGAGCATCTCTTGCAGCTCCGGGTACCAAGTTCTTCTTGGCCAATCCGGAGCCACGAGTATCGTTCTTACTCCTCTCCTTCTTATGATTCTCAGTACTTTTGGTATGAGAGGAAGAGGAGGGAACACATATACCGACTGGAACACCCACGGAGTTACCAGAGCGTCCACCGCTATTGCCTGAGGGTCCCTTGACCTGGCGCAATATCTGTCCAGTTTCTTGTTGAGACGGGACGCCATCATGTCCACCTTTGGTTTTTCCCAACGGTTTACAATCACTTGGAAGACTTCTGGATGAAGTCCCCACTCCCCCGGGTGGAGGTCGTGTCTGCTGAGGAAGTCTGCTTCCCAGTTGTCCACTCCCGGAATGAACACTGCTGACAGTGCTATCACATGATTTTCCGCCCAGCGGAGAATCCTTGCAGCTTCTGCCATTGCCCTCCTGCTTCTTGTGCCGCCCTGTCTGTTTACGTGGGCGACAGCCGTGATGTTGTCCGACTGGATCAATACCGGTTGACCCTGAAGCAGAGGCCTTGCTTGACTTAGGGCATTGTAAATGGCCCTTAGCTCTAGGATATTTATGTGAAGAGACGTTTCCATGCTTGACCACAAGCCCTGGAAATTTCTTCCCTGTGTGACTGCTCCCCAGCCTCTCAGGCTGGCATCCGTGGTTACCAGCATCCAATCCTGAATGCCGAATCTGCGGCCCTCTAGAAAATGAGCCTTCTGTAACCACCACAGGAGAGATACCCTTGTCCTTGGAGATAGGGTTATCCGCTGATGCATTTGAAGATGCGATCCGGACCATTTGTTGTTGGAATCAGCTGTGATTTTGGAATATTTAGAATCCACCCGTGCTGACGTAGCACTACCTGAGATAGTGCTACTCCGACCTCTAACTGTTCCCTGGACCTTGCCCTTATCAGGAGATCGTCCAAGTAAGGGATAATTAATACGCCTTTTCTTCGAAGAAGAATCATCATTTCGGCCATTACCTTGGTAAAGACCCGTGGTGCCGTGGACAATCCAAACGGCAGCGTCTGAAACTGATAATGACAGTTTTGTATCACAAACCTGAGGTACCCTTGGTGAGAAGGGTAGATTGGGACATGGAGATAAGCATCCTTGATGTCTAGAGATACCATATAGTCCCCTTCTTCCAGGTTCGCTATCACTGCTCTGAGTGACTCCATCTTGAATTTGAACCTTTTTATGTAAGTGTTCAAAGATTTTAGATTTAAAATTGGTCTCACCGAGCTGTCCGGCTTCGGTACCACAAACAGCGTGGAATAATACCCCTTTCCCTGTTGTAGGAGGGGTACCTTGATTATCACCTGCTGGGAATACAGCTTGTGAATAGCTTCCAATACTGCCTCCCTGTCGGAGGGAGACGTTGGTAGAGCAGACTTCAGGAACCAGCGAGGGGGAGACGTCTCGAATTCCAATTTGTACCCCTGTGATACTACCTGCAGGATCCAGGGGTCCACTTGCGAGTGAGCCCACTGCGCGCTGAAATTCTTGAGACGGCCCCCCACCGTGCCCGAGTCTGCTTGCAGAGCCCCAGCGTCATGCTGAGGACTTGGCAGAAGCGGGGGAGGGCTTCTGCTCCTGGGAAGAGGCTGCATGGTGCAGTCTTTTTCCCCTTCCTCTGCCCCGGGGCAGGAACGAGCGGCCTTTTTCCCTCTTGCCCTTATAGGGACGAAAGGACTGGGTTTGAAAAGACGGTGTCTTTTTCTGCTGAGAGGTGACCTGGGGTAAAAAGGTGGATTTTCCAGCCGTTGCTGTGGCCACCAGGTCCGATAGACCGACCCCAAATAACTCCTCCCCTTTATACGGCAATACTTCCATATGTCGTTTGGAATCCGCATCACCTGACCACTGTCGCGTCCATAACGTTCTTCTGGCAGAAATGGACATCGCACTTACTCTAGATGCCAGGGTGCAAATATCCCTCTGTGCATCTCGCATATATAGTAATGCATCCTTTAAATGCTCTATAGTTAATAATATACTGTCCCTATCCAGGGTTTCAATATTTTCAGTCAGGGAATCCGACCAAGCCACTCCAGCGCTGCACATCCAGGCTGAGGCGATCGCTGGTCGCAGTATAACATCGGTATGTGTATATATACCTTTTAAGATATTTTCCAGCCTTCTATCAGCTGGTTCCTTGAGAGCGTCCGTATCAGGAGACGGTAACGCCACTTGTTTTGATAAGCGTGTGAGCGCCTTATCTACCCTAGGGGGTGTTTCCCAACGTGCCCTAACCTCTGGCGGGAAAGGGTATAGTGCCAATAATTTATTAGAAATCAGCAGTTTTTTATCGGGGGAAACCCACGCTTTATCACACACCTCATTTAATTCATCTGACTCAGGAAAAACCACTGGTAGTTTTTTCACACCCCACATAATACCCTTTTTTGTGGTACTTGTAGTGTCAGAAATGTTCAATGCCTCCTTCATTGCCGTGATCATGTAACGTGTGGCCCTACTGGACATTACGTTTGTCTCGTCACGGTCGACACTGGATTCAGTATCCGTGTCAGGGTCTGTGTCGACCATCTGAGGTAACGGGCGTTTTAGCGCCCCTGACGGTGTCTGAGACGCCTGAACAGGCACTAATTGATTTGTCGGCTGTCTCATGTCGTCAACAGTTTTTTGCAAAGTGCTGACATTGTCACGTAATTCTTTAATTACTACCATCCAGTCAGGTGTCGACTCCCTAGGGGGTGACATCACTAACACAGGCAATTGCTCTGCTTCCACATCATTTTCCTCCTCATACATGTCGACACAATCGTACCGACACCCAGCACACACACAGGGAATGCTCTGATAGAGGACATGACCCCACTAGCCCTTTGGGGAGACAGAGGGAGAGTTTGCCAGCACACACCAGAGCGCTATATATATACAGGGATAACCTTATATAAGTGTTACTCCCTGTTATAGCTGCTGTATTTACATATTAGCTGCCAATAGTGCCCCCCTCTCTGTTTTACCCTGTTTCTGTAGTGCAGGACTGCAGGGGAGAGTCAGGGAGCCGTCCTTCCAGCGGAGCTGTGAAAGAAAATGGCGCTTGTGTGCTGAGGAGAAAGGCTCCGCCCCCTTCACGGCGGCCTTTTCTCCCGCTTTTTTCAGGAAACTGGCAGGGGATAAATGCATCCATATAGCCCAGGAGCTATATGTGATGCATTTTTTTTAGCCATATAAGGTTTTTATATCGTTTTTATTGCGTCTCAGGGCGCTCCCCCCCAGCGCCCTGCACCCTCAGTGACCGGAGTGTGAAGTGTGCTGAGAGCAATGGCGCACAGCTGCAGTGCTGTGCGCTACCTTATTTGAAGACAGGAACGTCTTCTGCCGCCGCTTTCTCCGGACCTCTTCGCTCTTCTGGCTCTGTAAGGGGGCCGGCGGCGCGGCTCCGGGACCCATCCAGGCTGAACCTGTGATCGTCCCTCTGGAGCTAATGTCCAGTAGCCAAGAAGCCCAATCCACTCTGCAGTCAGGTGAGTTCGCTTCTTCTCCCCTTAGTCCCACGATGCAGTGAGCCTGTTGCCAGCAGGACTCACTGAAAATAAAAAACCTATTTAAACTTTTACTTCTAAGCAGCTCAAGAGAGCCACCTAGCTTGCACCCTTCTCGTTCGGGCACAAAAATCTAACTGAGGCTTGGAGGAGGGTCATAGGGGGAGGAGCCAGTGCACACCAGCTAGTCTAAAGCTTTTACTTTTTGTGCCCAGTCTCCTGCGGAGCCGCTATTCCCCATGGTCCTTACGGAGTTCCCAGCATCCACTAGGACGTCAGAGAAACATACAATTTAGACTGGAGCTGGCAGGACTGTTACTAGAGCATCACCAAACAGCAGAGCCCTGACAGCAAAACACGGTCAACAAGGACCTAGCCCAGACCCGTTACCCCTAACAGAGGTATTTCCCAGAGTTATCCCTGCTACAGAAAAAGAGACAATCCTGACAGAAAATGTGCCGTCTGCTGCTCTAAGAGAGATGAGAGTATCAAAAACGTCTGAGGAGACACAGTTCTACTGCAGAGAGTGTAACGTCAGACTGTGCGCTGTGCCTTGTTTCAAAGTCTTTCATAACCAAATAAAGTCTAAAGTTCCATTAAATTAATGTTCTAATGTTCCATTACACTTAAATTACTGTTAAATAAGTTTTATAGAAGTCCTAAATCGTTTAAAAGTGTTTAAAGTTCTAAATCAAGCATTTGAAAAAAAAATGTGTTTTTTTTAAATAAAATCGTGTTGGATAAATATTAACTAGATGTTCTTGACCTGATTCAGTCATAAAAACAAAAATGACAATTTCGAAGTGGTGTTTGGAAAAAATATTAGCCAGTTAAGTGGTTAAATGTTGGAAGGTATGCAAAAGTTAATACCCACAGTGAGAATAATTAGATACTCCACAAGTGGGGATGTCCACTTGTAAAGCTTTTTTACATACCTACCATATACTGTAGCCAATAGCTCCGCCACTCTGTATCAAGTAAGTTGAAAAGCCACTATCTTGGGTTTTCATACCCCTCTCTATTCCCTATCCGCTACGATCTTGACAGGTACACTTTGCCTGGGGAATGACCCTCTGAAGTAAATTCTGTTCCAGGCCCCACTCTGCTCTTCTGAGCACATGGTCACTGACACTGTGTTCTGTCTATAGGATGTTACTCACAGATAATAGTAGTTGGTATCATGGTTCCCCCTGACCTCAGAGTCCACAGCCTCTGGACCACCCACAAAGGCAAAAGTTCCACCAATAATGTAAATAAGTGGTTACATTGTGCCATATTTATTCTATGTCCAAATGTAACCACACAATCTGGATATACTTCTAAAATGTAACTAAAAACCATTGCCTGTGAAATAATAGAAATTGTTGTTTGAAAAGTAACTGTCATGAAGTAATGTAATACCGGTTTCATTTTGAATGAAAAACAAGGTACAATTATTGGTTAGTAAAACACCTATATTTTTTGTGGTACAGACATGCTCTCTGAATGTTGCAGAGCAAGTCACGCCTGACACAATTTACCATACATGTCCACAAACATCACAAAATAGTAAACTTAGCACACATTGCATCAGCAGTGTAACTTCCTTCATACCAAGTTGGGAAATACTTAATAAACTGAGTTGTCTTGCTCTTACAAATCTTATGTTTAAGTGATACACTGAATGGAAGTTTCTCAGAATCAATGTATTTGCCCATCTCAGGTGCATGTAAGTGAGGGGTTAATCTAGACAAGAAAAAAAACAAGACTCAAATTTCCCAGCGCTGTGCCATGGGCCAAGCAAAACAGACATTCATCCTACATAATAATACAATGCAGAGGACTCTGGGCCTAATTCAGACCTGGGGGTCATTCCGACCCGATCGCACGCTGCAGTTGTTCGCAGCGCAGCGATCGAGTTGGAACTGCGCATGCATCGGCACCGTAGTGCGCCTGTGCATGCCAGACGGCCGTCGTTGCCTAGCGATCGCCTCTACCTGATTGACATGTAGAGGCGTTCGCTGAGCGGGAGGGGGCGGCACGGCGGTGTTCAGACGCCGTTTTCAGGCGCAGTCCGGCCAATGCAGGTGATAATGCTGATATTATCTTAGACCGAAAAGCTATACCTCTAAATACACTATTACCGTGGAGCCGCTAAGGCCGCTAGACTGAATGCACGTGCTACGCACTTTGTACGCTATTTGCGTACAGAGTCCCGCGCGTGGTACGTACTTGGCGTACACACACCTCGCTGAGTGTACAGAGTACACACAGAGTGCGCACACACAATTGATAACCTTTAAACCTTGTTAATGATACAATGTAATGATTTGATTACACTTTAACCCTTAGCAGCAAAGTACTGCAACGATGTAGTACCTTAAACCTTAAGTAGCGCTGACGGTACAAAGTACCCGCAGTGCGTACACCTTATCAATACTTATACACCTTATACAGATAAATACACTCTAAAACCCTTGCGGGAAACTGAAGACACAACACCGATTTGTAGTTGCAACCACAGGGTTCTAAGGCCACAGTGGATTATTCCAAAAGGTAAAACAGTACAAATCATACACTACAGGCTAACAATATAAATCTAAACAGAATAATGGCTACAGAGAATGTACATACGTGAGAATGTTCGCAAGCGCAACCCGGCCGGTCCTCCGCTAGTCAGATAGAAAGCGTTCAGAGTCTTCTGACCGGCCAGGCAACAATGGGCTTTTTATACACAACATGCATACACAATACAATGGTCACTGTAATCTCATTGTCCATTGGACACAGAGATGTGTCTTTTCATTACAGAAGAGGTCATTGGTTGATTTGAATAGATGGGCGATGTCTTTCCCCAACTGCTCTTGTGGGTGGTATCCTCTGGATTCCCGCCGCATACATAATATACAGTAAATACAGTTAATGTTCATATTCTACTTTTGCACATAACTATACGCAGGAACATGCGATCTTTCTCTAACCAACACCGGAATGTTACCCTCAAAATACCCTACAGCTGGATACTAGACATCACCTTCCAACCTTTATCTGACCCTTCCTATCATGCAAAGGCGAATCTCTTAGTCCAGGAACTGTTTAAACTATTAATACTCGCTGATGTGGTGTAGGGGAGTTATATCTAAAATGTACACTATTTGGGTTAAAATAAGAATTTACTCACCGGTAATTCTATTTCTCGTAGTCCGTAGTGGATGCTGGGGACTCCGTAAGGACCATGGGGAAGACGGGCTCCGCAGGAGACTGGGCACTCTAAAGAAAGATTAGGTACTATCTGGTGTGCACTGGCTCCTCCCTCTATGCCCCTCCTCCAGACCTCAGTTAGGGAAACTGTGCCCGGAAGAGCTGACATTACAAGGAAAGGATTTTGGAATCCAGGGTAAGACTCATACCAGCCACACCAATCACACCGTACAACTCATGATAACCTTACCCAGTTAACAGTATGAACAACAACTGAGCATCACTCAATGGGTGGCTCATAACAATATCCCTTTATTAAGCAATAACTATATACACGTATTGCAGAAAGTCCGCACTTGGGACGGGCGCCCAGCATCCACTACGGACTACGAGAAATAGAATTACCGGTGAGTAAATTCTTATTTTCTCTAACGTCCTAGTGGATGCTGGGGACTCCGTAAGGACCATGGGGATTATACCAAAGCTCCCAAACGGGCGGGAGAGTGCGGATGACTCTGCAGCACCGAATGAGCAAACACAAGGTCCTCCTCAGCCAGGGTATCAAACTTGTAGAACTTTGCAAAAGTGTTTGAACCCGACCAAGTAGCCGCTCGGCACAGCTGTAAAGCCGAGACCCCTCGGGCAACCGCCCAAGAAGAGCCCACCTTCCTTGTGGAATGGGCTTTCACTGATTTTGGATGCGGCAATCCAGCCGCAGAATGAGCCAGCTGAATCGTGCTACAGATCCAGCGAGCAATAGTTTGCTTTGAAGCAGGAGCACCCAGCTTATTGGGTGCATACAGAATAAACAGCGAGTCAGTCTTCCTGACTCCAGCCGTTCTGGAAACATATATTTTCAAAGCCCGGACTACGTCCAGCAACTTGGAGTCCTCCAAGTCCCGAGTAGCCGCAGGCACCACAATAGGTTGGTTCAAATGAAACGATGATACCACCTTTGGGAGAAATTGGGGACGAGTCCGCAATTATGCCCTGTCCATATGGAAGATCAAATAAGGGCTTTTACATGACAAAGCCGCCAATTCTGATAAACGCCTCGCCGATGCTAAGGCCAACAGCATGACCACTTTCCACGTGAGATACTTTAGTTCCACGGTCTTAAGTGGTTCAAACCAGTGGGATTTCAGGAAATCCAACACAACGTTAAGATCCCAAGGTGCCACTGGTGGCACAAAAGGGGGCTGAATATGCAGTACTCCCTTTACAAACGTCTGAACCTCAGGCAGTGAAGCCAGTTCTTTTTGAAAGAAAATGGATAGGGCCGAAATCTGGACCTTTATGGACCCTAATTTCAGGCCCATAGTCACACCTGACTGTAGGAAGTGCAGAAATCGACCCAGCTGGAATTCCTCTGTAGGGGCCATCCTGGCCTCACACCAAGCAACATATCTTCGCCATATACAGTGATAATGCTTAGCTGTTACATCCTTCCTAGCTTTTATCAGCGTAGGAATAACTTCATCCGGGATGCCCTTTTCCATTAGGATCCGGCGTTCAACCGCCATGCCGTCAAACGCAGCCGCGGTAAGTCTTGGAACAGACAGGGCCCCTGTTGCAACAGGTCCTGTCTGAGAGGCAGAGGCCATGGGTCCTCTGTGATCATCTCTTGTAGTTCTGGGTACCAAGTCCTTCTTGGCCAATCCGGAACGATGAGTATTGATCTTACTCCTCTTTTTCTTACTATTCTCAGTACCTTGGGTATGAGAGGAAGAGGAGGGAACACATATACCGACTGGAACACCCAGGGTGTCACTAGCGCGTCCACAGCTATCGCCTGAGGGTCCCTTGACCTGGCGCAATATCTTTTTAGCTTTTTGTTGAGGCGGGACGCCATCATGTCCACCTGTGGCAGTTCCCATCGGTTTGCAATCTGTGTGAAGACTTCTTGATGAAGTCCCCACTCTCCCGGGTGGAGGTCGTGTCTGCTGAGGAAGTCTGCTTCCCAGTTGTCCACTCCCGGAATGAACACTGCTGACAGTGCTTGTACGTGAATCTCAGCCCAACGAAGAATCTTTGTGGCTTCTGCCATCGCCACCCTGCTTCTTGTGCCGCCCTGGCGGTTTACATGGGCGACCGCCGTGATGTTGTCTGACTGAATCAGCACTGGTTGGTCTCGAAGCAGAGGCTCCGCTTGACTCAGGGCATTGTATATGGCCCTTAGTTCCAGTATATTTATGTGCAGACAAGTCTCCTGACTTGACCACAGCCCTTGGAAGTTTCTTCCCTGAGTGACTGCCCCCCATCCGCTGAGGCTTGCATCCGTGGTCACCAGGACCCAGTCCTGTATGCCGAACCTGCGGCCCTCGAGAAGATGAGCACTCTGCAGCCACCACAGAAGAGACACCCTGGCCCTCGGGGACAGGGTGATCAGCCGATGCATCTGAAGATGCGATCCGGACCACTTGTCCAACAGATCCCACTGAAAGATCCGGAACCTGCCGAAGGGAATGGCTTCGTATGAGGCCACCATCTTTCCCAGGACTCGCGTGCAGTGATGCACCGACACCTGTTTTGGTTTTAGGAGGTCCCTGACCAGAGTCACTAACTGCTGGGCCTTCTCCTCCGGGAGAAACACCTTCTTCTGTTCTGTGACCAGAATCATACCCAGGAAGGGCAGACGCGTCGTAGGAATCAGCTGCGACTTTGGAATATTCAGAATCCAGCCGTGCTGTTGCAACACTTCCTGAGAGTGTGCTACGCTGATCAACAACTGCTCCCTGGACCTCGCCCTTATGAGGAGATCGTCCAAGTATGGGATAACCGTAACTCCTTGCTTCCGAAGTAGTACCATAATTTCGGCCATTACCTTGGTAAATACTCTCGGTGCCGTGGACAGACCAAACGGCAACGTCTGGAATTGGTAATGACAGTCCTGTACCACAAACCTGAGGTACTCCTGGTGAGGTGGATAAATGGGGACATGCAAGTAAGCATCCTTGATGTCCAGAGATACCATAAAATCCCCCTCTTCCAGGCTTGCAATGACCGCTCTGAGCGATTCCATTTTGAACTTGAATTTTTTCATATAAATGTTCAAGGATTTTAAATTCAGAATGGGTCTTACCGAACCGTCCGGTTTCGGTACCACAAACAGTGTGGAATAGTAACCCCTTCCCTGTTGAAGGAGGGGGACCATTATTATCACTTGCTGGAGGTACAGCTTGTGAATTGCCGCCAGGACTACCTCCCTTTCAGTGGGGGAAGCTGGCAAGGCTGATTTTAGGTAACGGTGAGGGGGAGTCACTTCGAACTCCAGCTTGTATCCCTGAGATACAATTTGTATAGCCCAAGGATCCACCTGTGAGCGAACCCACTGGTTGCTGAATTTTCGGAGACGCGCCCCCACCGCTCCTGGCTCCGCCTGTGGAGCCCCAGCGTCATGCAGTGGACTTAGTGGAAGCCGGGGAGGACTTTTGTTCCTGGGAACTAGCTGCATGGTGCAGCTTCTTTCCTCTACCCCTGCCTCTGGCAAGAAAGGATGCACCTCTGACCTTCTTGCTTCTCTGAGAACGAAACAACAAAACCAAAGTGTCTGGCGCTGATTAATATGTACTTAATCTCTTAAAAAAGAGAGAGGACAACCTATAATCGGCTGCCTTCCCAATGTGGACCTGGGGATCCACCCAACATGCAATCGAGAAAAAATAGGTAAAGGCGCACAGATAAATAGAAAAACCGACTGCTGTTTTGATACAAATTATAAATTTATTGCTAATTAGATGTAAAATCTTAAAATACACACAATAAAACAAAATTGGTATATTTACCATAAGACCAACAAGTAATAAGTATTAATCCCGCATGATGTTAAGAATCCACACAGGCTAATGATTGATTAGTGAATTACTCCTTCAGAAAAATCACTTGACCACATGCACCTAATCTAAAAAGTGGTAATTCTCCTCCAATCAGATAGAGCCAGATTTCATGCACATATGTAAGAGTTGAAATGATTTTTTGGTCCCAAGCAAAGACTGTTAGTTGTGCAAAGATTAGAGCATAAAGGAAGTTTAGTTGCATGCACCTATATAATTGAAGAATAGCAGGATGGTTCTCCTTCAGCTAAATTAGTTTGATTTCATGCGCACATGTAAACATTGGCCCTCATTCCGAGTTGTTCGCTCGCAAGGCGATTTTAGCAGAGTTACACACGCTAAGCCGCCGCCTACTGGGAGTGAATCTTAGCTTCTTAAAATTGCGAACGATGTATTCGCAATATTGCGATTACAAACTACTTAGCAGTTTCTGAGTAGCTTCAGACTTACTCGGCATCTGCGATCAGTTCAGTGCTTGTCGTTCCTGGTTTGACATCATAAACACACCCAGCGTTCGCCCAGACACTCCCCCGTTTCTCCAGCCACTCCCGCGTTTTTTCCGGAAACGGTAGCGTTTTGATCCACACGCCCATAAAACGCCGTGTTTCCGCCCAGTAACACCCATTTCCTGTCAATCACACTATGATCACCGGAGCGAAGAAAAAGCCGTGAGTAAAAAAACTATCTTCATAGCAAAATTACTTGGCGCAGTCGCAGTGCGAACATTGCGCATGCGTACTAAGCAGAAAAACGCTGCGATGCGAAGAAAATTACTGAGCGAACGACTCGGAATGAGGGCCATTGGCTCAAACACCAGCTTAACACTGATTCAAGCTGGAATGATCACAAGATTTGGAGTGTACATACACCACTTAGAGAAGGGTGTTACTGGTTATGAAGGTGTTAGGGATACTTCACCCATATGTGAATCTCAGGAGCGCTTCTGTAATACAGATGCCCGTGTGTCCTCCTAGTTGTCTTTGCTTGGGACTAAAAATCATTTCAACTCTTACATATGTGCATGAAATCTGGCTCTATCTGATTGGAGGAGAATTACCACTTTTTAGATTAGGTGCATGTGGTCAAGTGATTTTTCTGAAGGAGTAATTCACTAATCAATCATTAGCCTGTGTGGATTCTTAACATCATGCGGGATTAATACTTATTACTTGTTGGTCTTATGGTAAATATACCAATTTTGTTTTATTGTGTGTATTTTAAGATTTTACATCTAATTAGCAATAAATTTATAATTTGTATCAAAACAGCAGTCGGACCTTCTCTGAGAACGAAAGGACTGCATTTGATAATACGGTGCTTTCTTAGGCTGTGAGGAAACCTGAGGCAAGAAAGTCGACTTTCCAGTTGTCGCTGTGGACACAAGGTCCGAGAGGCCGTCCCCAAACAATTCCTCACCCTTATAAG
Organism: Pseudophryne corroboree; assembly: GCF_028390025.1. Classification (NCBI taxonomy): domain Eukaryota; kingdom Metazoa; phylum Chordata; class Amphibia; order Anura; family Myobatrachidae; genus Pseudophryne; species Pseudophryne corroboree. Next base: position 84,728,768 of record NC_086452.1, read on the forward strand.
GCAAAACCTCCATGTGTTTTTTAGAATCGACATCCCCTGTCCATTGCCGAGTCCATAAGACCCTCCTGGCAGAAATGGACATTGCATTAATTCTAGAGCCCAGCAGGCAAATGTCCCTCTGGGCATCCCGCATATATAAGACGGCGTCTTTTATATGGCCCAGGGTTAGCAAGACAGTATCCCTGTCCAGGGCATCTATGTCCTCTGACAGAGTATCTGTCCATGCTGCTACAGCGCTACACATCCAGGCTGAAGCAATAGCTGGTCTCAGTAGAGTACCAGAGTGTGTATACACCTACTTCAAGATAGCTTCCTGCTTCCTATCCGCAGGATCCTTTAGGGCGGCCGTATCCTGAGACGGCAGGGCCACCTTCTTAGATAAGCGTGTCAGCGCCTTGTCTACCCTAGGGGAGGATTCCCAACGTAACCTGTCCGTTGGCGGGAAAGGGTACGCCAGCAGTAATTTTTTGGAAATCTCCACTTTCTTATCAGGGGAACTCCACGCTTCTTCACATAACTCATTTAATTCATGTGACGGGGGAAAAGTCACTGCCTGCTTTTTCTCCCCAAACATATACACCCTCTTGTCAGGGACAGGGTTAACCTCTGAAATGTGCAATACATCTTTCATTGCAATAATCATGTAGCGGATGGCCTTGGTCATCTTAGGCTGTAATTGTGCCTCATCATCGTCGACACTGGAGTCGGATTCCGTGTCGGCATCTGTGTCAACCATCTGAGATAGTGGGCGTTTATGAGACCCTGACGGCCTCTGAGTCGCCTGGGCAGGCCCGGGTTGAGACCCCGGCTGTCCCAAGGCTGCAGCGTCATCAAACCTTTTATGCAAGGAGCTTACATTATCATTTAAGACCTTCCACATATCCATCCAATCAGGTGTCGGCCCCGACGGCGGCGACCCACATTTATCCGCACTTGCTCCGCCTCCACGTAACCCTCCTCATCAAACATGTCAACACAGCCGTACCGACACACAGCACACACACAGGGAATGCTCTGACTGAGGACAGGACCCCACAAAGGCCTTTGGGGAGACAGAGAGAGAGTATGCCAGCACAGCGCTATATAACCCAGGGATATTCACTATAATAAGTGATTACCCAATAGCTGCCGATTTTATGTCTTTTGCGCCTAAATTTATGTGCCCCCCCTCTCTTTTTTACCCTTCTTGTACCTGGATACTGCAGGGGAGAGCCTGGGGAGCGTCCTTCCAGCGGAGCTGTGAAGAGAAAATGGCGCTGGTGTGCTGAGGAAGAAGGCCCCGCCCCCTCAGCGACGGGCTTCTGTCCCGCTTCTGTGTGAAAAAAATGGCGGGAGTTTTTACATATATACAGTGCCTGACTGTATATATGTATGTTATGCCAAAAAGGTACTTCAATTGCTGCCCAGGGCGCCCCCCCCCCAGCGCCCTGCACCCTACAGTGACCGGAGTATGAAAGTGTGCTGGGAGCAATGGCGCACAGCTGCGGTGCTGTGCGCTACCTTAAATGAAGACAGGAGTCTTCAGCCGCCGTTTTCAAGCTTCTGTTCTTCTGGCTCTGCGAGGGGGACGGCGGCTCTGCTCCGGGAACGGACGATCGAGGACAGATGCCTGTGTTCGAACCCTCTGGAGCTAATGGTGTCCAGTAGCCTAAGAAGCGCAACCTAGCTGTAGACAGGTAGGTTTGCTTTTCTCCCCTCAGTCCCTCGTAGCAGTGAGTCTGTTGCCAGCAGAAGCTCACTGAAAATAAAAAACCTAACAAATACTTTCTTTTACTAGCAGGCTCAGGAGAGCCCACTAGGAGCACCCACCTCTGGCCGGGCACAGATTCTAACTGAGGTCTGGAGGAGGGGCATAGAGGGAGGAGCCAGTGCACACCAGATAGTACCTAATCTTTCTTTAGAGTGCCCAGTCTCCTGCGGAGCCCGTCTATTCCCCATGGTCCTTACGGAGTCCCCAGCATCCACTAGGACGTTAGAGAAATATGTAATGTTCTAATAACCCTCTACGCGCTCACAAACTCCGCCGTAAATACCCATATCACGTGCATGATCGCCGGAGCGATCCTACGCAAATTGCGGATATGTGCACGCACGGAGGACTGAGTGCACGAGCAGCGGGCATGTGCATGGGGTTAGTACAAGGCATATGCATTACAATATTTTTCGACTTTAACACAGGCATGGCCGGCCCGTGTGGGGGTCGGGCCGCAGCGGCTCGCATGTCTGGGAAGATGATCGTAGCTGTGCTAAATTTTGCACAGATATGATCAACTCGGAATGACCCCCACGATCGTAGCACCAAATCTGTTAGCAGATGGGCAAAACCATGTGCACTGCAGGTGTGGCAGATATAACATTTGCAGAGAGAGTTAGATTTGGGTGGGTTATTGTTTCTGTGCAGGGTAAAATAAGAATTTACTTACCGATAATTCTATTTCTCATAGTCCGTAGTGGATGCTGGGGACTCCGTAAGGACCATGGGGAATAGCAGCTCCGCAGGAGACTGGGCACATCTAAAGAAAGCTTTAGGACTAACTGGTGTGCACTGGCTCCTCCCCCTATGACCCTCCTCCAAGCCTCAGTTAGGATACTGTGCCCGGACGAGCGTACACAATAAGGAAGGATTTTGAATCCCGGGTAAGACTCATACCAGCCACACCAATCACACCGTATAACCTGTGATCTGAACCCAGTTAACAGCATGATAACAGAGGAGCCTCTGAAAGATGGCTCACAACAATAATAACCCGATTTTTGTAACAATAACTATGTACAAGTATTGCAGACAATCCGCACTTGGGATGGGCGCCCAGCATCCACTACGGACTATGAGAAATAGAATTATCGGTAAGTAAATTCTTATTTTCTCTAACGTCCGAAGTGGATGCTGGGGACTCCGTAAGGACCATGGGGATTATACCAAAGCTCCCAAACGGGCGGGAGAGTGCGGATGACTCTGCAGCACCAAATGAGAGAACTCCAGGTCCTCCTCAGCCAGGATATCAATTTTGTAGAATTTTACAAACGTATTTGCTCCTGACCAAGTAGCTGCTCGGCAAAGTTATAAAGCCGAGACCCCTCGTGCAGCCGCCCAAGATGAGCCCACCTTCCTTGTGGAGTGGGCATTTACAGATTTTTGGCTGTGGCAGGCCTGCCACAGAATGTGCAAGCTGAATTGTACTACAAATCCAACGAGCAATAGTCTGCTTAGAAGCAGGAGCACCCAGCTTGTTGGGTGCACACAGGATAAACAGCGAGTCAGATTTCCTGACTCCAGCCGTCCTGGAAACATATATTTTCAGGGCACTGACAACGTCTAGCAACTTGGAGGCCTCCAAGTCCCTAGTAGCCGCAGGCACCACCAATAGGTTGGTTCAGGTGAGACGCTGAAACCACCTTGGGGAGAAACTGAGGACGAGTCCTCAATTCCGCCCTGTCCGAATGGAAAATCAGATAAGGGCTTTTTCAGGATAAAGCCGCCAATTCTGACACGCGCCTGGCCCAGGCCAGGGCCAACAGCATGACCACTTTCCATGTGAGATATTTTAACTCCACAGATTTAAGTGGTTCAAACCAATGTGACTTTTGGAACCCAAAACTACATTGAGATCCCAAAGTGCCACTGGAGGCACAAAAAGAGGCTGTATATGCAGTACCCGTTTTACAAACGTCTGAACTTCAGGGACTGAAGCTAGTTCTTTTTGGAAGAAAATTGACAGGGCCGAAATTTGAACCTTAATGGACCCCAATTTCAGGCCCATAGACACTCCTGTTTTCAGGAAATGTAGGAATCGACCCAGTTGAATTTCCTCCGTCGGGCCTTACTGGCCTCGCACCACGCAACATATTTTCGCCAATTGCGGTGATAATGTTTTTGCGGTTACATCCTTCCTGGCTTTGATCAGGATAGGGATGACTTCATCCGGAATGCCTTTTTTCCTTCAGGATCCGGCGTTCAACCGCCATGCCGTCAAACGCAGCCGCGGTAAGTCTTGGAACAGACAGGGTCCTTGCTGGAGCAGGTCCCTTCTTAGAGGTAGAGGCCACGGATCCTCCGTGAGCATCTCTTGAAGTTCCGGTTACCAAGTCCTTCTTGGCCAATCCGGAGCCACGAATATAGTGCTTTCTCCTCTCCATCTTATCAATCTCAGTACCTTGGGTATGAGAGGCAGAGGAGGGAACACATACACTGACTGGTACACCCACGGTGTTACCAGAGCGTCTACAACTATTGCCTGAGGGTCTCTTGACCTGGCGCAATACCTGTCGAGTTTTTTAATCATGTGGACGACTTCTGGGTGAAGTCCCCACTCTCCCGGGTGGAGGTCGTGCTGAGGAAGTCTGCTTCCCAGTTGTCCACTCCCGGAATGAATACTGTTGACAGTGCTATCACATGATTTTCCGCCCAGCGAAGAATCCCTGCAGCTTCTGCCATTGCCCTCCTGCTTCTTGTGCCACCCTGTCTGTTTACGTGGGTGACTGCCATGATGTTGTCCGACTGGATCAACACCGGCTGACCTTGAAGCAGAGGTCTTGCTAAGCTTAGAGCATTGTAAATGGCCCTTAGCTTCAGGATATTTATGTGAAGTGATGTATCCAGGCTTGACCCTAAGCCCTGGATATTCCTTCCCTGTGTGACTGCTCCCCAGCCTCGCAGGCTGGCATCCGTGGTCACCAGGACCCAGTCCTGAATGCCGAATCTGTGGCCCTCTAGAAGATGAGCACTCTGCAACCACCACAGGATGGATACCCTTGTCCTTGGTGACAGGGTTATCCGCTGATGCATCTGAAAATGCGACCCGGACCATTTGTCCAGTAGGTTCCACTGGAAAGTTCTTGCGTGGAATCTAACGAATGGGATTGCTTCGTAGGAAGCCACCATTTTTACCCAGAACCCTTGTGCATTGATGCACTGAGACTTGGTTCGGTTTTAGGAGGTTCCTGACTAGCTCGGATAACTCCCTGGCTTTCTCTTCCGGGAGAAACACCTTTTTTCTGGACTGTGTCCAGGAACATCCCTAGGAAACAGAAGACAAGTCGTCGGAACCAGCTGCGATTTTGGAATATTGAGAATCCAATCGTGCTGCCGCAACACTACCTGAGATAGTGCTACACCGACTTCCAACTGTTCCCTGGATCTTACCCTTATCAGGGAATCGTCCAAGTAAGGGATAACTAAAATTCCCTTCCTTCGAAGGGATATCATTTCGGCCATTACCTTGGTAAAGACCCGGGGTGCCGTGGACCATCCCTACGGCAGCGTCTGAACTGATAGTGACAGTTCTGTACCATAACCTGAGGTACCCTTGGTGAGAAGGGTAAATTTTGACATGAAGGTAAGCATCCTTGATGTCCCGAGACATCATGTAGTCCCCTTCTTCCAGGTTCGCAATCACTGCTCTGAGTGACTCAATCTTGAATTTGAACCTCTGTATGTAAGTGTTCAAAGATTTTAGATTTAGAATCGGTCTCACCGAGCCGTCTGGCTTCGGTACCACAATAGTGTGGAATAATACCCCGTTCCCTGTTGCAGGAGGGGTACCTTGATTATCACCTGCTGGGAATACAGCTTGTGAATGGCTTCCAAAACTGCCTCCCTGTCAGAGGGAGACGTCGGTAAAGCCGACTTTTGGAAACGGCGAGGGGGAGACGTCTCGAATTTCAATATGTACCCTTGAGATATTACCTGAAGGATCCAGGGGTCTACTTGCGAGTGAGCCCACTGCGCACTGAAATTAATTGAGAACGGGCCCCCACCGTGCCTGAGCTTGTAAGGCCCTAGCGTCATACTGAGGGCTTTGCAGAGGCGGGAAAGGATTTCTGTTCCTGGGAACTGGGTAATCTCTTCAGCCTTTTTCCTCTCCCTCTGTCACGAGCAGAAAAGAGGAACCTTTTGTCCGCTTGCCAACAAAGGACTGCGCCTGATAATACGGCGTCTTATTTTGAGAGGCGACCTGGGGTACAAACGTGGATTTCCCAGTTGTTGCAGTGGCCACCAGGTCTAAAAGACCGACCCCAAATGTCCCCTTTCAAAGGCAATACTTCCAAATACCGTTTGGAATCCGCATCACCTGACCATTTTACTGGTAGAATTGGACAACGCACTTATACTTGATGCCAGTCGGCAAATATTCCGCTGTGCATCATGCATATATAGAAATGCATCTTTTAAATGCTCTATAGGCAATAATATACTATCCTTATCTAGGATATCAATATTTCCAGTCAGGGAATCCGACCATGCCAACCCAGCACTGCACCTCCAGGCTGAGGCGATTGCTGGTCGCAGTATAACACCAGTATGTGTGTGAATACATTTTTGGATACCCTCCTGCTTTCTATCAGCAGGATCCTTAAGGGCGGCCATCTCATGAGAGGGTAGAGCCCTTGTTCTTACAAGCGTGTGAGCGCCTTATCCCCCCTAGGGGGTGTTTCCCAACACACCCTAACCTCTGGCGGGAAAGGGTATACAGCCAATACTTTTTAAGAAATTATCAATTGTTATCGGGGGGAAACCCACGCATCATCACACACCTCATTTTATTTCTCAGATTCAGGAAAACTACAGGTAGTTTTTCCCTCACCGAACATAATACCCCTTTTTGGTGGTACTCGTATTATCAGAAATGTATAAAACATTTTCCATTGTCTCAATCATGTAACGTGTGGCCCTACTGGAAATCACGGTTGTCTCTTCACCGTCGACACAGGAGTCAGTATCCGTGTCGGCGTCTGTATCTGCCATCTGAGGTAACGGGCGCTTTAGAGCCCCTGACGGCCTATGAGACGTCTGGACAGGCACAAGCTGAGTAGCCGGCTGTCTCATGTCAACCACTGTTTTTTTATACAGAGCTGACACTGTCACGTAATTTTCAACAGTACATCCACTCAGGTGTCGACCCCCTAGGTGGTGACATCACTGTTACAGACACTCTGCTCCGTCTCCACATCATTTTTCTCCTCATACATGTCGACACAAACGTACCGACACACAGCACACACACAGGGAATGCTCTGATAGAGGACAGGGCCCCACTAGCCCTTTGGGGAGACAGAGGGAGAGTATGCCAGCACACACCAGAGCGCTATATATATATACAGGGATAACCTTATATAAGTGTTTTTCCCCTTATAGCTGCTGTATGTTTTAATACTGCGCCTAATTAGTGCCCCCCTCTCTTTTTTTAACCCTTTCTGTAGTGTAGTGACTGCAGGGAAGAGCCAGGGAGCTTCCCTCCAACTGAGCTGTGAGGGAAAATGGCGCCAGTGTGCTGAGAAGATAGGCTCCGCCCCCTTTTCGGCGGCCTTATCTCCCGTTTTTCTGTATATTCTGGCAGGGGTTAAATGCATCCATATAGCCCAGGAGCTATATGTGATGCATTTTTTGCCATGTAAGGTATTTTTATCATGTTTTATTGCGTCTCAGGGCGCCCCCCCCAGCGCCCTGCACCCTCAGTGACCGGAGTATGAAGTGTGCTGAGAGCAATGGCGCACAGCTGCAGTGCTGTGCGCTACCTTATTGAAGACAGGAACGTCTTCTGCCGCCGATTTTTCCGGACCTCTTCGCTCTTCTGGCTCTGTAAGGGGGCCGGCGGCGCGGCTCCGGGACCCATCCAGGCTGGGCCTGTGATCGTCCCTCTGGAGCTAATGTCCAGTAGCCAAGAAGCCCAATCCACTCTGCACGCAGGTGAGTTCGCTTCTTCTCCCCTTAGTCCCTCGATGCAGTGAGCCTGTTGCCAGCAGGTCTCACTGAAAATAACAAACCTAAACTAAAACTTTCACTAAGAAGCTCAGGAGAGCCCCTAATGTGCACCCTTCTCGTCGGGCACAGAAATCTAACTGAGGCTTGGAGGAGGGTCATAGGGGGAGGAGCCAGTGCACACCAGTTAGTCCTAAAGCTTTCTTTAGATGTGCCCAGTCTCCTGCGGAGCCGCTATTCCCCATGGTCCTTACGGAGTCCCCAGCATCCACTTAGGACGTTAGAGAAATACTGGCTGCTTTATTTTTACACTGCAATTTAGATTTCAATTTGAACACACCCCACCCAAATCTAACTCTCTCAGCACATGTTACATCTGCCCCCCCCTGCAGTGCACATGGTTTTGCCCATCTGCTAACAAATTTGCTGCTGCGATCAACTCTGAATTACCCCCTCAGTTACATACATTTGTAAACATAATAAGGCACCTGTCAAGTCAAGGGTCCTCTGCTCAGGTGGTCCTACACTAAATAATAATAACCCCACGTTGGGTCATATATTCTGTTTGTAAATTGAAAACGTATTATGTTTAACAATTGTTCCTTGAATAAAGACATCAGATATGAAGCTTGGAAAGAACGTAGCACGCACATTTATGGATTACTACCAACTGGACCGCAGAATGACGGAACTCGCAGCTCCTACATCACAGGCATGGTAAGTAGAGGATGTTTTCTTGTATGACAACAGTTGAAATATTAAATGAGAAGTATTTGTTTTATGTGACCTTTTAATTCACTCAGATTAACACAGCTGTTGAATGCATTTGTTGATGAATTTAGAACTATTTCCTAGGCTTGATGGACTGGCTTACAGAACATTTATGGGGAGCTCACACTTTTGCTAGTAATATTTTGTCTACATAATTATCTACATCTCTGTCCTAACACTCTAACACAACAAGTACTTTCTGGATGAGTTTCTGTAGGTCATACTGTAATTTAAAGACTGTAGAACCAGGCTAGTATTGTACTAATGTATGAAGGGCCTTCTGGGGGAATGCAGTAGTGGGCCCAAGCTTAAGGTCATCCACCAGATGGGTGTGTGGCCTTCTACCACAGATGGCTAACCGAATCTTGGTGTAGAGAAGCAAAAAAAGCACCTATGTTTATCTGTGGTCCTGCTCCACCAGAGTAACACTGTATAGTTCCAGATTCTGACACCATGTGGCGCGCACAGGCAGCAGGCCCAGCAGGGATTTCCCCTGTACCCTGGTTGGCCCATGCAACCCTGAGCTGGACACATCATAAACCTTTAGTGAATGCAGCAAGCAATAAGAAAGTAATTACATTTGTTTTTTAAATAAATTACCTTCATGTTTTACCAAGATCATGAGCTACCGATCCTTAGCTTTCCAGTAGGAAACACGTTACTGTATATTTCCTTTTATTTGTACTGTTGCTTCAATGGATGACTTGGGAGGAAATGAGACCCGAAATGAAGAGGGTGACCGCTCAGGCGTGCAGAGGCTAAGCTCGCAATACAGGACCAGAGTAATGAACAGTGGCACTGAATAGAAAATCACAGCCTCATGTGCAACTAGCGTTCTCTGCCCTCTCTGTCCTTTACACTGATAGAGGGCACATTACTCTGCCTGACCCTATTACATGCGCTGAGTCTTATTCCTGGACAGCTGCGCAAGCTACTCTTTTGGCATTTCTAGTCAATTATCACTGACTAAAAAAATAATTCAGATTATTAGAAGTTTGTGAACATGAAAGAGGTCATAGATGGGTTATTGTATTTACTGGACTGCCTGAAATTGCAAATGTTTATAGCCATATGTGGGCGAACGTATTTGTAGACACAAGAATATAAAGACATTTCAACCTTGGAACAGTAAGCTTGTCTGGGGTCATATTGGCAGCACAAGCCGTTAATTTAAGAGAGTTTGTGGCATCACGGGGCTGTAGGGAAAGCCAGCAGAGGTCATCCTACAGCAACAACAAGTCACGCTGCAGAGCATTACTAGGCGGTGTAACAGAATGTCACTGTGCCAAGGGAAATAATGGATTTACCTACTTTGGGACCAGAGGCCAGTGGATTGGGCCAAGGTATGTGGAGAGTAAGCCCAGAGGGGCATGAAGTAACAGACTAGGCCAGCGTACTGCAGCCACAAAAGATGACATCCCAGGTGAGATTATTATCAGTTATTTATATAGTGCACACATTCCGCAGCGCTTTACAGAGAATATTCCAGCCATTCACATCAGTCCCTGCCCCAGTGGAGCTTACAATCTATATTCCCTATCAGATGGACACACATACACTAGGGTTTATTTTTGGATTGTGGGAGTAAAATAGAGAACCCAGAAGAAATTTACACAAGCATGGAATAAAAATCAAATCCCTGGCCTCAGTGCTATGAGGCAGCAACGCTAACCAATACACCAACTGTGCAGCCCGGTATCTAGCATATCCACAGTGCTACTGACCAAGGTTCAGGTAAGGGATAATTGACGAGGGAGGTCAGCCTTGAAGAGATTGTTGAAATCACAAGAGGTAAGCAAGTCTAGTTGTCCATCTTACTAGGGAGGGTAGATATACAAGTGCATGTTTTTATCAACCAACTATTCAGGTTTTCTATTCTTGATGGGGAATTTGCATATGTCCCAATCGTTTGCTTGCCTATAGAGCACAATTTATACTACTCATATATGCCATGCCTCAACCAACAAATTTTGCCTCAAAATTATTTTTGCTGGTCTACCTGTTCCCAACACCCCTAGATGCAGAGCAGCAATGAATCAACCTCCATCGTGATTCATATACAATGAATATAAAATAAGTCAATGTATACTACCAGTAATTAAATAACTATTAATATTTTGTTGTGTACACGTAATTCACCAGCCTTGGGTGATGGTATATAGGCCCTCATTCTGAGTTGATCGCTCGCTAGCTGCTTTTAGCAGCAATGCAAACGCTAAGCCACCGCCCTCTGGGAGTGTATCTTAGCTTAACAGAAGTGCGAGCGAAAGGATAGCAGAACTGCTCGTAAATATTTTTGAGCAGTTTCTGAGTAGCTCCAGACCTTGCGATCACTGCAGACAGTTTGGTTCCTGCTTTGACGTCACAAACATGTCCTGCGTTCGGCCAGCCACTCCCACGTTTCCCCAGGCACACCTGCGTTTTGACCTGACACGCCTGCGTTTTTTAGCACACTCCCGGAAAACGGCCAGTTACCTCCCAGAAACGTCTCTTTCCTGTCAATCACTCACCGATCAGCAGTGCGACTGAAAAGCGCCGCAAGACCTTGTGTAAAACTGCATACTTTTGTGAGAAAGTACTTCGCGTGTGCGCACTGCGGCCCATACGGCCCCAATTAGTGCACCGAGTCCCCTTGCATGGCTCGCCATTCCCATTCGTAGTCCATGTGGATCGTAAAGTATGAAAAAGTAAAAAAAAAACGATAAAAAAAAACACGCATGTCGACCTTTTTCTATGTCAACTTAATGACCGTATCCCAATTCATATGGGGGTCGAGCTTTCAGCTTTGTGGCTCCAACTCTGTGAAGCACTCTTCCCGCACAGTTTGAGAAGCCCCCATTCTAATATCCTTCAAAAACAGACTGAAGACTTACTTACCTATTTACCCAAGTATTTTCAATAATATCTACTGTTAAGTTTGCTTTGTACGGTGTTTTGTGCTGTAAAGGCAAATGTAAAGCACTTTGAGGGGCAGATGTATTAACCTGGAGAAGGCATAAGGAAGTGATAAACCAAGTGATATGTGCAAGGTGATAAAGGCAGCAGCCAATCAGATCCTAACTGTTAATTTACATATTGGAGCTGATTGGCTGGTGCCTTTATCACCTCGCCCATATCACTGGTTTATCACTTCCTTATGCCTTTTCCAGGTTAATACATCTGCCCCTCTGTCTTATCAGAAGAAAAGTGCTATATAATAAAAAATTTATTATCATCATCATTATTATTATGCTGCTTAACATAAGAGCACCTTGTAGGTTCAGGCTTTATACTGCCTACAGGTACAGTACTTGCCGACTCATATCAGACTGATGAAACATTGGATTATCTCCTCTACGCCCAAGAAAGTCTTACAAACTCCATGATGACATTCCAAACCAAGATTTGGGGCAATATGTAATAGCCTACGAGGTGCAGGTTGATCGGGAATTTCTGTGTATTTTTAAAGCGCCAATAATTTGCACGGCAAAAGCAGGTCAGTTTTGCATTGTAAATGATTGCCTCTTTAAAAATACAGGCAGAATCGCTGGAATTCCCAAACTGCTTGCACACTGCAGGCTTTCACGTACTGCCCATTGTCTAAAGAAATCAGTGTAATGGGTGGTTCATCACTCGAATACATCAACTTCATAGAAATTCCTTCCTCATCTTCAAGAGGGGAGCTCTGAAAAGTTGGCAAGTATGACCCAGGAAATCCCGTTCACTTCACCTTTAATTATGGACACTTGTTTACGTTTGTCAAATGCCACATCATGTTTTGCTACATGCTTAGCATGCATACAATCATGCAAACAAGTATAGTAGTATATGAATCCTACCCTAGTATAGTTTACAAACAATATTGTGCAAAAAAATATATGGATTAACTGAAATGTCACTGTACTGCTGCACAGTAGTCATGGGTGGTACTGCAGGATATTTTTTATTTTACTTTTAATAAGGGTGAATACATTCAACCGGTCGCAGCAGCCGCCATGTTTTACGGCAGCGGGATCTCGCTCAAAAATGTTTGCTACCTCATAAGGCAAACACTTTTGAATGAATCAGGGTGGAATCGGCTGGGCGAAGTTTGCAAGGGCTGCCGTTCTCAGCGTTTTAACGTAATGGCAATGTCAATTCACTCCCTTTTCCCAGAAATGAATACTCCCCTAGTTGGTATTTAATAATTGCAGAAATATGCATAGTGAGTTGCTGTATATCCAGCAATGACTTGCTTGTGGTTAAGTCAAATCTGACACTGATGAAAATAAAAGTGATGTTCCTCTGGCTTGACCTGTTCCATACAGTCAACCTTGCCTTATTGGGTTCGGTATGATATACCACCGCCCGAGATACTGAACGTCAAGATCCCGACATCGGCATCCCAAGCAGTAGAATGCTGGCAGGGGGGCAAGCACAACAAAGCCCCTTTTTGTATTGACATGTGAACTAGAGCACTTCTCAATATGGCTGCTCCCACCAAGACATAGCTATGTGTATGATTGCACGGTGTTTCTACATATAAAAAAAGAAACCTGTACCTAAGTCAAACATTAAAGCCTTGTGGTTCCCCAATACAGCAATCCTGTTTGATGTCTAGAACTTATTATTTTCTGGTTTTACACATGAAGCCTGAGAAACATGTTTTGCCAGTTCTCTAATAACATGCAGAGTTCACAGTATGATAACTTACTATTCTCGCCGAATTGCTAATTATCCTGATAATTCTGCTTAACACTAGGGTCGCTCTGCTTGCAGCTCCAGATAACCAATTATAGTAAGGTCAGGCCTTGCCTGTCGCTGCACAGAAATACATGTTTATGAACTAGATTACATTATGCTAGCAATATGGCGCTGACATATTTCCTTAGCACAGCATTAATAATGAAAGACAAAAGTATCTTATTTACAACGTAAAAATAAATGTTCGAGTTGATCTAGAGATGTCTTTGGGTCAAGTTCCAAAATTTGGCATTGCCTTGGGGCTGTGGTGGTTTTCTAGGTTCTGTTGTTCCTCATGGTCCTGCCCTCACAACCCCCTACCTTGATCTCCCCCTCTTGGAAGGCACAGAGAAAAAGTGTATAAGAAATAGATTCTGCGCCTAGTGAAATGTGAACACACAATTATCCTTTGTTTTGTGGAGCAGCCGAATTTACTTTGGAAAAAAAGATGAGCACATTTGTTGGTCATGGAAGAATCACATTAAGACCCAACTGAGCATGTGTGTCATGCGTGTTTATAACATCAGGTTGCCACATATATATACATATTTCAACCCTGTAACATTTTACAAATGCAAAGTAAGAATGGTAATTTTTGAATTGGGATCACTGGCTTTCTGTGTGACAAGAGTCCAATAGAACTGGGGGATCTGGTCGCTAACATATTTCAGATTCTCAGTGGCTCCATAAATATCTTTATTTCTACACCTCGTTGGAGTAATAAGTGGAAGTACCGCTTTTTAAATCTACTCACACATATCTATTTCTTTTCACCTATTTGTCTGTATGTGTCTAAGTATTTAACCGCTATGTTTTACTGTGTAATCCCTAGAGAAATGGGATATTTTAGAAGGCATAAGCAATAAAACTAAGTTTTATATAGTAATACAGTACAAATTTCACTTGTGCGCCCAACTAGGCAACTACTTTTTGGTTCTCCCCCCCTTTTTTTGTATTGAGTTAAAGTTGCAATCGGGCTGCACCCCCACACAGTTAGATCTAGTATTAGATTTAGAATTTCCTTAATGGGGTCCAAATGTTGGATAAGATCTAATTAGTCCATTGGACCTTAAGTGTGCAGATACATTTCTCTTTCCTATACGTGTCATGAGTGTTTGCAAGGATCAATTAAAAAAATCCACCTAGGGTGTCTAATAATGATTAAAACCCCTAGAGATCTATCTCACAGTCAATGTTACACACAAAACACTGGTAAGCATTCTCCACTAGATACCAGATTTCGATGATCATAAGATTTTTAGAGAGACCAGTTTGTGCGTCACATCTCCACCTCGCACTGTCCTTCTTTGCCATGCATGTATCGTACTGGTAACTGGTTGCATTGTGCTTTAGAGCTATTGTGGTCATGTAGTCAGGTCTAAAGTTACAACAGCCTGCTACCACCGAAGAGGCTGCAGAGATCACCGGTAGAGGAACAGTTGTGGTAGATTACCTGGACTTACGGAAGATATGACAGCTGACGAACATGACGGATGAACACATGGCAAGTCTGAATGGCAACATCTAGTGGTTTTTCACATACTGTACATGCACCTCACTCTGCATACGCATGCATCATTGCGAATGTATGCATGATTTAGAGTGGGACATATCTCAGCCACTTCTCTGCTGCCGATAAATGGGCATTTCTGGGCGGCAACAATGAGAACACACGCAAGAGAACCATGTTGGGCTGTGCCATGGGAGTGTAGCCAGAGTTACTTACTATTCTGAGTTATGCATATGCATTCTGGAAGCCAAATTCAGGCTGATCGCCTGCACCTAACTTGAGGTCGGTATACAGTACTGATGCCTGCTTCTCACCTACTGAAAAGTGTTGTCATGCAATGCTTACACACTAGGCCCTGCGTACATTCGCATTAGTATTCTGCAGTCCGTTCACATTCAGAATGTGGCCGCATAGGACATGTGTGTGATTAGAAACAGGCCAGCACTGAGTTCAGCAGCTAAATTTAGACGTTATTGTGATCTCCATAATGACCTTGTCCTTAGGTGGGGTTTAGGCTCCTCCATACCACCTTGTAACTTCCCACTGCTTTCACAAAGTTTTAACTGTTATATATTTAAAAGATTATGTTGGAGGTAGGACACAGAGCTGTTGGTCTACAGTGCAACCATCTCTACCTGCCGTCTTCAGGCCACACTGCTATCACTAGGCATCATTACAGTGGGGACAGGTAAGTATGTCTTCAGCCACAGAGCTACCACGGCCCTGCCTATGATCCAAAGTATCATCCAACTTTAAGAAATAACGCTCTCTCGCTTGACCTAATTTCCCACTGACTACAGTGAGTGCTCAGAATGTAGAACTAGCTTATAGGATACATTTCCTGCTATTCTTTCCTACATTACGGACCAGACACAGTGGAAGACAGAGCATGATACTATTTGCCATTAGCAGCTGACTCGGGCCCCCCCACCAAGTCTAAGGGCCCGATTCAGAATAGATCGCAAAAGTCCTGAAATTGCTATTTGGCAATTTTAGCACTTTTGCGCACACACCGATTTGCACACTTTCAAATACTTAAACTGTGTTTGCATGCGATCGCAGTCCAAGTCCCGACAGGGGCGGGGTGTTGACGCAGCCTTTTGTAGGCGTCGACGTGCCGTTCCAGGGCCGCAGTCCATAGGAGGCGTGTCCGCACCATTTGTGGGGCGGGCCACTGCAGCTGTGTGACGTCACATGCAGCCGCTGTGACCCGAAACATTGCAGCTCACCATTGGCCTATGCAGCTAGCGGGCTACCCTTATCATGCTTAGCCACCGCATGTTAGTGTAACGAATTGTAGTTGTGCGAATAGTCGCACAACTACAACTCATGCTGAATTAGGCCCTAAGTCTGGGTAGTGCCTGCTTTTCCCCCCCTTTTGCTTCCTCTGCATGCTCAAGATTTAGAAAGTCCAGGAGTGTAGGGACCATTAACTTGCACTGGGTTTCTGTCAAGTATTCCTTCTTTATAGCGTATATCTGCATTTAACGACCCTTCTCTTCAGATATTGTTATATATAGATGTGTTCTTTTTACATCCTTGCTGCAGTCACGCTAAACAGCCCTTTACGTTGCGCCATGCTGTGGTGGGACTCAGTAGCACCAAGCATCTTTTTTTGCTTTTTTTCCGTGAAGATGTGCCTTAGACGCAGAGTAATGTAATAGCATGCATAAGCAGCTTCTGCTGAGTAAAATGATGTACGGCATGCCTATACGCTGTGTGTAATTGCAGCTGTATCTGCATCTGAAATGCCACGTTACAGTGTGTTCCAGGACAACACTGTAGCATAGAATTTTGTATGCAAATACAGTCGCAGTCACACACAGAATATAGTCATGCTGTATATAATTTTAATCAGCAGAAGCTGCTTGTGCATACTACAGAAAAAAAAACGCAAAAAAACCCCACTCGTCGCTACCGAGATACGCGGCACTCACGTGTGATGTGTAACGCGACTTGTAGCATGTGGAGCTTAGATGTAAGAGGACACATCTGTACCTACTTTTAAACTGTTCTGTCCGGGAAATCTGGATGGACTGGTGAATTTTCACCATTGCAGTCCTGCCTCTCCGCTGTGGAATGCAGCAATTAGGAGCATGGCAAAGAAAGTGGTAATTACGCAATTTGCGCCATCAAGCCCCAGGACAACCCACTTTGCTGGGGAAGTGAGCGGCAACTAGGAGGCTGCTCTATTATCTAGGAATTTTAGGAGTGCTCAACAAAATTCTTGAGTCACCCGGGCACTCAGAATAAGTGTTATTGGGGGTCATTCCGAGTTGATCGTAGCTGTGCTAAATTTAGAACAGCTACGTTCATCTTCCCTGACATGCGGGGGGACGCCCAGCACAGGGCTAGTCTGCCCCGCATGTCAGTTCCCGCAGAAGTGCAAAGGCATCGCACAGCAGCGATGCCTTTGCACTTTAGGAATAGCTCCCGGCCTGCGCAGCCGCTGTGGCCCGCCCCCCGTTCGGTCCAGCCACGCCTGCATTGGCCGGACCGTGCCTACGAAACGGATGCCAAACACCGCCGTTCCACCCCCTCCTGCCCAGCGATCGCCTCTGCCTGTCAATCAGGCAGAGGCGATCGCAGACCTGCAACAGCCTTCGGCCGTCTGGCATGCGCAGTAAAGACCCGTTCGCTCGGCTGCGAAAAACAGCAGTGAGCGAACGGGTCAGAATGACCCCCATTGTATCCCTGTAGGTGTAATAAAAAATTTTTATTTCCCCTTGTAAGCTTTTATTAGCTACAGATGTGTTCTCATACATCTTTTCCGCAGTCACGCCAAACAGCCCCTCTTGGCACGCTAAGTCGCTTGAGAATTGTTGAGCATTGGGTTTCTTTTAACTGTTTTTTGTGAACAGTGTTTCTTAGTCGCAACACAATGTGAAGAGACTGATTAATTTGATAAATAACACTATGACACATTTGATATATGATTATCTGTCTCTGAATCTGTATACGAAGAGCTACAATGTAGCAGCCGCAACTGGTTTCCACTCCACTCCCGGCGGGTCGGAGCAGCCGACCGGACAGACACCCGGCATGACAAATTGAAAACTCATATTTTAATCTTTAGGGATAAACCTAATGATAGTGCTAGGTAATAAACGGTGTAGTATGAAATGTCAACATTCAGAACGTCAACACCAGACTGTCAGCAGGTTCGCACTACACCCACTTGTGTGGCTCCATGCACAGGTGTGCGCAGGGGGGGGTGCCTGGTGCGCACAGGCACCCCCTAATGTCTGTAACCCCCTCACACACACCTGCTGCTGCAGTATCAGCGATCGCCGAGTGTGCTAATTTCTGTCCTCCCGCCCATTGCGCCCGCCACCCCCACCGCTCTGTCTGGCTGTCATTCATTTGTATGGTGCAGTATCACTGACGTAATCCTACTCCCAGTTCCTCTAACCTGTGGGATGTGTCGTGATGATGTCATGCCGTGTGCATGCCCGCTTATGCTCCCACCCACGCTCTCTCTCTCCTCATTATGTGCCAACGCCACAGAATACAGCGTTCCTCTTGGAGGAGGACAAGTTAAAATTCAATATCAATATATATTTCGAGAGATTAGGATATAATCTATGGTAATAAAATATACAAATTGAACATATATTAAACAGATTTTATATATCTATGTATATATATATATATATATATATATATATATATAATATCTGTGCATCAATTCTCTATATTATTTAGTTTGCATTGAGTGCCAATATGTGGTTGTAACACGCCTCATAGGTGGTGCTAGACACGCCCATTAGGTGGTGTTAGACATGCCCAATAGGCGGTGCTAAACACTCCCTTCTATTCGTGCACCCCCTAATAAAATGTCCTGCGCACGCCTATGGCTCCATGGATATATTATATATTCTACCATACCCATACATCCTGCTGGATATCCTTAGCTTGGTTGCCTTATCAACAACCTCTGCTCTAAAACACATTTTTTGGAGGTAAAAAGGTGTCTGTTTTCCTTTTCTGCTAGAACCCTCTATTCTTGTGCTACCTAATAACAGACTGTGGAGCCTCACACATGTGAATGTTGGGTTTCAGCTTTTCTGTAGCACATTTTGCTTTTTTCAAATCACATCAGAGGGATTTCAAATCAAACTGTTTCTCTTGAGTTTCAACAACAATTGTGTCCACAAAACAGTTCACAGTAGCTGCAGGGCATGGTGTGTTCCGTGACTGAGGGTGGCAGAATATTTGTGATGATAAAACATGAATACAAAGAGATCCGGCAGATGAGAATCATCACTATTCACTGCCCACGGACTTTGCGGCTCCTCTGTACTCCTCTGTACTGAACCTCCCGCTGTTTGTCATTGGAAATACAGAACTAGTTACTGTATGTTCTGGCAGGTAGAATAGGAACACAGGCTAAATATTTCTGTAAATTCAGTGTTTGCCAGCTTTACTCCTCCACCCTGCAGAACACAGCTGATTTTGCTCTACTTTCCTGCAGAATTTTGCTTTAATTGCGGCTGCACATTTTAAAATGCCTACAGGAAAAATATACTCTGAAGAGTAAAGTATGTTGTATAATAGTGGGAGGTCCGCTCCATGCAAGTTGGAGATTAATACAGCATGGTTTTATAATACTTAAACACACCACTGTTATTCTGCCCCATGTGGTTCCCAGCCCTTTCTCTCCACCCGCTTCCCTTCTTCCTCATTGCCCTATCCTTTTCCCATTGCACTCGCCTGTGCCATTTTCTTGCCCAATCCATAATCCCGACCCTATTTTTCCCACACGCATTCCAATTCCTCCCTCTGCTCCATGTTGTCCAGTTTGCCAACTCTAGAATTGCAAATGGCTGCCTAACAATATAAATTCCATAATAGTTGTCACTGGCAGCAGGCTGGTGGCTGCTGGGAGCCGGGACTTACCTGTCCGTGCGCTCTGGACTTAGCCGACGCTGCTGCAGGTGGAGGCGGGCTGTGGGAATGGGTGGCTAGCGGGCGGTGGGAGGTCCGGCACACAGGAGACCAGCAGGCAGCAGAGTGAGCGCACAGTGTGGCGCCGCCATCTTGATTCTGGTCACATGACCAACAGAACCAATCAGGGCCCTGCTCCAGGTAATTCCACTGTGGCCAAACCCAGGGAGGAGCAGGGAATTTTTGGGAGCAGTTTGGGACATTCTGATGTCCGTGCAACATCTATTGCAGCTAGGCTGCATGCTGGTGCTCTTAGAACCTGGTTCTCTGAGTGTGCTCTTAGAACCTGGTTCCTGTTGTATATCTACAGCTCCGTTTCTCAAGTGTCTACCAGTGTGTCCGCACTCCTGACCCTGTGACTGTTCTGTGTAAATCTGACTGTCGTCACCATCCCACCGCTTCATAAAGTCGCCTCTGCCATCGCTTTAGCCCGCGAGTATCTGATCCTGCCACGGATCACGGTATACCGGCTTCTACACCTACCCTGGAGCGGTCCGGTACGGATCTTCGGTATCATCCTCCAGACCTTCTTCTTCAATTACTTCTTCCTTGAGTATTGCACCCTTCATGCGAAGGAACTTTATCCAGCAAGCACACTTTCATCCTGGAGAGATTACCTCCCCACTAGAACCCAGTTCAGAATCACCAGTTCCAGTTAGTACCTCTAAGACTCTAAGGGACTTTGCCCAACCAGCTAACTTCCATCCC
This sequence comes from Pseudophryne corroboree, assembly GCF_028390025.1. Classification (NCBI taxonomy): domain Eukaryota; kingdom Metazoa; phylum Chordata; class Amphibia; order Anura; family Myobatrachidae; genus Pseudophryne; species Pseudophryne corroboree. The sequence goes on from NC_086452.1 coordinate 84,749,104, forward strand.
GGAGAGTCCGCTTCCCAACTAGAACCCAGTTCGGAATTACCAGTCCCAGCTAGTACATCCGTGACAATAATAAACTATCACGTCAAAGTAATAAGTATACGCAGATGTGAGGGCAAAGTTCAGGGTTTATTAGCATGACATAAATGAACAATAAATTGCTACAGAAGTAGTGAGCCGAGGAAAGATGGTATGTGGATTTGCATCATGTAGTGCAGACGTCTGGTAATTTCCGTGCTGTACACTTTTTTCCTTAATTTTGATGCTTTTTACTCAATTTTGCATCTTACTTTGCCTATAATGTACTAGAAAGTTAGGCATTATATTATATTGTAGCAAAGGAATTAATATAAAGTCGCGGATTGTGAATAACAAGGCATAGCACTGGCCATTCGTATCAGATCTGTCTTTTGCCTTTTAACCCTAGACTGTGTACATTTTCCTCCTTTGTGCTACTTTTTCCTCAATTTTGTATCTTATTTCGCCTATAATGTACTAACTATTTAGATTAATATTTTGGCGCGTCTATGTCGCAAAGTCTGTGGTGTGCTAAATGGGGCTATTTGGCGCGATTTGAGGATAGGTGTAAGTGGACACATCTGTACCTCTCTGACCGCCGCTTACACCCGTCACCATAGGCCTCTATGAGGATGATGACTTAATTGAATTTAACAAGCACCAAAATGCATTGCTATCTAATTGCTTGCTAACGCCAACCGGCAATGGGGACCTGGCAAGACTTCAATGAATCTTCTTTGGTTTTAACAACTAGGCACATTCACAGACATCACACATGCAATTAGTTACAACACTGGGTGGGGGGGATGGTGTTTTGCCGGTGCTCCATAGCAAATTGGTAAATAAATTCCTAAGGGCTAGATGCATCCTTACTTGGAGAGTGATAAAATGGAAAATGATAAACTACCAGCCAACCAGCTCCTGTCATTTTTCAAACACAGCCTGTTAGGAGCTGGTTGGCTGGCACTTTTTCTCTCTGCATTTTATCACTCTCCAAGGGATGATGCATTTAGCCCTCAGGGGTCTATTCATGAAGCAGTGAAAAGTGTGGAGAAGTGAGCCGGTGAAGAAATTGCCCATGGCAACCAATCACCATTGAAGTAACATTTACAATTTGCATACTATAAAATTATACAGAGCAGCTGATTGGTTGCCATGGGCAACTTCTCCATTGGCTCACTTTTCCACTGCTTCATGAATAGACCCCATCTCTAAGATTCCAAATAATAATATGCCCAGTGATGCTATGCTGTTTTATTGGGATATGCAAAGCTGGATGGTCCTGTGTCACTGCTGACCTCATATAATGGGGGTCATTCCGAGTTGATTGCTAGCTGCCGAAATCAGCATTTCTGTGCATGCCTATGCACTGCAGTGCGCACGCGCGACTTACGGGTACAAAGCCATTTGTTGTTTCGCACAGGTTCTAGCGAAGTTTTCAGTCGCACTGACGGCCGCAAGAAGATTGACAGGAAGGGGGCGTTTCTGGGTGTCAACTGACCGTTTTCAGGGAGTGTTTGTAAAAACGCAGGCGTGTCTGAAAAAAACGCAGGCGTGGCTGGGCGGGTGTATGACGTCAAATCCGGACACGAATAGGCTGAAGTGATCGCAAGCGCTGAGTAGGTTCAGAGCTACTCAGAAACTGCACAAACTGTTTTTGCTGCGTTCGCACTTCTGCTAAGCTCAAATACACTCCCCAGTGGACGGCAGCATAGCGTTTGCACGGCTGCTAAAACTAGCTAGCGAGCGATCAACTCGGAATGACCCCCAATGTCCTTTGTAAAAATACGTATCCCATAATTGCCAAACATAGCAGCATATAGCCAACCAAAAAGCAAGTGAGGCTGCAAAGTATTTATAACCATGTCACAAAAAATGGTTCCAGCTCCACAGCCCAATGCAAGTTACCAATGCAGTAAATCTACCTAAATATCATTTAACTGTATTAACTCTTTTCTTGATGGCGTCTCAAGGGCTTGTGGTTTGAATGATCTGAAGTATAAATAGAAAGAAGCTATTGTTCTGGCTGTATGTTTACTGGGACCTCCGGGATTAGATGAGTGACTGGCTGCCGCAGCTGAAGGGAAAGGTTAGGATGCTCTGATTTAGCATGAATCGCTGGCATTGTTGGGAGCACCAGACACGATGCTTAATTAGAATATAGTGATTGTGTGAGGCGGTGTAATTAAACCAGGGGGATTATACACCTTGTTGTTTTCCCTTCATTAATGCTCATTTAAACCAGTTTCACTTAAAAGTGAAGGGTCCTGGAGGCTTGTGAATAATTTTATCCGGCGGAAAGGGTCACTTTTCAGAGGCTCAGTAGGGTTTAAAGCATAAACAAAACAGCAGGGACAATAAACACAGGCTGTAATCCTTCTCTAATATATCTGGATAAGTAGATTTCAGGGTCCATATGGGGAAAATTGGGCCAATTTGTTGAGCACACGCACACATGTACAGTTAAAGGATTGGGCTGAGCAGAGTGATACAGGCCAGGGCTTATCCGAGCAGGCGACGTATAAGATCTATGCTTTGCTGTTTTAACTCCTCCACTGCCAAGAGAGTTTATACCACTTTTCCCATAGTATTCATATCTGTAAGATGTTTATCTAAACAGGAGCAAATCTGATGTAGCAAGAATACATCAGACTGCGGTGTGGAGCAACCACCGGGGGAAATGCAGTGCGGAAGGGAAGGAAACCGCCCTGGTCACCTTATTTGTGTGATAACTGCCTTTAACCCTCACTAATAAATGAATAGCCTGCGCAATTCCTGCCGCATTACATACCATTCGTTTTCTCAGCCTCCTCCCCCCGCAGGTTCTCTCCACCAAGTCTCCCATTCCCTTTCAGCCTTTGTTCTCTCCACTGACAGCTGCAATTGGCAGCGGGATGTTATGGAGTTCGAGATCACCGGAGGTGCGCCCTGTATCGGGCATTTTTTTAAAGGGGAAAACACTTGCCTTGTAAGTGATTGCCCCTTTAAACGTCTGAGATCGGCCGGAATCCCGCACCTCCGGCAATCTCGGACTTCATTACATTCCGCCGCAGATGTGTCATTCAAAGAGAACAAATAAAAATAAGATTTTACTTACCGATAAATCTATTTCTCGTAGTCCGTAGTGGATGCTGGGACTCCGTAAGGACCATGGGGAATAGCGGCTCCGCAGGAGTCTGGGCATATCTAAAGAAAGCTTTAGGATCACCTGGTGTGCACTGGCTCCTCCCCCTATGACCCTCCTCCAAGCCTCAGTTAGGATACTGTGCCCGGACGAGCGTACACAATAAGGAAGGATTTTGAATCCCGGGTAAGACTCATACCAGCCACACCAATCACACCGTACAACTTGTGATCTGAACCCAGTTAACAGTATGATAACAACGAAGGAGCCTCTGAAAAGATGGCTCACAACAACAATAACCCGATTTAGTTAACAATAACTATGTACAAGTATTGCAGACAATCCGCACTTGGGATGGGCGCCCAGCATCCACTACGGACTACGAGAAATAGATTTATCGGTAAGTAAAATCTTATTTTCTCTGACGTCCTAGTGGATGCTGGGACTCCGTAAGGACCATGGGGATTATACCAAAGCTCCCAAATGGGCGGGAGAGTGCGGATGACTCTGCAGCACCGAATGAGAGAACTCCAGGTCCTCCTCAGCCAGGGTATCAAATTTGTAGAATTTAGCAAACGTGTTTGCCCCTGACCAAGTAGCTGCTCGGCAAAGTTGTAAAGCCGAGACCCCTCGGGCAGCCGCCCAAGATGAGCCCACTTTCCTTGTGGAATGGGCTTTTACAGATTTTGGCTGTGGCAGGCCTGCCACAGAATGTGCAAGCTGAATTGTACTACAAATCCAACGAGCAATAGTCTGCTTAGAAGCAGGAGCACCCAGCTTGTTGGGTGCATACAGGATAAACAGCGAGTCAGACTTTCTGACTCCAGCCGTCCTGGAAACATATATTTTCAGGGCCCTGACAACGTCAAGTAACTTGGAGTCCTCCAAGTCCCTAGTAGCCGCAGGCACCACAATAGGTTGGTTCATGTGAAAAGCAGAAACCACCTTAGGGAGAAATTGAGGACGAGTCCTCAATTCTGCCCTGTCAGAATGAAAAATTAAGTAAGGGCTTTTATATGATAAAGCCGCCAATTCTGACACACGCCTGGCTGAAGCCAGGGCTAACAGCATCGTCACCTTCCATGTGAGATATTTTAAGTCCACAGTGGTGAGTGGTTCAAACCAATGTGACTTAAGGAACCTCAAAACAACATTGAGATCCCAAGGTGCCACTGGAGGCACAAAAGGAGGTTGTATATGCAGTACCCCTTTTACAAATGTCTGAACTTCAGGTACTGAAGCCAGTTCTTTTTGGAAGAAAATCGACAGGGCCGAAATTTGAACCTTAATGGACCCTAATTTTAGGCCCATAGACAGTCCTGTTTGCAGGAAATGGAGGAAACGACCCAGTTGAAATTCCTCTGTAGGGGCCTTCTTGGCCTCACACCACGCAACATATTTTCGCCAAATGCGGTGATAATGTTTTGCGGTTACATCCTTCCTGGCTTTGACCAGGGTAGGGATGACTTCATCTGGAATGCCTTTTTCCTTCAGGATCCGGCGTTCAACCGCCATGCCGTCAACGCAGCCGCGGTAAGTCTTGGAACAGACAAGGTCCTTGCTGGAGCAGGTCCCTTCTTAGAGGTAGAGGCCACGGATCCTCCGTGAGCATCTCTTGAAGTTCCGGTAACCAAGTCCTTCTTGGCCAATCCGGAGCCACTAATATAGCGCTTACTCCTCTCCATCTTATCAATCTCAGTACCTTGGGTATGAGAGGCAGAGGAGGGAACCCATACACTGATTTGGTACACCCACGGTGTTACCAGAGCATCTACAGCTATTGCCTGAGGGTCCCTTGACCTGGCGCAATACCTGTCGAGTTTTTCCCAACGGTTTATAATCTAGTGGAAGACTTCTGGGTGAAGTCCCTACTCTCCCGGGTGGAGGTCGTGCTGAGGAAATCTGCTTCCCAGTTGTCCACTCCCGGAATGAAAACTGCTGACTCCTTGCAGCTTCTGTCATTGCCCTCCTGCTTCTTGTGGCACCCTGTCTGTTTACGTGGGTGACTGCCGTAACGTTGTCCAACTGGATCAACACCGGCTGACCTTGAAGCAGAGGTCTTGCTAAGCTTAGAGCATTGTAAATGGCCCTTAGCTTCAGGATATTTATGTGAAGTGATGTCTCCAGGCTTGACCATAAGCCCTGGATATTCCTTCCCTGTGTGACTGCTCCCCAGCCTCGTAGGCTGGCATCCGTGGTCACCAGGACCCAGTCCCGAATGCCGAATCTGCGGCCCTCTAGAAGATGAGCACTCTGCAACCACCACAGGAGGGATACCCTTGTCCCTGGTGACAGGGTTATCCGCTGATGCATCTGAAGATGCGACCCGGACCATTTGTCCAGTAGGTTCCACTGGAAAGTCTTGCGTGGAATCTGCCGAATGGGATTGCTTCGTAGGAAGCCACCATTTTTACCCAGAACCCTTGTGCATTGATGCACTGAGACTTGGTTCGGTTTTAGGAGGTTCCTGACTAGCTCGGATAACTCCCTGGCTTTCTCCTCCGGGAGAAACACCTTCTTTCTGGACTGTGTCCAGGATCATCCCTAGGAACAGAAGATAAGTCGTCGGAACCAGCTGTGATTTTAGAATATTGAGAATCCAATCGTGCTGCCGCAACACTACCTGAGATAGTGCTACACCGATCTCCAACTGTTCCCTGGATCTTACCCTTATCAGGGAATCGTCCAAGTAAAGGATAACTAAAATTCCCTTCCTTCGAAGGAATATCATCATTTCGGTCATTACCTCAGTAAAGACCCGGGGTGCCGTGGACCATCCCTACCGCAGCGTCTGAACTGATAGTGACAGTTCTGTACCATAACCTGAGATACCCTTGGTGAGAAGGGTAAATTTTGACATGAAGGTAAGCATCCTTGATGTCCCGAGACATCATGTAGTCCCCTTCTTCCAGGTTTGCAATCACTGCTCTGAGTGACTCAATTTTGAATTTGAACCTCTGTATGTAAGTGTTCAAAGATTTTAGATTTTAAAATCGGTCTCACCGAGCCGTCTGGCTTCGGTACCACAATAGTGTGGAATAATACCCCGTTCCTTGTTGCAGGAGGGGTACCTTAATTATCACCTGCTGGGAATACAGCTTGTGAATGGCTTCCAAAACTGCCTCCCTGTCAGCGGGAGACGTCGGTAAAACAGACTTTTTGGAAACGGCGAGGGGAATACGTCTCGAATTCCAATTTGTACCCCTGAAATATTACCTGAAGGATCCAGGGGTCTACTTGCGAGTGAGCCCACTGCGCACTGAAATTCACTGAGAACGGGCCCCCACCGTGCCTGAACTTGTAAAGCCCTAGCGTCATACTGAGGGCTTGTCAGAGGCGGAAAAGGGTTTCTGTTCCTGGGAACTGGCTGATTTCTGCAGCCATTTTCCTCTCCCTCTGTCACGAGCAGAAAAGAGGAACCCTTTTGTCCGCTTGCCAACCAGGACTGCGCCTGATAATACGGCGTCTTATTTTGAGAGGCGACCTAGGGTACATCCCCTTTTTTAAGGCAATACTTCCAAATGCCGTTTGGAATCCCTGACCACTTTACTGGTAGAATACAACGCACTTATACTTGATGCCAGTCGGCAAATATTCCGCTGTGCATCATGCATATATAGAAATGCATCTTTTAATTGCTCTATAGGCAATAATATACTGTCCTTATCTAGGATATCAATATTTCCAGTCAGGGAATCCGACCACGCCAACCCAGCACTGCACATCCAGGCTGAGGCGATTGCTGGTCGCAGTATAACACCAGTATGTGTGTAAATACTAGTGATGAGCGAGGTTCGGTTTTACTCGGTTACTAAATACATTTTAGGATACCCTCCTGCTTTTTATCAGCAGGATCCTTAAGGGCGGCCATCTCAAGAGAGGGTAGAGCCCTTGTTCTTACAAGCGTGTGAGCGCCTTATCCCCTGTAGGGGGTGTTTCCCAACGCACCCTAACCTCTGGCGGGAAAAGGTATACTGCCAATAACTTTTTAGAATTATCAATTGTTATCGGGGGGAAACCCACGCATCATCACACACCTCATTTTATTCTTCAGATTCAGGAAAACTACAGGAAGTTTTTCCTCACCAAACATAATACCCCTTTTTTTTGGTGGTATTCATATTATCAGAAAAGTGTAAACATTTTCCATTGCCTCAATCATGCAATGTGTGGCCCTATTGGAAATCACGGTTGTCTCTTCACCGTCGACACAGGAGTCAGTATCCGTGTCGGCGTCTGTATCTGAGGTAACGGGCGCTTTAGAGCCCCTGTATGAGACGTCTGGACATGCACAAGCTGAGTAGCCGGCTGTCTCATGTCAACCACTGTCTTTTATACAAAGCTGACACTGTCACGCAATTTCAACAGTACATCCACTCAGGTGTCGACCCCCTAGGGGGTGACAACACTATTACAGACACTCTACTCCGTCTCCACATAATTTTTCTCCTCATACATGTCGACACAACGTACCGACACACAGCACACACACAGGGAATGCTCTGATAGAGGACAGGACCCACTAGCCCTTTGGGGAGACAGAGGGAGAGTTTGCCAGCACACACCAGAGCGCTATATATATACAGGGATAACCTTATATAAGTGTTTTTCCCTTTATAGCTGCTGTATTGTTTATACTGCGCCTAATTTGTGCCCCCCTCTCTTTTTTAACCCCTTTCTGTAGTGTAGTGACTGCAGGGGAGAGCCAGGGAGCTTTCCTCCAACTGAGCTGTGAGGGAAAATGGCGCCAGTGTGCTGAGGAGATAGGCTCCGCCCCTTTCTCGGCGTCCTTATCATCCGTTTTTCTGTATGTTTTGGCAGGGGTTAAATGCATCCATATAGCCCAGGAGTTATATGTGATGCATTTATTTTAGCCATATAAGGTTTTTATGGATTTATTGCGTCTCAGGGCGCTGCCCCCCCCAGCGCCCTGCACCCTCAGTGACCGGAGTGTGAAGTGTGCTGAGAGCAATGGCGCACAGCTGCGGTGCTGTGCGCTACCGTATCTGAAGACAGGATCGTCTTCTGCCGCCGATTTCACCGGACCTCTTCGCTCTTCTGGCTCTGTAAGGGGGCCGGCGGCGCGGCTCCGCGACCCATCCAGGCTGAACCTGTGATCGTCCCTCTGGAGCTAATGTCCAGTAGCCTAAGAAACCCGATCCACTCTGCACGCAGGTGAGTCCGTTTCTTCTCCCCTTAGTCCCACGATGCAGTGAGCCTGTTGCCAGCAGGTCTCACTGAAAATAATAAACCTAAACTAAAACTTTCACAAAGAGCTCAGGAGAGCCCCTAGTGTGCACCCTTCTCGTCGGGCACAGAAATCTAACTGAGGCTTGGAGGAGGGTCATAGGGGGAGGAGCCAGTGCACACCAGGTGATCCTAAAGCTTTCTTTAGATGTGCCCAGACTCCTGCGGAGCCGCTATTCCCCATGGTCCTTACGGAGTCCCAGCATCCACTAGGACGTCAGAGAAAGCTTGTTTACACTGAAAGTGCATACACTTCAGCGTATGGTAGCACGGAGGAGTACATAATACATGGTATAACTGGGCAAAATATGTGACCTTATGTTGTTAGTCTTCAATGGTTGGGGATCAGTGAACTGCATGGTCCCTTCTACATCTACGGTCCGGCACCTCAACCATTATATACTGTACCAAACTCTGCAAGCCCATTCATATACTGGCAGCAAACTGCATTATCCCCATCCCTCCACTACTTCTAGCCCACTCTAACATCCCCAACTCAACGGTCAACTGTTATATTAGCATCCCTCCCTGCCCAGAGTCATTTACCCATTCCTTAAAGCTACTTTTCATAATCTGACCTATCTCAACCCACTGGAATACTCTCTTCCCCTCCCAGACCAATGTAATATCACCACTCCTCCCAGCCAAATGTAATTAGCCCAATTAGCCCACTTACTATCCCCAACCATCCACTACTTCCATTCTTTCAAGATTACTATACAAACCCCAGTAGGGAGTACAGATAACTCAGGGCTCCATAGGGACCCAGGAGGGAAGAGAGGCATAACCACGCCCCCTTGTGATGTCACAATCATGTCCTCTAATGTGCTTTGCGGCAGAACATGCTGAATTAATGTATACATCATGGGGAATGTAGCCACTGGCCAAAGTCTTGGCAACACTTAATATCCCCACCCATTCATCACTATTATACTTCTCAGTCCATTATAATATCTTCAAATGCAATAAAGACAATATTGTTTCCACGTTCCATAAGTAATGCCAATGTTGAAATACTGTATCAAAACCCCTCACTTTTATAATTAATATAAGCCATAAATTGAGCTAAAACAAGCAGAACAGTCGGATAAAAACTGACATTTTTGGTTTAATGAAAGTTACGTTTCATAAGCGGTAGGATTTGCAGGAAGCAGTTAGCTTCCAGATGGATGGGATCCCGGCGGCATCCCGAAGGAGGACGCAATGACGGAGTCCACATACCGATGTCGCTCAGGATGCCGGCGTCATATTACTGACAACCAGCATCCCGATCATCCACACAGTGGGAAGTGTGCGCGCGCGCGCGCAGGGGGGAAAGCGGTGTTAGGTTTAGCCAGAGGGGGGGTTAGGGAACAGGGACGGGAAGAGCAGGGACCAGGGCGGGAGGGTTAGGCACTTAGAAGGGGAGGTTAGGGTTAGGCGAGGGTTAAGCAGCGGGGAAGGGAGGGTTAGGGTAGGGAAAAGGTGAGGGGTAGGGGGCTGAAAGTATTACTGAACCCGGATTTGTAACTTTCATGCGGTTTACACTTGGTGGACGTCTTCATGTTGTTTGCCACACCACACACATAAGTTCCAGTCTGCAGTTGGGAGCTAGGCCTTCTAGTATTGTCATGGTAATACTATCGCTTAATGTATATATCTGTCCGATGAAGCCTTGGCATGGACATGGAGAGTGGCATGATCTGGACGTGGTTTACGCATTTCCAGGGTGTAACCTACTGTGGGGTGTTGTCTGGAGCAATACAATTTACTTTTTATTGTCACTTGTTGCAGTTTGGGTATTCAGTTCCACTTAATAAATAAAATATTTGAATAAAAAAAATACCAAAACATATTTTAAAACCTTAGTTATTAAAAATGTTTTGGTTATTTGTTTGTTAAAATAATAAAGCTTTTATAAATTTTTTTAAATGTCATATTTTTATTTCCATCTGCTATTAGCATTGTGACAAGTATTGCAGTATTACAATTACCACTGTGATACTTGTCGCATAGGTTTCGCCATACAGAGAGATGGGGAAGCTGTGGTCCTTTCCTAAATCACCCCCTAATTTGTGATCCATATTTACGAGACTTGTTTCATGTCACTATTTTCCTGTAGTGCAATACTGTGAGATGTGTACTGGGTGCAATGGCTGTCAGTCTCTGCTTGTCATACATCAGTGATGTTATTAGCTTCTAGTGTAACACTGGATGTATTCACTGGTTATGTCGGGTGTAGTATAGAAGATCTACACTGGCTTAATAGACAGTCAATAGGTCAACATCATATGGTTGATATGCATTAACTTGACAGGATTAAAAGGTTGACAGTGGTTAAAGTTGACAGGTACAAAAGGTCAACACGACAATCAGGGCCGGACTGGCCATCTGGCACTTCTGGCAAATGCCAGAAGGGCCGATGGCCATGTGGGCCGGTCCAGCTGACCCCCTCTTGTGCCAATCTGGAGCCGCCTGCTGCCGGTCCGCGAGCTCTGATTGGCTCACGAACCGGCGGCTGGTTTGAAGTCCGCTACATGCCGCCAGACATAGCCGCGCTGGCGCGCTCTGAGCTCCTGACACCTCACATCGCAGCAGCGGTAAGTAAGCTGCTGTGGGGGCAATTGGCTGGCACTGTGGGGGGCACTGGGGGCATTTGTATACCTGGCATTGTGGCGGCAATTGGCAGGCACTGTGGGGGGCACTGGGGGCATTTGTATACCTGGCATTGTGGGGGCAATTGGCTGGCACTGTGAGGGCATTTGTATACCTGGCACTGTGGGGGCATTTGTATACCTGGCACTGTGGGGGCAATTGTTTACCTGGCACTGTGGGGACATTTGTATACCTGGCACTGTGGGGGCAATTGTTTACCTGGCACTGTGGGGGCATTTGTATACCTGGCACTGTGGGGGCAATTATTTACCTGGCACTGTGGGGGCATTTGTATACCTGGCACTGTGGGGCATTTGTGGATCTGGCACTGTGGGGGCATTTGTGGATCTGGCACTATGGGGGCATTTGTATATCTGGCACTGTGGGGGCATTTGTGGATCTGGCACTGTGGGGGCATTTATATACCTTGCACTGTGGGGCATTTGTGGATCTGGCACTGTGGGGGCATTTGTATACCTGGCACTGTGGGGGCAATTGTTTACCAGGCACTGTGGGGGCATTTGTATACCTGTCACTCTGGGGGCAATTGTTTACCTGGCACTGTGGGGGCAATTGTTTACCTGGCACTGTGGGGGCATTAGTATACCTGGCACTGTGGGGCATTTGTGGATCTGGCACTGTGGGGGCATTTATGGGTCTGGCACTATGGGGGCATTTGTATATCTGGCACTGTGGGGGCATTTGTGGATCTGGCACTGTGGGGGCATTTATATACCTGGCACTGTGGGGCATTTGTGGATCTGGCACTGTGAGGGCATTTGTATACCTGGCACTGTGGGGGCATTTGTATACCTGGCACTGTAGGGGCAATTGTGGATCTGGCACTGCACTATTGGGGGCATATGTCTGTGTATCACGTCCCATTTTAATTGGCCACACCCATATTCGGCGCGCGCACACAGTACCTCTATGGGATACTGTCTGATTGGTTGCCAATTGGCCCCACCGGGAGTGCACACAGACGCTCTCATTCTACAGAATGGGGCACGTGCGTGTCCACGCCCCTTTTCTGGAGCATGCGCGCTTAGTTACAACCTTTATTTTTCCATACCCCCCTTCAACATTTCCACTTCAACCAATGGTTGTGTGTATTTTAATACAGAATGATGTACACTTGTATGTTGTTATAATATTAATTATATTTGTAAGAGCATAGACTCAGAAGTAGGAAGAGTGGGGAATAGTAAGGGGAGGAGTCAGATGCTGACACCGAGGTGGGCCTGTGTGCTTCAAAAATGCCAGGGCCTATTTTTGGTCCAAGTCCAGCCCTGTCGACAATGGTCAACACTTTTTTTATTGTTTTTTGGCCACGCCTTGTATATTTCATGTTCTGTGACCTCTACCAGTACAAACGTAGAGCCACGCTTCGGGAGAGGTTACTATTCCCAATCCTAGTCCATGTGGATAGTAAATCAAGCAACTTTTTGGAAAACATGTTAAAAACACCAAATACATGTGTTGACCATTTATACAGTATGTCGACCTTTTGAACCTGCCGATGTTTTGTACCTGTCGACCTTTAGCATCGTCGACTGAAAATCTGTTGACGTTTTGTACCTGTCAACTGTCAGTGAAGACCTACTATTAAGATCCTGGTTATGTCATTAGTTCCTAGCAATTGGTTGCTTTCTACATTTTCATGAATGTTGGTAGAGCCCACAAAATGGCTGTCTCCACAGTGTGTTGGGTACAGGTGCATATGGGGGCATATTTGTGACAATCCACATTTTTTTAATGTGGTTTGATAAATGATTTTGGCCTAAATTCACATCATGAAAATGTATATCTTTGCTAAAGTTCAGCAATAATCTCTTGTTGGGAGACGGGCTCTGATAAGAACCTGTCCCAGCAAAGAGCCTCATGATTTTGTTCCTGGGTGCGTACTGTGCATGCACGGCCATCACAAATCATATGCATGAGTTGAGGGGGGGGGGGGGGGGGGGGGGGGGTGACAGAGAGGAATATTGGTGTTTTCTGGTAATATCCTATAAATAAGCCCTATAGAGGTAGATTTTTGAAAATGAAAAAGTGAAGGTGTTGCCTATAGCAACCAATCAAATTCTAGCTACCATTTATCTAGTACAGTCTAGAAAATACTAGCTAGAATCCGATTGGTTCCTCTGGGCAACATATCCACAGTTTTTATTAGACTTCTAATGAATGTATCCCATATTTACATGGATGTAGTATGTTATGCTGGTGCTTGGTATCCCGGCACCCAGCATACCTGCGCCGAGATCCCGACCGCCGGCATGCAGGCAGTGCGAAAAAGAGCCCCTCACTGCGCTCGCCACGCTGCGGGCACGGTGTCTCCCTCCAGAGGTGTTGTGGACACCCCAAGAGGGAGAATAGTTGTCGGTATGCCTGTCGGGATTCCGGCGCCGGTATGGTGAGCGCCGGAATACCGGCGCCAGTATGGTGAGCGCCAGGATCCAGACAGCCGGCATATCAAATGCCTCCCATTTACATATGTAAAATATAAAGCAATTCACAATACACATAATGAAATTTTACAGATATTACATTAAAAATAAGTCATTTCAGATTAAAGGCTAATTACATGGGGGTTTATATCTCCCCATGTCACTCTTTTAATAATTATAATATGCCATCTTCCTCCTACATTTCTGCATTATATATTTGCAGAACGCAGTTTAGCTGTCATAATAGTAGACTATTTTTATCTGACACAAAGTATAGGTTCAACAGAAAGTGTCCATTAAAGGATCCGTACGCCTTGGACAGTGTCCTGTGGAGTGCTTACAAAAATATCATTTTGCTACAATTATCCTGTCGAGTAGTTAGTAATCAGAATCTACAGTTAGCAGCAGCGCTGCATTATATTTCCCAAAGCACAACAGCAGCCCCCATCTTTCCTCTCAGCATGGCCTTGTTGTACTACCGCGAGCAGCGGATTTCTACATGCACGGCACTGGCATAAATACACATTATGGTTTTACCATTTCACTTTGTAAAATCACAGAGAATATTAGATTTTTGTTTGTATGAGGCCACTAGAAATAGAATCAGCAGGAATGCGGGATCGCAGAAGGAGAATATTACCATCTTTCAAATTAGACATGAAATTAGCGCGGTTCTGTTTGTACAAAAAAAATATAGCTACATAGAAAATCATATTCTGGAGAAATTTAGAACTGACTCCTCATATTTCCCTGTATTTACAAAGAAAATGTATTGCTACGGCTGTGTGGAAAAATAAATCAGGGCGGGACGTACTAGAGGGAAAATGCTTCCACAAGTCCATCTGCATTTCTTGTGTACCAAGTTCCGGAATGTGATACAATCTGGAGCTCGGACCCAATGGGTAACAGCTGTATCAGGCAATACCCCAAAGTAGCCCATGGGCTTCTCTTTGCAATTCCCAAAGAGGGATACAATCGGATCCTTCCCAGCACCCCCCCCCCCCCCCCCATGTCACACTGCGCAAGCACATAAGGACTCAAGGGACCTAAACTCAGAAGTCCTTCTATCGCAAAGGACAGCTCTCATCGGGAAGCTATCCTTTGCACATTTCTAGGTACATAAGCAGGGTGTGCCGCATTACGCATGTAATGCTTAGTATGTACATCACGCCCTCAGAGTAGAGTTCCCTCTCACATAACAACTGTATTTGCCCAGTACTTACAGAAGGTAGTCAGCGTCTCTCAACATGTCTTCTGCCCATCCCTCAGGTTGTGAGAGACTGAGACCAACACATCTTATATCAGCCTCTCAAGTGATCTGACAATCGATACATAAGTACTTTTGAGTGCCACTCATGGGGTTATCTCTCCTACATTGCATGCTTTGCTGCTCCTCCCGTCTTGTGACACCTCTTTCCCAAACAGAACCCTGTCGCACTCAGGGGGTCATTCCGAGTTGATCGCTCGCTAGCAACTTTTTGCAGTGCTGCGATCACGTTAAAACTCAGCAAAACTGCGCATGCCTAAGCACCGCAATGTGCAGGCGCGTCGTACGGGTACACAGAGGATCGGTGCTGGGCGATGGATTTAACGAAGAATCCATTCGCACAGCCAATCGCAAGGTGACCGGTTTCTGGGAGCGTTTGGAAAAATGCAGGCGTGTCCAAGCGTTTGCAGGGCGGGTGTCTGATGTCAATTCTGGGACCAAAAAAGTCTGAAGTGATCGCAGCGGCTGAGTAAGTCCACAGCTACTCAGAAACTGCAACAAACTTTTTTTGTGCCGTGGCTGCAACAGCGTTCGCACACTTGCAAAGTGAAAATACAGGCGACTATCTGATCGCAGCACAGAAAAAAGTTGCTAGCGAGCGATCAACTCGGAATGACCCCCCAAGTTGTAACCTAATCAAACTAGCTTAAATAAAAGGACAAGAAAAGGTGTTATCTAGTACATTCTAAATTGCACAAGACGTTCCCAATGACATTGAGCACCTGCTGGAGACAATGGGGCTAATTCAGACCTGTTCGCTCGCTAGTGGTTTTTTGCAGTTCTGCATTCGCATAGTCACCGCCCATAGGGGAGTGTATTTTCGCTTTGCAAGTGTGTGAACGCGTGTGTAGCAGAGCTTTACAAACAGATCTTGTGCAGTCTCTGAGTAGCCCAGGACTTACTCAGCCGCTGCAATCACTTCAGCCTGTCCGGGACCGGAATTGATGCCAGGAACCCTCCCTGCAAACGCTTGGACACGCCTGCGTTTTCCAGACACTCCCTGAAAACGGTCAGTTGACACCCACAAACGCCTTCTTCCTGTCAATCTTGCGAATGCCCGTGCGAGCGGATCCTCCGCACAAACCCATAACTGAGCGGTGATCTGCTTTGTCCCGGTGCATACGCATGTGCAGTTTAGACCTGAACGCCCTCTGTACGAAAACGCAGCCTAGCGATCAAGTCTGAATTAGCCCCAGTGTGGGGAGGTGACTATGTTCCGTCACACTTGGTGGTCTTGTCCCATTGTTTACTCATTCTGGGAACAGGTTTGGAATTTGATTTCACAGTCGTTAGGTATATCGGTACCTTGTGAAGTTTCAACATCGCTTCCTTCATTAGCAGCCGTCCAGGCATGGGTTCATTTTGTGGGCTCAATGGAATATATTATGTGGTTCTAAAACAATTTCCTGGCCACCTTTCACAAAGTTTGGTATCAGTGGTAACAATCCCAATATTCACCTCTCCTAATTTTCTCTTTCTGCCCCTTCTTTAATCTTTCTCCTCCCCTCAGTCTCCCCTCTTTTATTTGATTGCTTTTGCTCCCTACAATCATAGTTGCCCTTCCATTTTTCCTTATTTTTTTTACTTGCTCGAACAACCCCCTAATTTTTATCCTTTTTTTACCATCAATATTGTGTTTTACACCCTAAAGGGCCCTACACACTGGCTGACATCAGCCAAAGATATGAACGATCTCGTTCATAAATGAACGAGATACCGTTCATATCTTTGAGTGTGGAGGCTCCAGCGATGAACGATGCGCGGCCCCGCGCTCGTTCATCGCTGGTCCCCCGTCGGCTGTACATGCAGGCCAATAAGGACGATCTCGTCCATATTTGCCTGCACTTCAATGCAGCCGGGTGACGGGGGGAGTGAAGAAACTTCACTCCCCCCGTCACTGCCCCCCGTCGCCGGGTCGTCCGTCGGCCGTATCCGCCGTCGGGCAGCTCGGCGGCGGATCGGCCAATGTGTAGGGCCTATAACTTGTGTTGTTTATTATTGTTTAAGTGTACCTTTGTTTATATCATAGTTACCTACCCTCCCGCAATCTGCGGGAGACTCCTGATTTTAAGTGGCGTCTCCCGCTGCCCCGGACAATTTAACAAACCCCCCGGATTCCCCACTGTCTCGCCGGGCAGTGACGGGGGAGGGGCATGACGAGAGTATGTCACATGCCCCAAGACCTCACACTTGCACCAGCCGTAAACACGAGCTCACTGCTTCCCCTACTGACTCCTGTCACGGCACCATATGACCAGGAAGCAGATGAGAGGAGCCAGCACAGCAACTGATCTCTGTGTCCTGTTCCCTCCGGAACTATCCCACTACGCTGCTAAGTGACACCCCCGGAGTTTGAGCTGCAGTACAAGTACAACCAGTCTTCGGAGAGAACTGAGGTGCCCCCTCACATCCACTTCCAGCATCAAAATGTAGCTGGCGTGTTTACACAAGACCCCATGGTTAAGGCAGGTGGGCAAAATACTGTACATTTGGGTCCAGCCCGTTTAATGCAGCCCCTGCGCTGTTCTCTACTGTTGTCGGCCAACAGAGGTAAACTGCAGGCGAGGAGACAGCCCTTGGGCACAGGGGGCGGAGCCAACCTCCGGCAGTAGCAGTCCTGAGACAGAAGGTCTGGAGCAGGGGATTCAGCTCCAGATAAGAGAGAGAGACCTTGATCCAGCAGTGCTGAGCACTGCAGGAGCGGGGACAGGTACAGCAGCATGTAAGAAAAATTTGAAAACATGCATGATGGAGGGCCAGGCAGTGTGGGGCACACAGTATTAAGGAAATATAATATTATACATTTGAGATACAGAACAAAGGCTGCATAATGTGTGCCACTCACAGCAAAAATAAATATACATGCTTGGTGATAAAGTTCACTTATGTTGCTTTGTATGGCAAAAAAGTACACCCTATGCATACTGTATAAAACACAGCCAATGCATAAAGCCCAAAGCAGCCTCATGTGCACTACTTGCAGTCCTATTTACTGCATATGGGGTTCAGATTACTGCACAACAGCTTCATCCCCAATCATACAGTATACCCTGTTTATACACCCTTCAGCCGAATTTAACTGCCTCAGTTATATAGGGAAAAGAGCTGCAATCTATTCTAAACTGGTACTGTTAAAGGAGCAGGGGGTTGTACATTATCTTTGATCACTTTTATAGGGAGCATGCATTTATATGTGGGAATAACATATATTGTACACACACACACACACACACACACACACACACACACACACACACACACGTGACCATCCAGGCGGTCAGGTCCGGTCCACCATGCGCTGCCCTCCATACTTATCCAAAACCTGCCAAACGGCCCCCGAGCTGAAATAATTGCCCACCCCTTCTCAAAGGCCATTCAAAGCACTTAGGGGTATATGCAATTCACGGCGAATCGCGGCAATTTTTCGCCGTTTTTTTTTCCGACTCAATTCGCCAGGTGAATTCCGGCAGGTGCCTGCCGGAATTCACCATATTCAATGAAAAACGGATTCGCCAGAATCGCGGGCGAAAATCGGCCGATTTGGCGGATTTTGCCGCGATTTTAAAAAACGGGAAAAAACGGGAAAAACCCGAAAAAAAAATGGCGTGGGGTCCCCCCTCCAAAGCATAACCAGCCTCGGGCTCTTCGAGCTGGTCCTGGTTCTAAAAATGCAGGGGAAAAATTGGGCAGGGATCCCCCGTATTTTTAAAACCAGCACCGGGCTCTGCGCCTGGTGCTGGTGCCAAAAATACGGGGGACAAAAAGAGTAGGGGTCCCCCGTATTTTTAACACCAGCATCGGGCTCCACTAGCTGGACAGATAATGCCACAGCCGGGGGTCACTTTTATGCCGTGCCCTGCGGCCGTGGCATTAACTACCCAACTAGTCACCCCTGGCCGGGGTACCCTGGGGGAGTGGGGACCCCTACAATCAAGGGGTCCCCCCCCCAGCCACCCAAGGGCCAGGGGTGAAGCCCGAGGCTGTCCCCCCCCCATCCAATGGGCTGCGGATGGGGGGGCTGATAGCCTTTTGTGATAATAAAAAGATATTGTTTTTTCCATTAGTACTACAAGTCCCAGCAAGCCTCCCCCGCAAGCTGGTACTTGGAGAACCACAAGTACCAGCATGCGGGAGAAAAACGGGCCCGCTGGTACCTGTAGTACTACTGGAAAAAAAATACCCAAATAAAAACAGGACACACACACCGTGAACGTAAAACTTTATTTCATACGCCGACACACACATACTTACCTATGTTGACACGCCGACTGCCACGGTCTCCGACGATCCGAGGTACCTGTGAAAAAATTATACTCACCTTCCAGCGTCCAGAGGTACATCCAGGTCCAGAGATAATCCACGTACTTGGCAAAACAAAAAAACGAACAACGATCCATACCGGACTAGAAAGGGGTCCAATGCTTTCACATCAGACCCCTTTCTCCCGAATGCCGGGACATCACGTGACTCCTGTCACTGAAGTCCCTTCAGCCAATCAGGAAGCGCTACTTCCGTGGCGCTCATCTGATTGGCTGTGCGCTGTCTGTGATGTGACAGCGCATCGCAAAGCCGCTCCATTACTTTCAATGGTGGGAACTTAGCGGCTAGCGGGGGGGTCACCCGCCGGTCAGCCGCTGACCGGCGGGTGACCTCACCGCTAGCCACTAAGTTCCCACCATTGAATATAATGGACTGGGCTGTGCGATGCGCTGTCTGCTCAGACGCACAGAGCCAATCAGATGAGCGCAACAAAGTTGCGCTTCCTGATTGGCTATAGAGACCTTTCTGTGACAGCTGTCACTGACAGGTCTCTCTGCATTCGGGGATAGGGGTCCCATGTGTCAGCATGGGACCCCTTTCAGTCCGGCATGGAGCGGGTGTTCGGTTTGTTTTTTTCTCCAAGTACGTGGATTTATCTCTGGAGCCTGGTTGAGGTGAGTATATTGATCTTTTATTTTCAGGTACCCCTGGATTCTACATGAAGAGGACCGATGTCGGCGTGTGAACATAGGTAAGTATGTGTGTGTCGACGTATGAAATAAAGTTTTACTTTCACGGTGTGTGTGTCCTGTTTTTATTTGGGTATTTTTTTTCCAGTAGTACTACAGGTACCAGCGGGCCCGTTTTTCTCCCGCATGCTGGTACTTGTGGTTCTCCAAGTACCAGCTTGCGGGGGAGGCTTGCTGGGACTTGTAGTACTGCTGGAAAAAGCAATATTCTTTTCATGATCACAAAAGGTTATCAGCCCCCCCATCCGCAGCCCATTGGATGGGGGGGGACAGCCTCGGGCTTCACCCCTGGCCCTTGGGTGGCTGGGGGGGGGACCCCTTGATTGAAGGGGTCCCCACTCCCCCAGGGTACCCCGGCCAGGGGTGACTAGTTGGATATTTAATGCCACGGCCGCAGGGCACGGCATAAAAGTGACCCCCGGCTGTGGCATTATCTGTCCAGCTAGTGGAGCCCGATGCTGGTGTTAAAAATACGGGGGACCCCTACGCTTTTTGTCCCCCGTATTTTTGGCACCAGCACCAGGCGCAGAGCCCGGTGCTGGTTTTAAAAATACGGGGGATCCCCTCTCAATTTTTCCCCCGCATTTTTAGAACCAGGACCAGCTCGAAGAGCCCGAGGCTGGTTATGCTTTGGAGGGGGGACCCCACGCCATTTTTTTTTATGATTTCACCGTTCCAGCATAAAAAATAAATAAAATAAAAAATAATATTTTAAAAAATATATAAATAATATTTGTGCCTCCAAAAAAAAAAAAAAAAGTACCTAATCCCTTCTAATATAAATAGATCTGCTATTCCCAAAAAAAAAAACACAAAAAAAAACATGTTTAAATTTTTTTTATTTGTTTTCACCCTCCAAAGTGTGGCGGATTGAAAATGACGAATTTGCTGTCTAAAAGCACTGCTGTCGAATTTCCAAACTTGAATTGAATATGCTTTGGTCGAATTGCAGCACTTGTATCATTGCAGAAAAGTCGAATTTGCAAAAATTCGAATTTCAAAAAGTCGAATTTTGAAAGTCCGTTTTTTGGTCGGAAAGCACTGAATTGCATAGGCGATTTTTTTTTTGTGGTCGAAAATGACCCGAAATTCGACAATTTCGGGAATTCGACCGCAATTGCATATACCCCTGTATACCTTATATTAAAATTTATTATTATTGATTCCTACTATTGTTTTAGATAATGCACTTGTAATACTGTAGCACAGACAGCATAATGGTTAGCAATATTGCCGCACAGAGCTGAGATCATGGGTTTGATTTTCGCCATGGCCCTAACTGTGTGGAGTTTGTATATTCTCCCCGTACTTGCGTGGGTTTCCTCCAGGTACTCCGGTTTCCTCCAACAATCCAACTGGTAGGTTAATTGGCTCCCAACAAAATGAACCCTAGCATGAATGTATGTGTGTGTGTGTACATGTGTTTGGTAATATACATTGTAAGCTCCACTGGTGCAGGTGTGTGTGGTAACACGTGGTAGGGAATGTAGATTGTGAGCTCCGCTGCGGCAGGGACTGATGTGAATGGTCAAATACAGTATTTTCTCCTATGAGTCTCGTATGCAATATTGTGCGACAACTGTTCTTTTAATTTTTAATTTTACTTCTTTGTACTTATGACATAATATATGTGTTCCTTTATTAAATATTAATTTTTTGCTAAAGGTTTCTGGATTGTGCCCCTTTTAGATGCACACCTTTTGCCCCTCATACTCAGTGGAGACCTGTTGCAGAACATCTAGAAAGATGGCTGAGTGACTGACACATGTCATTGAAATAGTCTGATGCCTATATACAGAGGAGCCGGCATCTAGTGGTTATGCAACTCTTGGTACTATTAAGAACCCCAATATGTATCAGACTTGCCTACTCTCCCTGAATGGCCGGGAGGCTCCCGAAAATCGGGTGACCCTCCCGGCCCCCCGGAAAAGCAGGCAAGTCTCCCGATTACAGGGGTCCCCCCCTGCCCGGCCGCCCACTTAGCGAGTAAAGTGGGCGGTCCGGGAAGGCGATGACGCGATTCTTGTTGAATCGCGTCATCATAGCCACGCCCCCTGCTGTATAATGCCGGTAATAGCGGCATTACACAGCGGGGCGGGGCTTACACGGGACGATCCCATAGTCACGCCCCCGGCCCGCCTCCGACACTCCCCCGGCCGCCTACACTACGCCTCCGGTCCCCCCCCCCCCCCTCTGCATTCACATCGCACAGGGAAACCACTAGCATTTACAGTAACCCTTCCTTACTTTTGTACATGTATGTATATTGTATGTTTTAATGGTGGTGACCAACAGTACATTTTCTATAGCTTGTAATATTGAATGTCTATCATCAAAGAGAAAAACGTTACCTATCGCTGTGATTTATAAATACTGCTGCTCAGCGCTCCTGTGCAATGATGATGTGGATCATGTGGGTGGGAGTTAGTTATGCACAACACAAAGAGCACAGGTAGTTACAGGCCCCAGTACTTCCCTAATACCACTCTCAGCAGCCCTGATGACAGTGGTCATCATCCAGTCCAGTATATGAGCCATAGTGGGGATTCACTTTTGATGTGAAAAGGTGGCTGTAAAATAAATACTTATCCTGTTTTTACTCTAGTGCATCTAGTTTTTTTTTTCACCTTTGTAGATCTATGGGGGTAATTCAGATCTGATCGCAACAGCAAATTTGTTAGCAAATGGGCAAAACCATGGCCCTCATTCCGAGTTGATCGCTCGCTAGCTGCTTTTAGCAGCAGTGCAAACGCTAGGCCGCCGCCCTCTGGGAGTGTATCTTAGCTTAGCAGAAGTGTGACTGAAAGGTTAGCAGCACTGCTCGTAAAAATTTTCATGCAGTTTCAAAGTAGCTCCAAACCTACTCCTACCTTGCGATCACTTCAGTCAGTTTAGCTCCTGCTTTGATGTCACAAACACGCCCTGCGTTAGGCCAGCCACTCCCCCGTTTCCTCAGGCACGCCTGCGTTTTTACCTGTCACGCCTGCGTTTTTTAGCACACTCCCGGAAAACGGCCAGTTACCACCCAGAAACACCCACTTCCTGTCAATCACTCACCGATCAATAGAGCGACAGAAAAGCGTTGCTCGACCTTGTGTAAAACTGCATAGTTTTGTGTGAAAGTACTTCGCGCGTGCGTACTGCGGCCCGTACGCATGCGCAGAAATGCAGATTTTTAGCCTGATCGCTACGCTGCGAACAACGGCAGCTAGTGATCAACTCGGAATGACCCCCTATGTGCACTGCAGGTAGGGCAGATATAACATGTGCAGAGAGAGTTAGATTTGGGTGGGTAATTTTGTTTCTGTGCAGGGTAAATACTGGCTGCTTTATTTTTACACTGCAATTTAGATTTCAGTTTGAACACACTCCACCCAAATCTAACTCTCTCTGCACATGTTACATCTGCCCCACCTGCAGGCAGTGCACATGGGGGGTAATTCAGCGCATCACACAACAGCACCAGGCATCGGTGCCTAGCGACGGGATGGTGTGAAAAATTCGACCACACAGGCTTTTGCAAGAAGATTGACAGGAGGAGGACGTTTTGTGGGTGGCAACTGACTGTTTTACAGGAGTGTCCGGAAAAATGCAGGCGGGACCAGCCGTTTTCAGGGAGGGTGTCTGACATCAGCCTCGATCAGCAGATTACATCGCAGAGGAAGAGTAAGTCCTGGGCTCAGCAGAGACTGCACAAACTGATATTTTTATGCAGCTCTGCTACGAAAGCGAACGCACACCTGCACACACAGCATGCCCTCCCCCTGTATTTGGTGATTATCTGATCGCAGGGCAGCAAAAAAATGCAGGCCAGCGATCAGGTCTGAATTACCTCCTCGGTTTTGCCCATTAACTAACAAATTTGCTGCTGCGATCAGATCTGAATTAGGCCCTATAAAACAAGCATAGCTTTACTTGATACTCTCTTCGGGTCCAAGATGAAGTTGTGAGGTGAACGCATGCACTGTTATTTCTAGGCACTGAATCACCATTTTCACTGACTTTTTAATGCTTATTCACACATACCAACCGTCCCAATTTCTGCAACTGTCCCCAATAAAATGGACAGTCCCGCTGTCAGGCGATAAGGACTTTCATCCTGATTTTCAGTAGGTTGGGAGGTACTTCCACAAAAATACTGTAAAAACTGCATTTTTCTGTGTGAGCTGATGACTGAGGGCATAAAAGCATGACTCATGCCTGATGTGTGTTGCTATACTCCCTGTCCCACATTACTATGGCCTGATGTTCATGGTACAGATGTATCCAATTACATGTAGCCTCTCTGCACGTAAAACAGCTCTTCTAGTCACGCCATGCAGTAGCGTGACTCAGTAGCGTCAAACATCTTTACTTGCGACTGCTTCCATTAAAAAATAGGATTTTAATACCTACCGGTAAATCCTTTTCTCCTAGTCCGTAGAGGATGCTGGGGACTCCAAAAGGACCATGGGGTATAGACGGGATCCACAGGAGCTTGGGCACACTATAAAGACTTAAACTGGGTGTGAACTGGCTCCTCTCTCTATGCCCCTCCTCCAGACCTCAGTTATAGGAACTGTGCCCAGGAGAGACGGACATTTCGAGGAAAGGATTTTAGTTTAAACAAAGGGCAAGAAACATACCAGCCCACACCACAAAATACCGTAAAACTGGAGTAGTATGAAACCAGATAACCGTATGAATTAACAACAGCAACAAGCTGAATAAACTAATACACAACCCATGTGTAAACAAAGACAACCAGTAATACTACAACTGAAAGTAACAGTCCGCACTGGGATGGGCGCCCAGCATCCTCTACGGACTAGGAGAAAAGGATTTACCGGTAGGTATTAAAATCCTATTTTCTCTTACGTCCTAGAGGATGCTGGGGACTCCAAAAGGACCATGGGGTCTATACCAAAGCTCCAGACCGGGCGGGACAGTGCGGACGACTCTGCAGCACCGATTGAGCAAACATGAGGTCCTCATCAGCCAGGGTATCAAACTTGTAAAACTTAGCAAATATGTTTGAACCTGACCACGTAGCTGCTCGGCAAAGCTGAAGTGCCGAGACCCCTCTGGCAGCCGCCCAAGAAGAGCCCATCTTCCTAGTAGAATGGGCCTTTACCGACTTCGGCAACGGTAGCCCAGCCGAAGAATGAGCCTGCTGAATCGTATTACAAATCCAGCGAGCAATAGTTTGTTTAGAAGCAGGATTTCCAATCTTGTTGGAAGCATACAGGACAAACAAAGCTTCTGTTTTCCTGGTACGAGCCATTCTGGCGACATAAATTTTCAAAGCTCTTACAACATCAAGAGACTTTGGAACCGCCACAGCATCTGTAGCCACAGGCACCACAATAGGTTAATGTGGAACGAACAAACCACCTTCGGCAGAAATTGTTGACGAGTCCTCAATTCCACTCTATCCGAATGGAAAATAAAATAGGGCTCTTGTGAGACAAGGCCGCCAACTCTGACACTCGCCTGGCCAACGCCAGAGCCAAAAGCATGACCACTTTCCAAGTGAGAAACTTTAACTCAACCTTACGCAAAGGTTCAAACCAGTGAGACATAAGGAACTGCAAGACCACTTCAAGATCCCACGGCGCCACCGGCGGCACAAATGGAGGGTGGATATGCAACACTCCCTTCACAAAAGTTTGAACCTCGGGACGGACGGGCAATTCTTTCTGAAAGAAAATAGATAAAGCCAAAATCTGCACTTTGATGGAACCCAATTTCAGGCCTGCATCTACGCCTGCCTGCAAAAAAATGGAGAAACCGACCCAAGTGAAACTCCTCCGCCGGAGCTGCTTTGGTCTCACACCATGAAACATATTTCCTCCAAATACGGTGATAATGTTTTGCCGTAACTTCTTTCCTAGCTTTAAGGAGAGTGGGGATGACCTCCCCTGGAATACCCTTTCGAGCCAAGATTTGGCGCTCAACTTCCACACTGTCAAATGCAGCCGCGGTAAGTCCGGAAACACGCAGGGCCCCTGCAACAACAGGTCCTCTCTTAGAGGAAGCGGCCAGGGATCTCCCACTAGTAATTCCTGAAGATTCGGATACCAGGCCCTCCGTGGCCAATCTGGAACGACGAGTATCGCCTGAACTCCTGTTCGTCGAACGATCCTCAGTACCTTCGGAATGAGAGGGAGCGGAGGGAACACATACACCGATGGAAACACCCACGGAGTCACCAGGGCGTCCACTGCGCTGGCTTGGGGGTCCCTCGACCTGGAACAATACCTCGGAAGCTTCTTGTTGAGGCGAGACGCCATCAAGTCTATCAGAGGAACTCCCCAACGTTTTGTCACTTCTGCAAATACTTCTTGATGAACAGCCCACTCTCCCGGATGGAGATCGTGTCTGCTGAGGAAGTCTGCTTCCCAGTTGTCCACTCCCAGGAGGAAGACTGCTGACAGAGCGCTCACGTGCTGTTCCGCCCAGCGTAGGATTCTTGTGGCCTCCTCCATAGCCACCCTGCTCCTTGTTCCGCCTTGGCGGTTTACGTACGCCACTGCTGTTATGTTGTCCGACTGGATTAGGACAGGGAGACCCTGAAGAAGGTCCTTTGCTTGCAGCAGGCCACTGTAAATGGCTCTAAACTCGAGAACATCTATGTGAAGACAAGAATCCTGGCTTGAACACTTTCCATGGAAATTTCTTCCTTGCGTGACTGCGCCCCAGCCTTGCATCTGTTGTCCGCAGGACTCAGTCCTGGATTCCGAATCGGCGTCCCTCTAGAAGGTGAGAGCCTTGCAGCCACCACAGGAGAGAAATCCTGGCTCTGGAAGATAAGAGTTATTTTCCGGTGCATGTGCAGGTGAGACCCGGACCATTTTTTCAGCAGATCCCACTGAAACACCCGGGCATGAAACCTGCCAAACGGAATGGCTTCGTAAGCCGCAACATCTTCCCTAGTACCCGAGTGCATTGATGAATCGACACACTTGTCGGCCTCAGGAGCTCCCTGACCATGGTCTGGATTTCCAGAGCTTTGACCTCCGGAAGAAACACTCTCTGGATCTCCGTGTCCAGGACCATGCCCAGGAAGGACAGCCGAGTGGCCGGGATCAACTGAGACTTTGGCAAATTTAGTATCCAACCGTGATGTCGCAGAACAGACAGGGAGAGATCCACATTTCTTAACAACTGCTCCTTGGACCTCACCTTTATCAGGAGATTGTCCAAGTACGGGATAATTGTGACCCCTTGCTTGCGCAGGAGGACCATCATCTCTGCCATTACCTTGGTGAAAACCCTCAGGGCCGTGGAAAGCCCAAACGGCAACGCCTGAAATTGGTAATGACAATCCTGTACTGCAAACCTCAGGAAGGCTTGATGAGGAGGGAATATCGGGATGTGTAAGTAAGCATCCTTTATGTCGACTGACGCCATAAAATCTCCCCCTTCGAGGCTGGAGATCACCGCTCGAAGAGACTCCATCTTGAACTTGAAAGTTTTCAAGTATGGATTGAGGGAATTTAGGTTCAGAATCGGTCTGACCGAACCATCCGGCTTAGAAACCACAAAGAGGCTCGAATAGAACCCTTTCCCCCGATCTGACGGGGGAACCGGCACCACGACCCTCTGTTGACACAACTATTGTATCGCATCCCTTACTACCTCTCTTTCGGGAAGAGAAGTTGGCAAAGCCGACACGAAAAACCGGTTGGGGGGGCATCTCCTGAAACTCCAGTCTGTACCCTTGGGACACTATGTCTAAGACCCAAGGATCCAGAGCCGAACGAACCCAGACCTGACTGAAGAATCGGAGACGGCCCCCCACCGGTAGGGACTCCCCCAGGGAAGCCCCAGCGTCATGCGGTGGACTTGGTAGAGGCAGGGGAGGATTTTTGGTCCTGGGTGCCTGATACTGCAGGCGACTTCCTTCCCCTACCTCTACCCTTTGAAGCGAGGAAGGACGAGCCCCTACCTCTTTTGTATTTATTAGGCCGAAAGGACTGCATCTGCTGATGGGGTGCCTTCTTCTGTTGTGTGGGAACATAAGGAACATAATGAAGAAAAGATGACTTACCCGCCGTAGCGGTCGACACCAGGTCAGCCAGGCCTTCACCGAACAAGACACTACCTTTAAAAGGAAGAGCTTCCATATTCATCTTGGAGTCGGCATCAGCATTCCATTGGTGAATCCACAGCGCCCTCCTGGCCGAAATCGCCATGGCATTGGCTCTTGATCCCAAGAGGCCAACATCCCTCGCCGCATCCTTTAGGTAATCTGCAGCGTCCTTAATATAACCAAGAGTCAGAAGAATATTATCTTTATCAAGAGCATCCATATCAGAAGCCAACTTTTCAGCCCACTTTGCAATAGCACTACTCACCCTTACCGACGCCACAGCAGGTCTGAGCAAGGCACCAGTATTGACGAAAAATGGACTTCAAAGTCGTCTCCAGCTTGCGATTCGCCGGATCCTTGAGGGCAGACGTGTCAGGCGACGGAAGAGTGGGCATTAGGTACTATATCTGGTGTGCACTGGCTCCTCCCTCTATGCCCCTCCTCCAGACCTCAGTTAGGGAAACTGTGCCCGGAAGAGCTGACATTACTAGGAAAGGATTTGGAATCCAGGGTAAGACTCATACCAGCCACACCAATCACACCGTACAACTTGTGATAACTATACCCAGTTAACAGTATGAACAACAACTGGGCCTCATTCAACAGATGGCTCATAACAATAACCCTATAGTTAAGCATTAACTATATACATGTATTGCAGAAAGTCCGCACTTGGGACGGGCTCCCAGCATCCACTACGGACTACGAGAAATAGAATTACCGGTGAGTAAATTCTTATTTTCTCTGACGTCCTAGTGGATGCTGGGTACTCCGTAAGGACCATGGGGATTATACCAAAGCTCCCAAACGGGCGGGAGAGTGCGAATGACTCTGCAGCACCGAATGAGCAAACTCAAGGTCCTCCTCAGCCAGGGTATCAAACTTGTAGAATTTTGCAAAAGTGTTTGATCCCGACCAAGTAGCAGCTCGGCAAAGTTGTAAAGCCGAGACCCCTCGGGCAGCCGCCCAAGAAGAGCCCACCTTCCTCGTGGAATGGGCTTTTACTGATTTAGGATGCGACAGTGCAGCCGCAGAATGTGCAAGTTGAATCGTGCTACAGATCCAGCGAGCAATAATCTGCTTTGAAGCAGGAGCACCCAGCTTGTTGGGTGCATGCAGGATAAACAGCGAGTCAGTTTTTCTGACTCTAGCCGTCCTGGAAACATAGATTTTCAGGGCCCGGACTACGTCCAGCAACTTGGAGTCCTCCAAGTCCCGAGTAGCCGCAGGCACCACAATAGGTTGGTTCAAATGAAACGCTGATACCACATTAGGGAGAAATTGGGGACGAGTCCTCAATTCTGCCCTGTCCATATGGAAAATCAGATATGGGCTTTTACAGGACAAATCCGCCAATTCTGACACACGCCTAGCTGAGGCCAAGGCCAACAGCATGACTACCTTCCACGTGAGATACTTCAACTCCACGGTCTGAAGTGGCTCAAACCAATGTGATTTTAGGAAATCCAACACTACGTTGAGATCCCAAGGTGCCACTGGAGGCACAAAGGGGGGCTGAATATGCAGCACTCCCTTAACAAACGTCTGAACTTCAGGCAGTGAAGCCAGTTCTTTTTGAAAGAAAATAGTCAGGGCCGAAATCTGGACTTTAATGGATCCCAGTTTTAGGCCCATAGTCACTCCTGACTGTAGGAAGTGCAGAAATCGACCCAGCTGAAATTCCTCTGTTGGGGCCTTCCTGGCCTCACACCAAGCAACATATTTTCGCCATATACGGTGATAATGTTGTGCTGTCACGTCTTTCCAAGCCTTTATCAGCGTAGGAATCACTTCATCTGGAATGCCCTTTTCCGTTAGGATCCGGCGTTCAACCGCCATGCCGTCAAACGCAGCCGCGGTAAGTCTTGGAACAGACAGGGCCCCTGCTGTAACAGGTCCTGTCTGAGAGGCAGAGGCCATGGTTCCTCTGAGATAATTTCTTGTAGTTCTGGGTACCGAGTTCTTCTTGGCCAATCCGGAACGATGAGTATAGTTCTTACTCCTCTCTTTCTTACTATCCTCAGTACCTTGGGTATGAGAGGAAGAGGAGGGAACACATAAACCGACTGGTACACCCACGGTGTCACTAGTGCGTCCACAGCTATCGCCTGAGGGTCTCTTGACCTGGCGCAATATTTTTTTAGCTTTTTGTTGAGGCGGGACGCCATCATGTCCACCTGTGGCCGTTCCCAACGATTTACAATCTGCGTGAAGACTTCTGTATGAAGTCCCCACTCTCCCGGGTGGAGGTCGTGCCTGCTGAGGAAGTCTGCTTCCCAGTTGTCCACTCCCGGAATGAACACCGCTGACAGTGATTCTCCGCCCATCGGATAATCCTTGTGGCTTCTGCCATCGCCATCCTGCTTCTTGTGCCGCCCTGTCGGTTTACATGGGCGACCGCCATGATGTTGTCTGACTGAATCAGCACCGGTTGGTCTTGAAGCAGGGGTTTTGCTTGACTTAGGGCATTGTAAATGGCCCTTAGTTCCAGAATATTTATGTGTAGGGAAGTCTCCTGACTCGACCACTGTCCTTGGAAGTTTCTTCCCTGAGTGACTGCCCCCCAACCTCGGAGGCTTGCATCCGTGGTCACCAGGACCCAGTCCTGAATGCCGAATCTGCGGCCCTCGAGAAGATGAGCACTCTGCAGCCACCACAGCAGAGACACCCTGGTCCTCGGGGACAGGGTGATCAGCTGATGCATCTGAAGATGCGATCCGGACCACTTGTCTAACAGATCCCACTGAAAGATCCTTGCATGGAACCTGCCGAAGGGAATTGCTTCGTAAGAAGCTACCATCTTTCCCAGGACTCGCGTGCAGTGATGCACCGACACCTGTTTTGGTTTCAGGAGGTCTCTGACCAGAGATGACAACTCCTTGGCCTTCTCCTCCAGGAGAAACACCTTCTTCTGTTCTGTGTCCAGAATCATGCCCAAGAACAGCAGGTGCGTCGTAGGAATCAGCTGCGACTTTGGGATATTCAGAATCCAGCCGTGCTGTTGTAGCACTTCCCGAGATAGTGCTACTCCGACTAACAACTGCTCCTTGGACCTTGCCTTTATAAGGAGATCGTCCAAGTACGGGATAATTATAACTCCCTTCTTTCGAAGGAGTATCATCATTTCGGCCATTACCTTGGTAAATACCCGCGGTGCCGTGGACAGACCAAACGGCAACGTCTGGAATTGGTAATGGCAGTCCTGTACCACAAACCTGAGGTACTCCTGGTGAGGTGGGTAAATGGGGACATGTAGGTAAGCATCCTTGATGTCCAGTGACACCATAAAATCCCCCTCTTCCAGGCTTGCAATAACCGCCCTGAGCGATTCCATTTTGAACTTGAACTTCCTTATATGTGTTCAAGGATTTCAAATTTAAAAATGGGTCTCACCGAACCGTCTGGTTTCGGTACCACAAATATTGTGGAATAGTAACCCCGTCCCTGTTGAAGGAGGGGAACTTTGATTATCACCTGCTGAAGGTACAGCTTGTGAATTGCCGCCAGTACTACCTCCCTTTCCTTGGGAGTAGCTGGCAAGGCTGATTTGAGGTAACGGCGAGGGTGAGACGCCTCGAACTCCAGCTTGTATCCCTGAGATACCACTTGTAGAACCCAGAGATCCACCTGTGAGCGAACCCACTGGTCGCTGAAGTTCCGGAGACGGGCCCCCACCGCACCTGGCTCCACCAGTGGAGCCCCAGCGTCATGCGGTGGACTTAGTGGAAGCAGGGGAGGATTTTTGTTCCTGGGAACTGGCTGTCTGGTGCAGCTTTTTCCCTCTACCCCTGCCTCTGGGCAGAAAGGACGCGCCTCTGACCCGCTTGCCTTTCTAAGGCCGAAAGGACTGTACTTGATAATACGGTGCTTTCTTAGGCTGTGAGGGAACCTGAGGTAAAAAAGTCGACTTCCCAGCTGTTGCTGTGGATACGAGGTCCGAGAGACAGGCCCCAAACAATTCCTCACCTTTATAAGGCAAAACTTCCATGTGCCTTTTAGAATCAGCATCACCTGTCCACTGCCGAGTCCATAATACTCTCCTGGCAGAAATGGACATTGCATTAATTCTAGATGCCAGCCGGCAAATGTCCCTCTGTGCATCCCTCATATATAAGACTACGTCTTTAATATGCTCTATGGTTAGCAAAATAGTATCCCTGTCAAGGGAATCAATGTTATCTGACAGGGTATCAGACCATGCTGCTGCAGCACTACACATCCATGCTGAAGCAATAGCAGGTCTCAGTATAGTACCTGAGTGTGTATACACAGACTTCAGGATAGCCTCCTGCTTTCTATCTGCAGGCTCCTTTAAGGCGGCCGTATCCTGAGACGGCAGTGCCACCTTTTTTGATAAGCGTGTGAGCGCCTTGTCCACCCTAGGGGATGTTTCCCAACGCAACCTGTCCGTTGGCGGGAAAGGGTACGCCATTAGTAACCTCTTAGAAATCACTAGTTTCTTATCTGGGGAACACCACGCTTCTTCACACAGTTCATTTAACTCATCAGATGGGGGAAAAGTCACTGGCTGCTTTTTCTCCCCAAACATAATACCCTTTTTTGTGGTAACCGGGTTAATGTCAGAAATGTGCAACACATTTTTCATTGCCGTAATCATGCATCGGATGGCCCTTGTGGATTGTACATTTGTCTCATCCTCGTCTACACTGGAGTCAGACTCCGTATCGACATCTGTGTCTGCCATCTGAGGTAGCGGGCGTTTTTGAGCCCCTGATGGCCTCTGAGACGCCTGGGCAGGCGCGGGCTGAGATGCCGGCTGTCCCAAAGCTGTTACGTCATCGAACCTTTTATGCAAGGAGTTGACACTGTCGGTTAATACCTTCTACATATCCATCCACTCTGGTGTCGGCCCCGCAGGGGGCGACATCACACTTATCGCTCCTGCTCCGCCTCCACGTAAGCGTCCTCATCAAACATGTCGACACAGCCATACCGACACACCGCACACACACACAGGGAATGCTCTGACTGAGGACAGGACCCCACAAAGTCCTTTATAACAGAGGGATTTACACTAACACAAAGTGAATTTTCCCCCAATAGCTGCTTATATCACCTTTTGCGCCTAAATTTATGTGCCCCCCCCTCTCTTTTTTACCCTTCTCGTAGTGTATACTGCAGGCGAGAGCCTGGGGAGCGTCCTTCCAGCGGAGCTGTGAAGAGAAAATGGCGCTGGCTGTGCTGAGGAAGACAGCCCCGCCCCTTCAGCGGCGGGCTTCTCCCGCTTTTTTAATAATATTTATGGCGGGGGATTAGGCACATATACAGTTTATATGCATTTTTATGTGCATTTTGCAGTATTATGTGCATTTATGCAGTATTATCTGCATTTTGCCAAAAAGGTATACATATTGCAGCCCAGGGCGCCCCCCCCCCCCAGCACCCACCAGTGACCGGAGCGTGTGGTGTGCTGTGGGAGCAATGGCGCACAGCTGCAGTGCTGTGCGCTACCTTATTGAAGACCGGAGTCTTCAGCCGCCGATTTTCTCCTGGTTCTTCCGTATTCTGGCTCTGCAAGGGGGACGGTGGCGCGGCTCCAGACGATCGAGGTCGGGCCCTGTGTTCGATCCCTCTGGAGCTAATGGTGTCCAGTAGCCTAAGAAGCACAAGCTAGCTGCACGCAGGTAGGTTTGCTTCTCTCCCCTCAGTCCCTCGTAGCAGTGAGTCTGTTGCCAGCAGATCTCACTGAAAATAAAAAACCTAACAAATACTTTCTTTCTAGCAAGCTCAGGAGAGCCCACTAGGTGCATCCAGCTCTGGCCGGGCACAGATTCTAACTGAGGTCTGGAGGAGGGGCATAGAGGGAGGAGCCAGTGCACACCAGATATAGTACCTAATCTTTCTTTTAAGAGTGCCCAGTCTCCTGCGGAGCCCGTCTATTCCCCATGGTCCTTACGGAGTACCCAGCATCCACTAGGACGTCAGAGAAAATCCTATTTTCTCTTATGTCCTAGAGGATGCTGGGGTCCATATTAGTACCATGGGGATGTACCAATGCTCCCAGAACAGGAGGGAGAGCGTGGAGGCCCCTGCAGAACTGATTGACCAAACTTGCAATCCTCAGTGGCCAAAGTATCGAACTTGTAGAACTTAGCAAACGTGTTCCACCCAAACAAAGTAGCCGCTCGACAAAGCTGTAAAGCCAAGACACCCCGGGCAGCCGCCCATGAAGAACACACCTTACGAGTAGAGTAGGCCTTATCAGATCTTGGACACGGCAATCCTGCCGTAGAATATGCATGCTGGATAGTGACCCTGATCCAGCGAGAGATCGTCTGCTTCGAAGCAGGACACCCAATTTTCTTGGGATCATACAGGACAAATAGAGAGTTTGATTTTCTGTGACAAGCAGTCCTCTTTACAGATTTTCAGAGCCCTTACAACATCCAAGGACTTTGACGGAATTGAGGAGTCAGTAGCAACTGGCACCACAATAGGTTGATTGATATGAAAAGGCGACACAACCTTTGGATGGAATTGCTGACGTGTCCGGAGCTCAGCTCTATCTTCATGGAAGATCAAGTAGGGGCTTTTACAAGACAAAGCCCCCAACTCCGACACACGTCTAGCAGAAGCTGAGGCCAACAAAGTGACAACCTTCCATGTGAGAAACTTGACTTCAACCTCCTATAGAGGCTCGAAACCAATCCGATTGGAGAAACTGTTTAACACCACATTAAGATTCCAGGGTGCCGTAGGCGGCAGAAAGGGAGGCTGGATGTGCAGAACCACTTTCAAGAAAGTCTGAACCTCAGGGAAGGAAGCCAGTTGTTTCTGGAAGAAAATGGATAAGGCCGAAATCTGGACCTTCACAGATCCCAACCTCAGGCCCATATCCACACCTGCTAAAGGAAGAGGAGAAACCGTCCCAGTTGAAACTCCACCGTAGGAAACTTCTTGGAGTCACACCAAGACACATACTTTTTCCAAATGCGATGGTAATGTTTAGACGTTACTCCTTTACTAGCCTGTATCAGGGTAGGAATAACCTTGTTCGGAATGCCCTTCCGAGCTAATATCTGGCATTCAACCTCCATGCCGTCAAACATAGCCGCGGTAAGTCTTGATAAGCGAACGGCCCCTGTTGCAGCAGGTCCTCCCGAAGAGGCCTCAGATCTTCCAGCAGTAGATCCAGAAGATCTGGAGCAATGAGGATTGCCTGAACTCTTGTTCTTTTATGAGCTTTAGAATCCCGGGAATGAGTGGAAGTGGAGGAAACACGTACACTGACTGGAACACCCACGGAGTCACCAGGGCGTCCACCGCCACTGCTTGCGGGTCTCTTAACCTGGAACAGTACCTCCGAAGCTTCTTGTTGAGACGGGAGGTCATCATGTCTATTTGAGGTACACCCCAAAGATTTGTCACCTCCGTGAACACCTCCGGATGGAGGCCCCACTCTTCCGGATGGAGATCGTGTCTGCTGAGGAAGTCCGCTTCCCAGTTGTCCACTCCTGGAATGAAGATTGCTGACAGTGCCACTGCGTGTCTTTCTGCCCAAAGGAGGATTCTTGTTACCTCCGACATTGCAGCCCTGCTCTTCGTTCCGCCCTGTCGGTTTATGTAGGCCACCGTCGTTACATTGTCCGACTGTACCTGAATGGCCTGATCTTGCAGAAGATGTGCCGCTTGTAGAAGACCGTTGTACACAGCTCTTAGTTCCAGAATGTTTATCGGAAGAATGGATTCCAGACTTGACCACCTTCCTTGGAAGGTTTCCCCTTGAGTGACAGTGCCCCAACCTCTGAGACTTGCATCCGTGGTTAGAAGGATCCAGTTCTGAATCCCGAACCTGCGGCCTTCGAGAAGGCGAGGCATTTGTAACCACCATAGTAGTGAAATCCTGGATTTCGGCGACAGATGAATTCTCTGGTGCATGTGCAGGTGATATCCGGACCATTTGTCCGGGAGATCTAGTTGGAAGGACCATGCACGAAATTTTCAGTACTGTAGAGCCTCGTAGGAGGCAACCATCTTCCCCAGAAGGCGAATGCACTGATGTACTGATACCCAGGCAGGCATCAAGACATCCCGGACCATTGTTTTTATCACCAACGCCTTCTCCACCGGTAGAAACACCCTCTGCACTTCCGTGTCGAGGATCATCCCCAGGAAAGACAATCTCCTTGTCGGCTCCAAATGTGACTTTGGAAGATTCAGGATCCATCCATGATCCCTGAGCAGTCGAGTCATGAGAGCAATGGGCTGAAACAACCTCTTCCTGGATGATGCCTTTATCAGCAGATCGTCCAGATATGGAATTATGTTCACTCCCCGTCTGCGGAGGAGTACCATCATCTCTGCCATCACCTTGGTGAACACCCTAGGTGCCGTGGAGAGGCCGAATGGCAGTGCCTGGAACTGATAGTGACAGTCCAACAGTGCAAATCTGAGATAAGCCTGGTGTGGCGGCCAAAACGGAATGTGGAGGTACGCATCCTTGATATCCAGGGATACCAGGAATTCCCCCTCCTCCAGACCTGAGATCACCGCTCTCAGAGACTCCATTTTGAACTTGAATTCCCTCAAATAAGGGTTTAACGACTTCAGGTTCAAAATTGGTCTGACCAAACCATCCGGTTTCGGTACCACAAATAGGTTTGAATAGTAACCCTTGCTTTCCAGATGAGGTGGAACTGGAACAATGACATTTGCCTTTTCTAATTTTTGAATGGCTTCCTGTAGCATAGCCCTTTCTGTCAGCAAAGCTGGTAATCCTGATTTGAAGAATCTGTGAGTTGGAAGTTCTCGAAACTCCAGTCTGTACCCCTGGGACACAATCCAGACGTGACTGAAAAGTCTGAGTCTCACTCCCACCTGCCCGCTCTCCAGGCTGGGAGGTCCACCGTCAACTGAGGATTCTGAGGAAACAGAGCCAGTCTTCTGTTCCTGGGAACCTGCAGGTGCAGGTTTTCTGGATTTTCCCCGACCACCTCTGAAGAAAGTGGAAGGGGGCTTGGACTTCTTAACCTTTGCGTTCCGAAAGGACTGCATTGTAGAGGTAATTTTTTTTTTTCGGTGTCTGAGTGGCTGAGGGAAGAAAAGTTTACTTACACGCGGTTGCTGTGGAGATCCACGCATCCAATGCTTCCCCAAACAGAGCCTGACTTGTGAAGGGTAGGTTCTCCACACTTCTCTTGGATTCCGCGTCTGCAGACCATTGGCACAGCCAGAGTCCCCTGCATGCCGACACAGCCATGGAAGACATCCTTGCATTCAGATGACCCAGGTCCTTCATGGCCTCCACCATGAAACCCACAGAATCCTGTATGTGACGTAAAAACATTTCAATGTCACTTCTATCCAGAGAATCTAATTCCTCAAGTAATGTGACTGACCACTTTACTATGGCTTTAGAAATCCATGCACAGGCAATAGTGGACAAAAAGGATAAAATAGAAGTGTTCACAGAACCGTATATATTGTTCCCCAGAAAAAAATATCAGCCAAAGGAGTCCAAAAGTTAATAAGCAGCAAATGACTTTATTAAAAACAAGTGTAAACTCTTTGTAACCGTGGCCCTCATTCCGAGTTATTCGCTCGCAAGCTGCTTTTAGCAGCATTGCACACGCTAAGCCGCTGCCTACTGGGAGTGAATCTTAGCTTAGCAGAATTGCGAACGAAAGATTCTCAAAATTGCGAATAGAAATTTCTTAGCAGTTTCTGAGTAGCTCGACACTTACTCTGCCACTGCGATCAGTTCAGTCAGTTTCGTTCCTGGTTTGACGTCACAAACACACCCAGCGTTCGCCCAGACACTCCCCCGTTTCTCCAGCCACTCCCGCGTTTTACTTTTTCCCAGAAACGGCAGCGTTTTTTCACACACACCCATAAAACGGTCAGTTTCCGCCCAGAAACACCCACTTCCTGTCAATCACACTCCGATCACCAGAACGAAGAAAAAACCTTGTAATGCCGTGAGTAAAATACCAAACTTCTTAGCAATTTACTTGACGCAGCCGCAGTGCGACCTCACCGCTGACCGCAAAGTTCCCACCATTGAAACTAATGGAGGGAGCTGTGCGATGCGCTGTCTGCCAGCTCAGACGCGCAAAGCCAATCAGGAGAGTTCCACGAAGTGGCGCTTCTTGATTGGCTGAAGGGACCTTCTGTGACAGGAGTCACGGGGGGTCTCTGCATTCGGGGAAAGGGGTCCCATGTGTAAACATGGGACCCCTTTCAGTCCGTCTGGTTCGGGTTAATGCGTTTTTTTGTTTTGCCAAGTACGTGGATTACAATAAAAGAACTGGACACTGGATCAGGTGAGTATAATTTTATTTTCAGGTACCCCGGACGTCGACATTGGAGTCGTGGCCAGAGTCGGCGTGTCAACATAGGTAAGTATGTGTGTCGGCATGTATGTAATAAAGTTGTATTTTCACGGTGTCTGTGTCCTGTTTTGATTTGGGTATTTTTTTGCAGTAGAACTACAGGTACCAGCGGGCCCGTTTCCCCCCCGCATGCTGGTACTTGTGGTTCTCCAAGTACCGGCTTGCGGGGGAGGCTTGCTGGGACTTGTAGTTCTTCAGAAAAAAACAATATTCTTTCATTTTTAAACATGGCTATCAGCCCCCCCATCCGCAGCCCTTGGATAGGGGGGACAGCCTCGGGCTTCACCCCTGGCCCTTGGGTGGCTGGGGGGGACCCCTTGATTGAAGGGGTCCCCACTCCTCCAGGGTACCCCGGCCAGGGGTGACTAGTTGGGTATTTAATGCCACGGGCGCAGGGCGCTGTACAAAAGTGACCCCCGGCTGTGGCATTATCTGTCCAGCTAGTGGAGCCCGGTGCTGGTACAAAAAATACGGGGGACCCCTACGTCTTTTGTCCCCCGTAATTTTTGCACCAGGACTAGGCGCAGAGCCCGGTGCTGGTTGTTAAAATACGGGGGATCCCCTGTCATTTTTCCCCCCGTATTTTGGCAAGCAGGACCGGCTCAATGAGCCCGAGGCTGGTTATGCTTAGGAGGGGGGACCCCACGCAATTTTTTTTCGGGTTTTTTACCGGTTTTTAAACATTTTTAAAAATCTAATCAAAATCCGTCAAATCGGACGTTTTTCGACAGCGGGACTGTCGAATTAGTTTTTTATTGAATATGTCGAATTCCGGCACCCACTTGCCGGAATTCGACGGTCGAATTGTGTCGAATTTAAAAACGGGCGAAAAAGTGCCGCAATTCGGCCGGAATTGCATATACCCCAATGGCTTAAAAAGCTGCTGAGGTGCAGAGCAAAG
Source organism: Pseudophryne corroboree (assembly GCF_028390025.1). NCBI lineage: Eukaryota > Metazoa > Chordata > Amphibia > Anura > Myobatrachidae > Pseudophryne > Pseudophryne corroboree. The sequence goes on from NC_086452.1 coordinate 84,788,171, forward strand.
TTATCTGCATTAAGCCGCTATTATAGAAATGGCTGTGGGTAATTACAGAGTCCAAGTGGGTAGTAGATGGCATAAAGCTGATTGAAAGGAAGCCGCTGATCCCCATGATAGACAGCCCGCAGTGACTTCCGTATGGAGTCTCCACACAATGAGAGTACCTTTTACCGCTGCAGCCGTGATGATTGACAGTGCAGGTGATAGAACGGCTGCCAATGCTAGCAGCGTGTGGACCGCGTTCACAATGCAGGTATTGCAGCCGCTGGATGAGGCGGTAGATGTTTAAACCCACAGGTGGATGTAAAGTATTGCGGTCGGGGGACAAGCTGGAAGGGGATTGGCGTCCCGTCTCCCGTGCAGTGCAGTGCTTGAGGCGCCTCGTGATGTCTGGACAGCGTAGCCGATGTCTGTATAGTCCACCTAAAACTTGCTTTCGGCAAAGTGGGCCTTAACGCCACGCCTGAAGCAGTGTATATGGATTTGAGCGTAGTCTTGATCTTGCGGTCTGCCGGTTCTTTCAAAGCGGTAGACCCAGGGACAGGTAAAACCACCTTTTTAGACAGTCTAGATACAGAAGCGTCTACTATAGGGGGGTTTTCTCACTTTTTCCTATCCTCCTCAGGAAAGGGAAAAGCAACCCCTTTTTTCTCCAGCCTTTCCCAGGATTTTTCAAATAATTGGTTTAATTCCTTAAACGCAGGAAAGGTCAGGGAGGCTTTCTTATTGTCTGTAAAGTAAGCCTCCTCGACCTGCTCAGGAGGTTTGTCAGTAATGTGTAACACATCCCTAATGGCCTCAATCATGAGCTGCACCCCCTTTGCAAGGGATGCCCCCCCCCCCCCCGCATATCCCCGTCACAGTCTCCCGTATCAGAGTCGGTATCCGTGTTGACTTGCATAATTTGGGCAAGAGCACGCTTCTTTGGGCATATACCAGGGGCGTTTGAGGAGGTAGTGGGAACAGAACCAGACAAAACCTCTACAGATCTTCTCAAAACATGTGTTTCAGTCTCAGTATGAGCAATCTGTCAAAGTCAGAAAAATGTCTCTATACACGCTGCCATATTTGCACCTCATGCTGGTCCGTGCTGCGCATGCGTGCGCTTTCCCGTGATAGCGCATACCCGCTGATGCGTGCACCCGCTCGCATCGGTATGCGTATTTACGGTAAAGAGTATGTAGTCGTAGCGTGCGACCCAATCGTTACATATTTTCACAATTAATGTAGTTTGTAGATCATGGTCCCTTTGATAGTTTCTGAAAGTTTAGTTAATATAGAATGTCCCTGAGCTGAGGAATCCCTCTTTGTATTGTAGGAAGGGTCTAACAGGAGTCATGCAGCAGTGTTTGGTACCCATCGGAAGAGTATTTAATTAGCAATATTCCGGTGTTGGTTTGGAGCGTATTAATCGCTCGTGCGAATAGTTATGGACATAAGAAGTTTATGTCCATTTCTATTATTTACTCATACTCAGGTATGCGGCGGGAAACCTAGTTTCCCACCCACCTGAGCTGTTTGAAATCGTCACAGCCCACCTGTATGAATCAACCTATGACCTTTTGTTATGATACAGGGCCGAATTCCGACGTCCAATGGACAATGGGATTGTAGGGACTATGAGATTGCATTGTGTGTGGGTCATAAATAGGCAGGCCGACCACATCCAGCTCTCACTCTTCAACGGTTCTCATTGCTGAAAATCGGGTGCTGGATGTCCAGGCGCATGCGATCGTTTACCCTTGTGCGTAAGTTTTCTCTCCGTAATCATTGTCTTACTGTGAGCCAATTTCTCTCTCTCTCTCCTTTCTCTTTTCTCTCACATCTCCCCTAGACTAGTATTGTATTGTATTAGATAGTATTGTATTTTGGTTAGGAAGTCTCTGTTATATTGTAGTGTATCATTTGTACTGTTATCCCCTTTTACAAGTATATTAGATATAATACAGTTAATAGGCTTTGGACCCTAAACCAGTATCTGTGTATTTTCTATAGTGTTAAGTGTTCACTTGAGCGTCGGTGACGCTCAAGCAGCTTTGTAGTTAGTCAGGTTACACAAGGTTGCACTTACACCCTGTACTCACATTAAGGTATTCTGTGCATTTCATTGGTATAAGGTTTAGACATAAAGGTATAGCATTGTGAGCGTCTGCGCCGCTGGTGACCTCCTCGTGGTCTCGAGCGTCCGCTACGCCATAGCGAATCATTACTCTAGTCATAACCAATAACGTGCTGTCCTGTGATCACTGGGCCGTGAGCGAACGTGACGCTTGAGCGTCTCGCCTACGGCTAAGCGATCGTTACGCAAATAGCGTACCCTTACGGAACTTCTTAAGTAAGCAGCGTACAGTGTTCTTAGACTTCATAAAGGGTTGTTTATACGACAAAGGAATTTAGCATTGTCAATTGGGGACTCGTCCGATCCTTCTCATATCTGCACTAGGTAGATCAGCAGACATTATCCCCCCAGCAAAGGGCGGGAGGTTGTCTCGTAGTGCTGACGGGATAAGCGTCTGCTTCGCTTAGATAAAGAGTGCTGAAGGAATCCGGGAACCGGAAGTAAGAACAAAACGCTTGTGTCTTTTAAAACTGTTTTATTTCTCTTCTGTCTTGCGTATACACGCACGCACACATATATATCTGCATTTCTTTTTCAAATTTCGTATATCACTATTCCTGTTTGCCAATTTTTATAGTTGATAGAAAGTGCTAAAAGAGATTTGCTGTTATTTCATAGTAGAGGTAATAGTTAAAATATAGACAAACACACAGCTTGTCAGTGTGGTGCGCGGTAGATGATAAAGGATCCTCTACATTGATAAAAGTAGAAATTGTGTTACGGTGGATCTTTGTTTGCGTACACGTGTCTCTAACAAAGACTAGCGTACGCAATCCAAAGGCAGACGCACGCAGCGTATATTACGCAAAGGAGCGTCTGTGTACGCCCACGTAACTCAAACCACAAGTTGATTTTCAACGCAAAGCGATAAGTAGCGCAACGCAGTAAATAATGCAAGGCGATAAATAGCACAAATTGATTTCAGCTTTCCAAAACTTAGTTTAAATACCTTACTTTACTGTAATACCTCTGGGGAGAGCTATCAGACTACGGGAAATGATTTTTCTGATCAGAAAACTATAAGAATGATATTGGGTTGAAAACGGTATGAGTGTATTGAATCCCGCTTTGTGGACTTTGTGATCTATGTGATAATCCCGCTTTGTGAACTTTGTGATCTATGTGGAACGTGATGAGCACGATCTGAGTGAAAACGTGCAACAGAGTGTGATAAAGTTTTCGTTGTATTACGCTCTGGCTGTTTTGGAGCACAGTAGGGAGACTCCAATGATCCTACCATTTATGGGCAACAAGTGTCTATAAGTGGTACGATTGGACCGCACGGTTGTATGTGTGACCAATAACGCAACGTGATATGAGGTCGTATATCCATGCGTAAATCTTGCCCTCATACGTGTTGTAGGGAGCACATGCAAGCGTGATTTGTGTAAAGAAAAAGGAAGGGAATTTTCTCAGGAAAATCTCTAGAGATAGGGCCTGCAACGGCTACACGTGTCTGCTAGAAGGCGGAACGGGGATACCCGGAGCAGAAGAAGTTCAGTGGAAGAGCTTTAAGGATTTCCAACGAAGTTCTGTGTTTGGTGCATTTTAGGAAGTTTTTCTGTGTTAAAAAGGTCCACAATGGCAGCCAAGTGCACAACACAGAGACGGTCGGAGGTCAGGATTCAGACTCCAGAGGCTTGCAGACCCCGAGGGTCTGCTCGGTTAGTAATGTGGGGGAAATATGGTCCCCACTCTGAGACCTTTTGTGATGAATGGACACGAATGACTGCGGGGGATAAGACACCATTTCCCGGGATAGGTAGTTTTTGACTCAGAGGTGTTGCGTAATTTAAGGCGAAGGATATGTCTCATCAAATCAGCAAAGAGACGAATCAAGCATTATGATTGTTTACAGATATGGCAACAGGAGGGTGAAATGCAAAGAAATGTCACTTACTTACCTAACTTTCATCTTGAGAGGGGAGAGATGGCAATGGAGGGGATTGTGGTTGCGGAGAAAAGCACAAGGGTGAACAATAAAAATGCTCTTAGCAACTGTAGTATAGATAATAAGAATAAATGTGATAAATGTAACAATGCTAATTGTAATGCTGTTGAATGTACAACTATTAACCCATGCAAGTCGCACCCCATGTTAAACTTTCCTCAGGAACACCAACAAGAAAGTGAACCCAGAACGATGTCGGCACCTCCTCCAGAAGCCATCACACAAGACATCCAGGTGGACGCGACCCAATCGGTAAAAACTGTAATCAAACCCCCTAATGGAGGGACAGGTGAGGTCGTGTCCACAGGTATGTATGGTATTATACATCACGCACAAACAAATGTACCTTATATCATAGAATCAATTCAGAATGACATTACTGGACTTAATCCTGTTAGGGTAATTGCAGTACCAAATGGGGAAACTGACTCTTCAGGAATCACTCCTGTCAGGAACACCGCCATGTACTGCCCTTTTTCCCGAACAGAATTAAGAGCAATTCTGTCTGAATTTCCTGATCCCAGGAAAGACTTAGTTGCTTGTCAAAGATACATTAGAGTGCTAGGACATACTGCAGAGCCAAGTAACAAAGATTGGAGGACAGTTTTGAGGGCATGTTTACCCCCCGATGTTGATTCATTGAAATTTATCGCTGATTGTAAGCTAGATGAGGAAGTGCCACTAACAAACAAGTATAACCAAGATAATGTAAAAAGAATCAATCTACAGTTGAAAGAATATTTTCCTACAGTAGCAAAGTGGAATAAAATCTATACAATAAGACAAAAAGAAGGTGAATCCGCAGAAGAGTATTTTCACCGGGCTCTGCAGGATATGGCTAGGTACACTGGTATAGATGACATTGAAACTAATGTACACCACAGAGAGGTAGCTGTGTCCGTATTAGCGAGCAACTTGAAAGACACACTAAAAATTAGGGTACAAACCTCAATACCTCATTGGAGAGGTATCTCGGTTGCAGCATTAAGAGAGTCCGCTATCGAGCATGACCGAAATATCAAAAGAACCAGGGAAGCGCAGGGAGAGCGGTTGATGACACTAAACATCCAAGCACTAGAGAATGCATCAAGTCGACCGGAACCCCAGGCCCCTAGCACATGGAGAAAGCCAAGGATTTGTTACAATTGTAGAAGAGAAGGGCATTATGCCAACAACTGTAACAACCCACATAAAGTTAGACCCCCTAGACCAAGAAATGAGCAAAATTATAACACACACAATTATAATTAGGGATCACATAGGCAGGAAAGGTGATCATTGGGACTGATGGTAAGCCTGAGGTAACGGTTAATAAATTGGGAGGTCATTCACTGAAGACACAGGAATGACCAGGTGAAACGTTGTAAATGTATTTGTGAAGAAAAATGTTTTTTCTCTCTCTCTCTATCCCCATCTCTGACGATTATTGGTAAGAATTCACACATTGCATATCCACTTGGTCCTTGCAGAAGTCTACCAAACCCCAGCATGACCTATCCGCCACAATGTATTTCTGGCCAGATACAGACAGTGGAATATGGAGGTGCTGGTGGGGAGGGGCTGCTCAAGGAAACCATTAGACACGTAGATATGACAGCCTAATAAGTCTGACAATGTTTTTCTAATGCTAACAATGTTTTCTTAATGTTGACAATGTTTAAAAATGTTTTGTTTCTCTTTTCTCATTGGTGGTTATTGTCGAGTTATGTAATGTATATATGCACATGAATTGTTCTCTATCTCTTTTGTTTTTTTGTTGTCTCTCTCTTCCCACTCATGTTTCCATGGTTTAAAGATGGTATGTCACCCCTCAGTTGGACCAATGGTAATGCCAGATTTTTGCTCCTTACAGAAAGATCGCTGGTTAGGAAGGAATATTGCATCACCAGAATGTTCGTTTGGAAGACTGAGAGACAGCACCTTTGAGAGGACAGCAGAACAAGAAGAACAACAAGACGAGAGAACTTATTATCGTAACAAGTTCTCTCCCCCCCCTCAAACTGTTTTCTTATGCCCCCTTTACAAATTTCTTCTTTTCTCCTCCTGTAAGATGGACTTGCCCCAAGAGACTGTGATATGGATTTTCCCGTTAACCATGATGTTGACCAGAGCAGTCTGTTTCGGTGAGAGTACCAGTGAGGTCGAGAAAGGATCCAGAAAGGTCCTGATGACTGAGACGGAGGTGTAAATTTCCAATAGCAACCCAATCACCAAGCAAAGGCGAGTACCGGGCACGATCTAACAACCATGTTATCTGTAAACATTTTCTTTGAAGGATTGTTAGTTCAAAAAGAAAACTGTATCTGTAGGCTCGGTAACAATAATGCCAATGCAGTTTTAATAATCATATGGACCGGCATCCATTGAGTGACTATCACTCCTTAGTGGGTAACGTGTTAAACCAAACAGATTGTTGGGTATGCTCTCAAGTACCTCAGGGTCATAGCAAATCAGGGCTAGTACCATTTCCTTTAACGTTAGGGGAGGTACTTGAGCTAAGTGGTGGGAGACCGGTGGACCGGAGGTTTAACATCTCCAGCCCTCCTAGTTTGAAGCTCCACCAATACCATGTGGATAGATCCCTCTTATGTTTTAATATCTCCAATCCCCGTAAGCCGGGAAATTGGGAAGTGTCATGGAGCAACCTTACCATGACCTTTTCACACAGAGCAGATAGAATGCCTACAGATACAGAGCTTGTACGCCACATAGCCAGTAGAGGAAAATCTTTCCGGTATCGATATACCTTAGGAAATAGGATTACTAGAGTTGGAGAAGTATCACCAGGATACTGTGCACATATCGTACAAACTGATACGTGCATTAAGCAGATGGAAGAATTAGGGTCAGGAGATTTCACCTGGAAGGTTTGTAACATGGTAATGTCCTTCTCCGTCCCATATGTTCTCCCCGATGATGCATATTTCATATGCGGGAGAAAGGCGTACAAGTGGCTTGCCCCAAACTCTGAAGGATTGTGTTATATTGGAAAAGTATTGCCTGAAGTGATGACTGTTACACATGACAAAATGAAGGACATACACCGTGGTGCCCAAGCTCCTTATACTCACACTCATTACGAGCACCGAGTTAAAAGACAACTGTCAGAAAGGTTAGAGCATCCGGCCTCTGATCTTATCCATGAATCCACCGGGATTCAGGTTCTGGTAGCGTTAGATTTCACTCGCACCGCTTGAGGAGTGATGAACTATAAATACATTTCCGCACTCGCCAATTTGTTAGATAATATCACTGAAATGTATGATGACACGTTTAGATACACTGGAAGAGAACTTCAAGCTTACAAAACAGAACTAGTTCAGCATAGGATGGTTCTCCGGTTTGGGAGACTGGGCTCAAGGAGTCATAATGGATGTTGGAAAGTTTCTACTATGTATCTTGGGTGTCGTTATATCGATTGGATTGATATTTAGATGCGGGCAGGCTTTAATGAGGTGCAAACAAAGTACAAAAGTGATGAGCTTGAGGAGCGAGGAAATTGTAATTAACCTGGATTTGATTTATGACCCAATGATAGAAACCAGAATGTGATGAAAATGCGATTATACGGTCCGTTTCTTTCACCTGTTTTTCTGCTTTTCTCCAAGATACAAAGACCCCCTTGGACGAGGAAGTTGACGAGACGCTATACAGACAACAGACAAGCACCAAAGATGAAGTTTTGACAACCTATGATATGGACACTTGATGAACTTTGCCATGGATCCCCAGTTTCCCTAGTATTTTTAAACTCACGCTAGCCCAACATTTTTTGTAAATCCGATGGCTCTGACAAAGCTATTTGCTCATGCCCAAGGAGCAATACAGCGCAAAGAAGACGACTCTCAACAGATACCGAACACAACTTCAACGACAGATGTACATTTCCCTGACATAGAATACCATTGCATTTTCCATAAGTGTTCTTTATCTTCATCTCTACAACCCTCAGGTAAATGACACACATAGACGATAGGGAATACAGGCACAGATATCAGCAACCACATACCTCCCCCATTCATGTATCATCAACTAAAATGTGCATCCCCATTTTGTTACAACTGAAAGCCGAAATGAGCTCGGTAGAGTTTGACAGCCCATCCACAGGCCCTTAGTACGGGATAAGAAGGAATTCAAATGTATACTTCGCAATACCTCGAAGCTTGATTTACCACACGTACGGCACGATGATACATGACCCTCCAAACATGGACTCATACACACATGCTTCTGCTTTCTCACTAGGTCATACCCTCTTCACACCTACTCCTCTCTCCTTCCTTACCCCACCATGGAAATCAATTAACCCCTGACTTACATTTTTCTCCTTTTTTTAAATGTTTTAGAAGGTGGCAGTTATTATTGACTGCCAAAGGGTGGACTGTCAAAGTCAGAAAAATGTCTCTATACACGCTGCCATATTTGCACCTCATGCTGGTCCGTGCTGCGCATGCGTGCGCTTTCCCGTGATAGCGCATACCCGCTGATGCGTGCACCCGCTCGCAACGGTATGCGTATTTACGGTAAAGAGTATGTAGTCGTAGCGTGCGACCCAATCGTTACATATTTTCACAATTAATGTAGTTTGTAGATCATGGTCCCTTTGATAGTTTCTGAAAGTTTAGTTAATATAGAATGTCCCTGAGCTGAGGAATCCCTCTTTGTATTGTAGGAAGGGTCTAACAGGAGTCATGCAGCAGTGTTTGGTACCCATCGGAAGAGTATTTAATTAGCAATATTCCGGTGTTGGTTTGGAGCGTATTAATCGCTCGTGCAAATAGTTATGGACATAAGAAGTTTATGTCCATTTCTATTATTTACTCATACTCAGGTATGCGGCGGGAAACCTAGTTTCCCACCCACCTGAGCTGTTTGAAATCGTCACAGCCCACCTGTATGAATCAACCTATGACCTTTTGTTATGATACAGGGCCGAATTCCGACGTCCAATGGACAATGGGATTGTAGGGACTATGAGATTGCATTGTGTGTGGGTCATAAATAGGCAGGCCGACCACATCCAGCTCTCACTCTTCAACGGTTCTCATTGCTGAAAATCGGGTGCTGGATGTCCAGGCGCATGCGATCGTTTACCCTTGTGCGTAAGTTTTCTCTCCGTAATCATTGTCTTACTGTGAGCCAATTTCTCTCTCTCTCTCTCTCCTTTCTCTTTTCTCTCACATCTCCCCTAGACTAGTATTGTATTGTATTAGATAGTATTGTATTTTGGTTAGGAAGTCTCTGTTATATTGTAGTGTATCATTTGTACTGTTATCCCCTTTTACAAGTATATTAGATATAATACAGTTAATAGGCTTTGGACCCTAAACCAGTATCTGTGTATTTTCTATAGTGTTAAGTGTTCACTTGAGCGTCGGTGATGCTCAAGCAGCTTTGTAGTTAGTCAGGTTACACAAGGTTGCACTTACACCCTGTACTCACATTAAGGTATTCTGTGCATTTCATTGGTATAAGGTTTAGACATAAAGGTATAGCGTTGTGAGCGTCTGCGCCGCTGGTGACCTCCTCGTGGTCTCGAGCGTCCGCTACGCCATAGCGAATCATTACTCTAGTCATAACCAATAACGTGCTGTCCTGTGATCACTGGGCCGTGAGCGAACGTGACGCTTGAGCGTCTCGCCTACGGCTAAGCGATCGTTACGCAAATAGCGTACCCTTACGGAACTTCTTAAGTAAGCAGCGTACAGTGTTCTTAGACTTCATAAAGGGTTGTTTATACGACAAAGGAATTTAGCATTGTCAAATCCTAGATGAAATCTGGGATATCATTCCCTTAATTAAAGCCACCCACAACGGTTTGGATTCAGAAGGCTGATACATGATATTACATTCCTGAGTACATGGAATGGATTCCTCTGGGGAAGATACATACTCTGCAGCACAAAACACAAAGTCCCTGGACATGGTAATGTGAGAAATATGTACACACACACACACACACACACACAAACAAACACACACACACAGAAAAATGTCACACACAGTTTCCCCCAAGTACTTTCAGAGAGACACAGAGTTAATGGAGCTAGCACCCACACAGCGCCCCAGTAGGCAGTTATATAATAAAAGCCTGGCGCTGACTGTGCAACCTTAATAGACTACATAGTGTAAAATTGTGAATAACACTCTCCCCCCCCCCCCCCCCTTCTATGACCCCTGATACCGCACAGGATAGCTGGAGTTATGTGGAGGGTCAGCGCTCCCTGTCAGCGTCTGTGTGTGATCTGCAGGGAGAAAATGGCGCTGGTGAGCTGCTGGATCCGCACTGAGAAGCTCCGCCCCCTGTCATAGCGCATCTTCCCGCACTTTAAGATTATACTGGCCTGAGGTAAAACACATTGCTAACAGTAGAATACCTTCCCTGATAGCCCAGATGACCAGTTTTAAGGGTATCGCACTGGCCCAGGGCGCCCTCACAGCAGTGCCTCTGAGCACTCCGGACTACCCTGATGCCGCCATTCACACCGGTTCCCCGCTTGTCGGGTCGCTGGCAACCTACTCATTACCGACGTCTTCTGGCTCTGTTAGGGGGTGGCGGCATGCTATGGGAGTGAGCGGTCGCCTCGGGGGCTTGCAATCGTCACCCTCAGGAGCTCAGTGTCCTGTCAGCGGAGATAGTGGCCATTAACCTCAGAGGGTTGGACACTACTCCCCCCCCCCCCCCCCCCTAAGTCCCACGAAGCGGGGAGGCTGTTGCCAGCAGCCTCTCTGTGCCTAACTCTTTTAAAAAAACAATAAAACTAAAAGAACTCCTAGGAGCTCCACCAGGCACATTTTCTAAACTGAGTCTGGTAGGAGGTGCATAGAGGGAGGAGCCACCCACACTATTAAACTCTTAAAGTGCTCATGGCTCCCAAGGGACCCGTCTATACCCCATGGTACTAATGTGGACCCCAGCATCCTCTAGGACGTAAGAGAAATAACCCACAAATCTTCATTGGATAATTTATAACAAATGCTATAGGCAGACTTGGTAGTTTATTAAAGCTGAAGTATCACATTGGAAAAATGGCTATTTCCTGTAATTGAACTTCACTGTGTTTTCCATGTGGCAATAGGAACTGCTAATAGTGTTATATACTGTACAATATTTAACATATACTTGTCACCCACAAAGAGTAAAAGCACCCACTCTGTGAGTGTTCAGACTCGACAGTTCACTAGGAACCATTGATATCAGTGATTCAGTTCATGACCAGTATCCAGGATGTACTGGTTCCTAGCGACTATTGTTAGCCAACAGTCTCATGGCCATCGTTCACCACACAAAATGGCTGCCCCCACTGTGCTGAGTTACACACCACATATTAATGTTATTGGTGAACTGTGGTCTAACATTGCTCCTTATAGGATGTTTCTTGTTTATTAAAGCAGGGAGAAGTCACCAGCTGTCTCTAGACTAAGGCAAAAGGGCTCTGGAGTATCAGGTGAAACACGCAAGGCGGCAACAAGCAACTCCAAGAATTCATAGACTACAAAGAACAGAACATTGTTTCTTTAGATTGTCCATAGTTCTATTGCATTTACATATTTCTCAGCTGTTCAGTTTTCATTGTACGTTTGTTCACATTGATAAATAAATATACCATTTAAAAATGTGGTCACTTAGTTCTTCTGTTTAAAATTTTAGACAGTCTGGTATATACTGTAACTATTCTCCGGTTTTAAAGGCCCACAGCAAGGCTTTTTTGCATGTATTATTTGTTCAACAATTTCAAACATACCATTTCCATTAAACCTGCCAACACACACATTTGCCACTACAGGATGCTACCTGTAACTTTATCTTAGAAGACATAGACATGCTTAGTCTTCTGTCAAGTAATATTGTTTAGTTAGCTTAAGTTGGGCGTATACACAGGAAGCAGTTATCTTCCCGACGGGATCTCAGTGGTCGATATACTGATGCCAGGATCCAGAAGAAGAACACAATCCCGACATCTACATACTGAAGCCGCATGGGATACCGGTGTCACATTACCGACAGCCGGCATCCCGATCGTCCTGACAGCAGGACTCGCTGGCGTCCTGCATAGAAGGGGATGTTAAGGTTAGGCTTCAAGTGGGGAGGGTTAGGTTTAGGCAGCGGGGGAAGGGAGGGTTAGGCTTAGGCACCACCTGTGAGGGCTAGGTTTAGGCACCCGCAAGGTAGGGTTATGTAGGGGGCAGAGGAGGGTTGGGGTACTTTAGAGGGGGCTGTCGGGATTCTGAAGCTACTGTCGGGTTTCTGACCGCCGGCATCCTGTCCATGCGGGATATCATGCTGAACCCGTATACACATATGCAATTATCGTGCAGAACATTCAATATCGCCTGATTGGCCAAATAATTGCATAGGTACAGTATGCAGTGCATTAGCTGATAAATGACTTCAAATGCTCCTGCAACGGTCAAAATGGGAGTTGGCATCTTATGAACTGCTTAAAACTGACATGCCCGACCTCCCAATCCCATTGAAGAAAGTACACACTGAACTATACATAGCTCATTGTGCATGGGGTGCACACTGATCAGACAATCGCTCAGAGTCATGGAACATTTATGAGTCATTCCATGTCAAGTGGACCAATTTTGAAGATAGTCCCCACCTTATAATTTACATTGAGGTTGGCATATATATATATATATATAACAGGATAGTCCCGCACTCCTTTGATGTCACAGACTAGTCGCCCGGGTGCCCTCAGTACGATGGTCTGTATGCAAAGAAGGAAACAGCGGCACTCCGGTTTTAAATCAATAAATCGTGTTGTATTCAGGCATTTATAATCAAATGCATGTCTGACGTTTCGGGGCTCGTAGCCCCTTTTTCAAGGTGAGCAACTCACCTTGATAAAGGGGCTACGAGCCCCGAAACGTCGAACACGCATTTGATTACAAATGCCTGAATATAACACAATTTATTGATTTAAAAATGGAGTGCCGCTGTTTCCTTCTTTGTATATATATATATATATATATATATATATATATATATATACGCTGCTCCAAAAAATAAAGGGAACACTTAAACAACACAATGTAACTCCAAGTCAATCACACTTCTGTGAAACCAAACTGTCCACTTAGGAAGCAACACTGATTGACAATCAATTTCACATGCTGTTGTGCAAATGGAATAGACAACAGGTGGGAATTATAGGCAATTAGCAAGACACCCCCAATAAGGGAGTTGTTCTGCAGGTGGTGACCACAGACCACTTCTCAGCTCCTATGCTTTCTGGCTGATGTTTTGGTCACTTTTGAAAGCTGGTGGTGCTTTCACTCTAGTGGTAGCATGAGACGGAGTCTACAACCCACACAAGTGGCTCAGGTAGTGCAGCTCATTCAGGATGGCACATCAATGCGAGCAGTGGCAAGAAGGTTTGCTGTGTCTGTCAGCGTAGTGTCCAGAGCAAGGAGGCACTACCAGGAGACAGGCCAGTACATCAGGAGACGTGGAGGAGGCCGTAGGAGGGCAACAACCCAGCAGCAGGACCGCTACCTCCGCCTTTGTGCAAGGAGGAACAGGAGGAGCACTGCCAGAGCCCTGCAAAATTACCTCCAGCAAACCACAAATGTGCATGTGTCTACTCAAACGATCAGAAACAGACTCCATGAGGGTGGTATGAGGGCCCAACGTCCACAGGTGGGGGTTGTGCTTACAGCCCAACACCGTGCAGGACGTTTGGTATTTGCCAGAGAACACCAAGATTGGCAAATTCGCCACTGGCGCCCTGTGCTCTTCACAGATGAAAGCAGGTTCTCACTGAGCACATGTGACAGAGTCTGGAGACGCCAAGGAGAATGTTCTGCTGCCTGCAACATCCTCCAGCATGACCGGTTTGGCAGTGGGTCAGTAATGGTGTGGGGTGGCATTTCTTTGGGGGGCCGCACGGCCCTCCATGTGCTCACCAGAGGTAGCCTGACTGCCATTAAGTACCGAGATGAGATCCTCAGACCCCTTGTGAGACCATATGCTGGTGCGGTTGGCCTGGGTTCCTCCTAATGCAAGACAATTTTAGACCTCATGTGGCTGGAGTGTGTCAGCAGTTCCTGCAAGACGAAGGCATTAATACTATGGACTGGCCCGCCCGTTCCCCAGACCTGAATCCAATTGAGCACATCTGGGACATCATGTCTCGCTCCATCCACCAACAACCTGTCCAGGAGATGCTTTAGTCCAGGTCTGGGAGGAGATCCCTCAGAAGACCATCCACCACCTCATCAGAAGCATGCCCAGGCATTGTAGGGAGGTCATACAGGCACGTGGAGCCCACACACACTACTGAGCCTCATTTTGACTTGTTTTAAGGACATTACATCAAAGTTGGATCAGCCTGTAGTGTGTTTTTCCACTTTAATTTCGAGTGTGACTCCAAATCCAGACCTCCGTGGGTTAATAAATTTGATTTCCATTGATAATTTTTGTGTGATTTTGTTGTCAGCACATTCAACTATGTAAAGAACAAAATATTTAATAAGAATATTTCATTCATTCAGATCTAGGATGTGTTATTTTAGTGTTCCCTTTATTTTTTTGAGCAGTGTATATATACACACACACACAATGTATATATACTGTATATCAAACTAACTTTGAGAATGTTTTAGACTACAATAGACTATAGCTGGATGCACACTAGGCGATATGTACCCAGCCGATATGTAGGCTATGGCGGGCCAACATACCAAATCCTTGGTACACACCAGAATGATGTATGAAGGACGGAGCGACATATAATTTCGGCCTTCACTTACATAGAGCTAGGTTGCTAATGCTATTTCCCGGTTGGCCGTGCAGCAGGGCCAACTGGGCAACCGGGTGACAATGCTAGTGACCACAGGTACCCACATATTGGGCATACACACTGAGCGATATGCCTGCTATGTTGTTCCAAGTCGGCTGGAAATTCCATATCAGACCAATATGCTTCGGTATGTACCCGACTTATGGCCCTCTGAGTGAGGGTAGGTAGAAATGTCACTGACTAAATGGCACAAAAACAGCAATGTTTAAGCTCCTGCTGTGGCGGTTCTAAAGGAGTAAATGCTGTGTAAGCTGAGAAACCTGTACAACTTTTGCCACTGATTTAAACAAATTGATGGCCCAAAACTTTAACTTTTTTCACAGCATGAAGCCAAAGTAGGCAAGAAATCTGTCGAGTAAAATTTAGTTTTAGATTCAGCTGCTTATATCTCAAAAGGAAAACATTATTTTAGAAATACATAAATACAGCTAATGCCCTAGGTAAGATACCATCACACTGCTAAAATATCTGACTCCAAACTTTTAGTTCCTGAGATAACATTACCTAAAGTTAATCTCACAATTAATTTTTGCCTATTTTGGAAGTCAAATACCAAAAAAAGATCAGAATCAATTCTTTTTTTTTAAATCATCCTTTATTAAAAAGCCAATTTCCAACTAAAAAAATGTTTCTATATAGCTGAAGTGCCACTGAAGGGAGAAGACAAGCTTTAAAGTAAGGTAATTTTTGGCTTGCAGCAACAATATTATGAAAAGAACTCATTTTTCAATTACTGTTGTTTTAAAGCATAAAGATCCAGAACCCTGTGTGTACAGTAACATAGTAACATAGTATCTGAGGTTGAAAAATGACAATTGTCCATCGAGTTCAACCTATTTGTGGTCTCCTATGCATGATGATTTGACTAAAATTTCTGACTGATGCTGCTGTCAGCCGTTGCATTTTATCCCTATTTATAAATTTTATAGTAGTGATGTGCACCGGAAATTTTTCGGGTTTTGTGTTTTGGTTTTGGGTTCGGTTCCGCGGCCGTGTTTTGGGTTCGAACGCGTTTTGGCAAAACCTCACCGAATTTTTTTTGTCTGATTCGGGTGTGTTTTGGATTCGGGTGTTTTTTTCAAAAAACCCTAAAAAACAGCTTAAATCATAGAATTTGGGGGTCATTTTGATCCCATAGTATTATTAACCTCAATAACCATAATTTCCACTCATTTCCAGTCTATTCTGAACACCTCACAATATTATTTTTAGTCCTAAAATTTGCACCGAGGTCGCTGGATGGCTAAGCTAAGCGACACAAGTGGCCGACACAAACACCTGGCCCATCTAGGAGTGGCACTGCAGTGTCAGGCAGGATGGCCCTTCAAAAAAATACTCCCCAAACAGCACATGACGCAAAGAAAAAAAGAGGCGCACGTGCAGGGGGCGTGCAAATGGTGGAAGGCGCAAGCTCTTCCCGTCCAGTGTTGGGAAGGTCAGGCATCGCAACCGACACAATTGGACTCTCCTTGGGGATTTGTGATTTCGAAGAACACACAGTTCTTTGCTGTGCTTTTGCCAGCTTAAGTCTTTTCTTTTTTCTAGCGAGAGGATGAGTGCTTCCATCCTCATGTGAAGCTGAACCACTAGCCATGAACATAGGCCAGGGCCTCAGCCGTTCCTTGCCACTCCGTGTCGTAAATGGCATATTGGCAAGTTTACGCTTCTCCTCAGACGCTTTTAATTTTGATTTTTGGGTCATTTTACTGATCTTTTGTGTTTTGGATTTTACATGCTCTGTACTATGACATTGGGCATCGGCCTTGGCAGAGACGTTGATGGCATTTCATCGTCTCGGCCATGACTAGTGGCAGCAGCTTCAGCACGAGGTGGAAGTGGATCTTGATCTTTCCCTATTTTTTTAACCTCCACATTTTTGTTCTCCATATTTTAATGCGCACAACTAAAAGCCACCACAGGTATACAATGTAGATGGATGGATACTATAGTATTATATTACTTATGGACGACGAGTGCACTGACGACACAGAGGTAGGTACAGCCGTGGCCTACCGTACTGCTATATATATATATATATATATAAAATATACTGTATAATAATAATAACGGACCTGGTGGACACTGTCAGCAGACTGCTAAACTAGTATGAAGAAAAAAAAAGCCACCACAGGTGTACAATGTAGATGGATGGATAGTATAGTATTATATTACTTATGGACGACGAGTGCACTGACGACACAGAGGTAGGTACAGCCGTGGCCTACCGTACTGCTATATATATATATATAATAAATAATATACTGTATAATAATAACGGACCTGGTGGACACTGTCAGCAGACTGCTAAACTAGTATGAAGAAAAAAAAAGCCACCACAGGTATACAATGTAGATGGATGGATACTATAGTATTATATTACTTATGGACGACGAGTGCACTGACGACACAGAGGTAGGTACAGCCGTGGCCTACCGTACTGCTTATATATATAACTAGGTGCTTCATCGCGCCCTACGGGCGCTCTTCACACCGTCGCAAGGGGCTACGCCCCCTTAACCCTTGCATGCCTTTCTGGGGTTTAATATTTGTATTATATGGAGTATTACCTGCATTCCTTTGTTAGTTGTTAAATATTGCACAATGAAAGGGCGTGCGATGGTGAAGGAGGCGCAGCCCCTTGCGACGGCGTGAACAGCACCTGCAGGGCACGATGTACAGAATGTAGCGGGTGCGGGGGGGACTGCGGATGGTGTCTGTAGATGCTGCGGGTGGAGGGAGGCAGAAGTGGGGGTGGGGCCCGGATGGGGAAGGTTCGGGAGGTGCTGCGCGTGGGGGAGGGGCAGAGGAGTGGGGGATGCAGATGGGGGAGGGGTCCGGAGGCACTGAAGGTGGGGGAGGGGCAGGGGTGCCACGGGTGGGAGAGGGGCAGGTGTGGGGATGTTGTGGACGGATGAAGGGTTCCGGAGGTGCTGTTGGATGGGAAGGGACGGGAGTGCCGGGGGTGGGGTAGGGGACCGCAGGCACCATGGGTAGGGTAAGGGCAGGTACGGGTGTTGCGGCGGATGGGAAAGGAGGTCCGGAGGTGCTGCAGGTGGTGGAGGGGCAGGTGCGGGGGTGCCATTGGTGGGGAGGGGTGGGTGAGAGGGGGACCGCTGATGGAGGAGGGTGTCTGCAGATGCTGCGGGTGGAGGGGGGCAGGTGTGGTGGGAGACATATAAGGGCGGTGAATGGTGGAAGGGGCCTGGTGGTGCTGTGGGTGGTGAAGGGGTGGAGGAGTGGGAGCCACGGGTGGTGTAGGGGGTTTGGAGGCACAGCATGTGGGGGAGGGGTGGAGTGCCGCATGTGGTGGAGGGGAAGGTGCGGAGGTGTGGTGCATTGGGGAGAGGTCTGGAGGCGCTGCGGGTACTGTACATGCCATAAAAGGTAGTTGGAGGGTATGCAGTAACAGAGCCAGGACAGGGGTGACAGGGTCAGTACAGGGTTGACGTGGCCAGGACAGGGGTGACAGGGTCAGAACAGGGGTGACGGTGTCAGGAAAGGGGTGACGGGGCCGGACAGGGGTGACGGGGCCAGGACAGAAATGATAGGGACAGGATAAGGGTGACAGGGCCAGGATAAGGGTGGCAGGGCAAGGCCAGGGGTGACAGGGACATGACAGAACACAGGGCACGGGAGAGATTGGTATTAGGGACAAAACAGTGGTGACAGACAGATGTGTCTTACCGGAGTCACTGCTGCTGGCTGCTGCTGTTCCACTCCAACCTGTTGGGATCTGCTGCTGCTGGAGACTTGGCATGGCTGACTCTCTCAGGCTGGAGTCCTGCTTCCTCTGCCCGTCCGCATCCCTCCCCCCCTCCTCAGTCACACACCGCAGACCTCGCGCAGCTGCCGGGCACTGTGGTAAGGTGAGACTGGAAATGACTGGTTAGCCCCCAGGAGATGCTGCGGCTGGAGGGAGGAGGGGGTCATAGCATGCACGTGGCGCGGACCTCACGGCTTCCGGGCACTGTGGTAAGGGGAGACTGGGAGTGACTGGTTAGCTCCCAGGAGACGCTGCGGCTGGAGGGAGGAGTGGGTCAGAGCCTGCAAGCAGCTCGGATTTCTGCAGCGCTACCCGCCAGCTAAAGTGTGTGAATGAGCTGGGCGCACTCCACTGCGGGTGGCAGCGCTGCAGCTAGCGGTGGGGTTGCCGGGGCTGGAGATAACAGAGGCAGTATGGAACCTGCACAGCGGCAGGTGCCCCACTAAACTGCAGCTAAGAAGCGTGGAGTGTGCCAGAAAGTGACGCTCCTCCGCATCAGAGAGACCCTGCTGAGTATGCCGATGTGGGGGGTCAAGCACACAGTGAGCCGGTGCCCGTCTGTCTGTATGACATACCCCTCACACACCCCCATACCTCCCAAATGTCCCGATTTTCGCGGGACAGTCCCATTTTTTGGGGTCTGTCCCGCTGTCCCACCCGCGGGTCGCAGTGTCCGGCGGTGGGGGGGGGGCAGTTGGAAAGCTCCTGTACTCGCTGTTCTGCTTAGCAGAGCAGCGGTGAATAGTGGAGACAGAGGGAGAGGGGGCATCAGGGGGTACGGATTAATGGGGGGGTTCCAGCAGCAGAGCCGGATTAAGGTGGCGGGGGGGCAGGGGATACGTACCGTTGGCCCCACAGTTTTAGGGGACCCCCCGGCTGGAGTAGCTCTGTCCCAGCTCAGAAGCTCCCCCCCCGTCCTGCCAGCAACAGCGGCAGCATTGTGCTACAGTCAGCACACGCTGCTGCATATTGGCAGGTCTGTGGTGTTGCAGGGAGGCAGCAGTCTCTCTGCTTTCTTCTCCCTGTGCGGGTGTGTAGGGGGGAGCGACCACCTCCTCTGGATTTAGCCCTAGCTGAGGGGCCAAAATCCCATAAAAAAAATAAAACTCGAAATTTGCATAAAGGGGCGTGGCCGCGCGGGCCGCGATTAGGCCACGCCCCCAACCCACAGCAGGCACAGCAATGAGATAGGGCTCCCCTGTCACAAGTGCCCTGGGCCCCCCGGACTCATAATCAGCCCCTAAGAGCATGCCAGCAGCTCACAGAGCGCTGGGCATGCTCCCTCACTGACGAAAACGGGGACCCTCCCGTGAAGCCACGCCCCCATTTCGCCGAGTGTGTTTCCCTCCTTCTGCCTGGAGAAAGCTCCTGCAGAAAGCTGGGAGGTCTGCACCCCTGCCTGTGACATGCCCAATGCCCATGCTATCTGCTCCTAGTCTCCTGTAGATTTGGCCAAATCTCTATGACTCATTTGACTAACTCCGCCCAGTGTTGTAACTCCGCCCAGCGTTAGCAAATGAATCACAAGGTCACAGAATAGGGCTATTATATAGGAGATATACTGTATAATAATAATAACGGACCTGGTGGACACTGTCAGCAGACTGCTAAACTAGTATGAAGAAAAAAAAAGCCACCACAGGTATACAATGTAGATGGATGGATACTATAGTATAGTATTATATTACTTATGGACGACGAGTGCACTGACGACACAGAGGTAGGTACAGCCGTGGCCTACCGTACTGCTATATATATATATATATATATATATATATATAATATACTGTATAATAATAATAACGGACCTGGTGGACACTGTCAGCAGACTGCTAAACTAGTATGAAGAAAAAAAAAAGCCACCACAGGTATACAATGTAGATGGATGGATAGTATAGTATTATATTACTTATGGACGACGAGTGCACTGACGACACAGAGGTAGGTACAGCCGTGGCCTACCGTACTGCTATATATATATAATAAATAATATACTGTATAATAATAATAATAACGGACCTGGTGGACACTGTCAGCAGACTGCTAAACTAGTATGAAGAAAAAAAAAGCCACCACAGGAGTGTTTTTCAGGCAGACAAATGTATACTGGACTGGTGGTCACTGTCAGCAAAACTGTGCACTGTACTCCTGCTATAACTGCTCCCCAGTCCCCACAATTAGGCAGTGTGAGCAGTGCACTCAGCACAGATATATGCAGCAGTGCAGCACACTGAGTGAGCACAGATATGGTGGAGCGTTTTTTTTCAGGCAGGGAAACAACGGATTAAACTCACTGGTGGTATAATCAAAACCCTGCACTGTACTCCCTAACAGCTGCTCCCCGTCCCCAATCCTCCCCACAATTATAACTAAGTCACTCAGTCTTTACTCTTTTCTACTATAACGGAGAGGACGCCAGCCACGTCCTCTCCCTATTAATCTCAATGCACGTGTGAAAATGGCGGCGACGCGCGGCTCCTTATATAGAATCCGAATCTCGCGAGAATCCGAATCTCGCGAGAATCCGAATCTCGCGAGAATCCGACAGCGGGATGATGACGTTCGGGCGCGCTCGGGTTAACCGAGCAAGGCGGGAGGATCCGAGTCGCTCGGACACGTGAACAAAAAATGTGAAGTTCGGGCAGGTTCGGATCCCGAGGATCCGAACCCGCTCATCACTAATTTATAGTAACTATAATGCATGACTATGCACCATACCTCTGGATATCCTTATCCATTAGGAATTTATCTAACCCATTCTTAAAGTTGTTGACTGATTCCGCCATTACAACTCCCTCGGGCAGGGAATTCCAAACACGTATCGTCCTTACCGTGAAAAAGCCTTTACGACGTATTGTGCGGAATCTCCTCTCCTCTAACCTGAGCGAGTGTCCACGAGTCCTCTGTGTTGATCTAACCAAAAACAGGTCCCGCGCAAGCTCTGTGTATTGTCCCCTTATATATTTGTAGATGTTGATCATATCCCCTTAGTCTCCGCTTTTCCAATGTAAACATGCCTAGTCTTTCAAGCCTTTCCTTGTATTCCATCGTCTCCATACCCTTAATTAGTTTGGTCGCCCTCCTCTGTACCTTTTCTAGCTCCAGGATATCCTTTTTGTAGTACGGTGCCCAAAATTGTACACAGTATTCAAGGTGTGGCCTCACTAGCGATTTATATAACGGGAGTATAATACTCTCGCCCCTAGCATCAATACCCCGTTTTATGCATGCTAATATCTTATTAGCCTTCTTTGCTGCAGTCCTACTTTGGGTACTACTGCTTAGCTTGCTATCTATGAGGACACCTAAGTCCTTTTCCAGTACAGAATCCCCTAATTTTACCCCATTTAGTAAGTAGGTGTAATTTTTGTTCTTGTTACCACAGTGCATTACCTTACACTTGTCTGTGTTGAAGCGATTCTCCATTTGGCTGCCCATGCTTCTAATTTAACTAAGTCGTTCTGAAGAGACTCGGCATCCTCCTCTGTATTTATAGCCTTACACAATTTGGTATCATCTGCAAAAATTGACACCATGCTCTCTAGACCTTCTGTTAGGTCGTTAATGAAAATATCGAACAACAGCAGTCCTAATACTGAGCCTTGCGGCACACCACTTAGCACTTCAGTCCAAGTTGAAAAAGATCCATTAACCACAACGCGCTGCTCCCTATTATCTAACCAGTTTTTGACCCAAGTGCATATTGTGCTTCCTAGCCCTGATTCTTGTAGCTTGTAGATAAGTCTCATGTGTGGAACAGTATCGAACGCTTTGGCAAAGTCTAAAAAGATTACATCCACGTCTTTACCCTGATCTAGGTTTGCGCTTACTGTTTCATAAAAGCCAAGTAAGTTGGTTTGACAGGATCTGTCCTTCATAAACCCATGTTGATTCCTTTTAATGACCTTATTGACTTCAAGGAACTTCTGAATACTATCTCTTAGAATACCTTCCAATACTTTCCCCACAATAGATGTAAGACTAACTGGTCTATAATTACCTGGTTCAGCTTTACTTCCCTTTTTGAATATAGGCACTACTTCCGCTATACGCCAGTCTTTGGGAACCATACCTGATATAACTGAATCCTTAAAGATCAAAGATAGCGCTTTTGCCAGTTCAGGGTGAAGCTCCATTAGAACCCTTGGGTGAATACCATCGGGCCCTGGTGATTTATTAATCTTTAAATGTTTTAATCGGTCACAGACTACTTCCTCGCTTAAATAAGTACCTATCAGTGGGATATTCTCATTATTGAGATTGTGTGTCAGTCCCTGAATTGGGTCCTCTCTAGTGAATACTGTTGAAAAAAACTCATTTAGTGTGTCCGCTATGTCATTATCATTTTTGCTTAAGACTCCCAACTTGTCTTTTAAAGGGCCTATACTCTCCTTCTTTAATCTCTTGCTATTAATGTATTTAAAGAATTTTTTGGGATTCGCTTTGCTTTCCTTTGCTACTAGTTTTTCAGTTTCTACTTTAGCCGCTCTTATTTCCTTTTTGCAAATTTTGTTACATTCCTTATAGTGCTGAAATGACTGCTTCCCCGTCAGATTTGTATTTTTTAAATGCTCGCCTTTTCTTGCCCATAAGTTCCTTAATCTTTTTGTTAAGCCACATCGGTTTATGATTTTTATTCCTTTTTTTGCTGCTCATAGGAATAATTTTGAGTGTATTTTTAGCTAGCAGGAATTTTAGTACCTCCCATTTCTCCGTAGTATTTTTTCCTAAAAACAAACCTTCCCATTCAATATCCCTGAAAAATACCCTCATCTTTTCAAAATTTGCTTTGCTAAAGTTTAGAGTCCTAGTTGAGCCAGTATAGGGCTATTTATGGAAACTGATATTGAATGTGACCATATTGTGGTCGCTGTTTCCTATGGGTTCCCCTACTATAATACCTGATACCAAATCCCCATTGTTTGTTAATACCAGGTCTAAGATTGCATTGTACCTAGTTGGTTCCTCAATTAGTTGGACTAAGTAGTTATCATTAAGTGTGTTTAAAAACATATTGCCCCTAGCAGTATCACATGAATCGTTTTTCCAGTTTATCTCTGGATAGTTAAAATCTCCCATCACTACTATGTCTCCTACTCCTGCTGCTCTTTCAATTTGCTTTAGTAACAATTCCTCATCAGATGCGTTGATACCAGGCGGCCTATAGCATACACCCAATACTAACTTTTTTATTCCTATTTCCCCGCATGCAATTTCTACCCATAATGTCTCGACAGTGTCTACAGTCCCCTCCTGAATATCTTCCCGTATATCAGGTTTTAAAAACGGCTTTACGTAAAGACACACCCCTCCACCCTTTTTATTTAGTCTGTCTCTCCTAAACAATGTATAGCCCTCTAGATTGACTGTCCAATCATGAGATTCGTCCCACCAAGTTTCAGTAATGCCTATAATATCATACTGTTTGCTTGCTGCAAGTATTTCTAGTTCACCCTTTTTACCAGTAATGCTTCTGGCGTTTACATACATACAACTAAGATAAGTATTTTCCCTTGTGTTAGGGACATCTTTCACCTTATGTAGCAATGATGACCTGTAATCGTCATTGGTTAGTGCTTTGGTAAAATCTGTTTTAGTACCCATGTTAGTAACCTTACCGCCTGCTCTTACCCTCCCCCCAACTTCTCCCCCATTTCGTTTACTACCGCCATCCCCACTATTCTCACTGCATGACCCGTAGTTTCTAGCTAAACCCTCCCCCCAGGCTCCTAGTTTAAAATCTCCTCCAACCTTCTAACCATCCTCCCCCCCAGCACCGCTGCCCCCTCCTCAGTCAGGTGCAATCCGTCACGACAAAAGAGATGGCGCCTGACTGAGAAGTCCGCCCAGTGTTCCAGGAACACAAACCCCTCTTTCCTGCACCAATCCCTAAGCCACACATTTACCTCCCTAATCTCCCTCTGCCTCCCTGGACTAGCGCGTGGCACGGGTAATAATTCTGAGAATATTACCTTAGATGTCCTTGCCTTCAGTTTCTTTCCTAAGTCCCTATAGTCTTTCTTAAGGACATCCCACCTTCCGCTAACTTTGTCATTGGTGCCAACGTGCACCAAGACCGCCGGGTCTTTCCCAGCCCCTCCCAACAATCTATCTACCCGGTCCGCGATGTGCCGTACCCGAGCACCCGGGAGACAACAGACTGTACGGCGATCAAGGTCCCGGTAGCAGATTGCCCTATCTACCTTCCTGATGATAGAATCAACCACCACCATCTGACTAGGTACCTCTCTTTCTTTTATCCCAACCGCGCCAGAGGGACCGCTCCTCTGGATGCTAGAGGGAGCAGTCTCCTCCGGCACCGTCATTTCTTCACTATCATCCTCCGATTCCTCGTCCAATCGGGCAAATTTGTTCGGGTTTGATAGTTCGGAGATGTCGAGCCTCCCCCTCTTTTTCTTCCTTCTAACTGTGACCCAACTGGCTACCTGATCATTATCCTCTTCTACCAGTGACCCCTCCCGCAACTCCTCCACCGTTCTGTCTAAACTACGCTCGAGATTGTGAATCTCCCTCAGTCGCGTAACGGTTTGCTCTAGATCAGTTACCTGGGCTTCCAGGGCAACAGTTCGCACACACCTCGTGCAGATGTAATCACACTGGGCCGGTAGCTCCAGGTGTGCATACATCTTGCACGACATGCACTGAGTGAGGTCCCCAATCACAGCCCCTCCCATATTGTTTGTAAGGTCTAACTCCCTGTTACTCTCAAAGAAAAAGCAGAAAAAATAAAAAGTAGAAGACAAGCAATCTCACTTATACAATAATTGAGCTGGCTTATACTTATCTATCTTTGTGCGGGTCTTGGTCCTTCACTTTTATGCAGCCGTAGTACTCTCTCCTGCGGCACCTATACTCCACTTAGCAGTTGCTCACTGCACCTCCTTTTCACTCGGCTTCCAGCTCCTGCTAATTAAAAAAAATGCCCCTCACACATGCACAATCACAGCCCCTCTGCTACTCCAAGTAAGAGACTCACTCACAAGGTCAGCCCCTTGCAGCTTCACCAGAAGTTTAATGGTACTGCAAATGTGTGTTCCTGATTGTGTATTATAAAACTCACCTTTTTCTGTATTCTAACTCACCTTTTTGCTGTTTACAACTCACACTTAGAAATACAAGCAGCACTTAAAAAAGACAAGCCTTTACACAGAGCAAGCTCCAAAGAGTCTAAACACTGCTTATATAGGCTCAGTCAGCTGCTTTAATCAGCCCCTCTTCCTCCTGATTACTCACACCTGAGTTAACCCCTCTGGCTTTTCACCTCACACTTTTTTTTCCCCTCCAAAAAAAAACCCAGTACAGATATATTAAAACAAAAAAGAAACAGTATAGATACAAACAATCAGATTCAGATTAACTTTCTCTCACAATATTACTCTCCCTATATGGATAGACAGAGATTAATCAGAGTTCACCTTTTTGCTGTTTACAACTCACACTTAGAAATCCAAGCAGCACTTAAAAAAGACAAGCCTTTACACAGAGCAAGCTCCAAAGAGTCTAAACACTGCTTATATAGGCTCAGCCAGCTGCTTTAATCAGCCCCTCCTCCTCCTGATTACTCACACCTGAGTTAACCCCTCTGGCTTTTCACCTCACACTTTTTTTTCCCTCCAAAAAAAAACCCAGTACAGATATATTAAAACAAAAAAGAAACAGTATAGATACAAACAATCAGATTCAGATTAACTTTCTCTCACAATATTACTATCCCTATATGGATAGACAGAGATTAATCAGAGTTCACCTTTTTGCTGTTTACAACTCACACTTAGAAATCCAAGCAGCACTTAAAAAAGACAAGCCTTTACACAGAGCCAAATAGGTGTCTTTGAACAAGTTTTGGTGGTGATTTCAGAAAATTTTATCTGGATTTGCAAATTAAGTTTAAAGTTGTCAAACAAGTCTGTCACGGCAAGTCGGACAGCAGATTTAGGGTGGAATTCAAATGATTCCCCCACCCAGCCGCGCCTTCCGGCAGCTATTCAAATGTTGCTGATGGGCGCAACATGAGCCATTTCAGCTTGCTACCCCCAGGGGTGGCGAGCTGAAATTTGCAAAAAGTGACCCGGATGGGCGCCCAAACGGGACTTTTTGCATTGCGCCCAGTAGTTTAGTGGGGTTTAGTGCTCACCGCGAAAACGAGGGACATTTATATATCGCCCCCTGCTATTTACCGTCACTTTAGACAGGAGATAAGGGTCAATAACATTTGAATTCCCCCTTAGACTTAAAACAAAAAATTGATTTAACATGAAATCTTATAAAAGTTTCTGGTTTTGTTTAAAACCTAAAGAAAATGTTATTTATATAGAAGGTCGTGGAGTGGCACTGTATCGAACTGTCAGCTAGTCACACATGAATCCAACTGCCCTGGATTTGATGCTCTTTCACATTTATTAAAGATCGTAGATTCTGTTTTGTGACCTACAAAAATAACACTCTTGTTTTCCACTCAGTTGATGTAAGCTATCAAAACAAAAATGAAATTTGGGCAGCAATATTAGTTTCAAATACACATGTAAATAATACACAAGCAAAAAACAGCAAAGTCTATTAATTATTTTTAGTTTTTTTATATGTCAAAATAAAATATATGCAGCAGAATATACAATAGTGTATGATCCAACTAAACAAAACCAGAATCTTCTATAAGATTTCATGTTAAATTCATTTTTTGTTGTAACTTAGAAAAGTCTAAATCATATACCCTATATACTAATATCTACAGTACCTTTATAACTTTATTAGTTTAGGTAAATTATCTATGAACAAATACCATGTAATTTACACGCATTTTAGTGCATAACTATATAAAAATCTTTTGGAGGTAATACAATTTTTTAGAGATGTGCAGCGGGCATTTTTCGTCTTTTGTGTTTTGGTTTTGGATTCGGTTCCGCGGTTGCGTTTTGGATTTGAACGTGTTTTGGCAAAACCTCCCTTAAGAATTTTTGTCAGATTCGGCTGTGTTTTGGATTCGGGTGTTTGTTTTTTTCAAAAACCCCTCAAAAACAGCTTAAATCATCGAATTTTTGGGTAATTTTGATCCTATAGTATTATTAACCTCAATAACCATCATTTCCAGTCTATTCTGAACACCTCACAATATTATTTTTAGTCCTAAAATTTGCACCGAGGTCGCTGGATGACTAAGCTAAGTGACCCAAGTGGGCGGCACAAACACCAGGCCCATCTAGGAGTGGCACTGCAGTGTCAGACAGGATGGCACTTAAAAAAAGTCCCCAAACAGCACATGATGCAAAGATAAATAAAAAAATAAAAAAGAGGTGCAAGATGGAATTGTCCTTGGGCCCTCCCACCCACTCTTATGTTGTATAAACAGGACATGCACACTTTAACAAACCCATCATTTCAGCGACATGGTCTGCCCCACCAAAAAAAGAAGCAATCAATCTCTCCTTGAACAAACTGGCTCTACAGAGGCAGGATGTCCACCTCCTCCTCATCGTTCGATTCCTCATCCCTTTCACTGTGTACATCCCCCTCCTCACAGAGTATTAATTCATCCCCACTGGAATCCACCATCACAGGTCCCTGTGTACTTTCTGGAGGCAATTGCTGGTGAATGTCTCCACAGAGGAATTGATTATAATTCATTTTGATGAACATCATCTTCTCCACATTTTCTGGAAGAAACCTCCTACGCCGATTGCTGACAAGGTTACCGGCTGCACTAAACACTCTTTCGGAGTACACACTGGAGGGGGGGCAACTTAGGTAAAATAAAGCCAGTTTGTGCAAGGGCCTCCAAATTGCTTTTTTCATGCCAGTAAACATACGGACTGTCTGACATTCCTACGGTGATGCTGTCACTCATATAATCCTCCACCATTCTTTCAATGGTGACAGAATTATATGCAGTGACAGTAGACGACATGTCAGTAATTGTTAGCAGGTCCTTCAGTCCGGACCAGATGTCAGCTATCGCTCCTGACTGCCCTGCATCACTGCCAGCGGGTGGTTTTGGAAATGTTATCCTTTTCCTGGCAGCTCCAGTGGCGGGAGAAAATGAAGGAGGAGCTGTTGGCGGGTCACGTTCCGCTTGACTTGACAATTGTCTCACCAGCAGGTCTTTGAACAGCTGCAGACTTGTGTCTGCCGGAAAGAGAGCTACAACGTAGGCTTTAAACCTAGGATCGTGCTCTGATTTTAACAGATTGACCACCCGTGAATCCTGGTTAAGGGAATGAAGGGCTCCATCCACAAGTCCCACATGCCTAGCGGAATCGCTCCATTTTAGCTCCTCCTTCAATCTCTCCAGCTGCTTCTGCAAAAGCCTGATGAGGGGAATGACCTTACTCAGGCTGGCAGTGTCTGAACTGACTTCACGTGTGGCAAGTTCAAAGGGTTGCAGAACCTTGCACCCTGCGCTTGAGTCAGGTGCATTCCCCCTCCTTTGCCTATATCGTAGGCAGATGTATAGGCGTGAATGGCCTTTTGCTGCTCCTCCATCCTCTGAAGCATATAGAAGGTTGAATTCTACCTCGTGACCACCTCTTGCTTGAGCTGATGGCAGGGCATGTTCAGGAGTGTTTGCAGGTGCTCCAGTCTTCGGCACGCGGTGGCTGAATGCCGAAAGTGGCCTGCAATTCTTCGGGCCACCGACAGCATCTCTTGCACGCCCCTGTCGTTTTTTTAAAAATTCTGCACCACCAAATTAATTTTATGTGCAAAACCTGGGACGTGCTGGAATTTGCCCACATGTAATGCACGCACAATATTGGTGGCGTTGTCCGATGTCACAAATCCCCAGGAGAGTCCAATTGGGGTAACCCAATCTGCGATGATGTTCCTCAGTTTCCGTAAGAGGTTGTCAGCTGTGTGCCTCTCATGGAAAGCGGTGATACAAAGCGTAGCCTGCCTGGGAACGAGTTGGCGTTTGCGAGATGCTGCTACTGGTGCCGCCGCTGCTGTTCTTGCTGCGGGAGGCAATACATCTACCCAGTGGGCTGTCACAGTCATATAGTCCTTAGTCTGCCCTGCTGCACTTGTCCACATGTCTGTGGTTAAATGGACATTGGGTACAACTGCATTTTTTAGGACACTGGTGACTCTTTTTCTGATGTCTGTGTACATTCTTGGTATCGCCTGCCTAGAGAAGTGGAACCTAGATGGTATTTGGTACTGGGGACACACTACCTCAAGCAATTCTCTAAGTCCCTGTGAACTAACAGCGGATACCGGACACACGTCTAACACCAACATAGTTGTCAAGGCCTGAGTTATCCGCTTTGCAACAGGATGACTGCTGTGATATTTCATCTTCCTCGCAAAGGACTGTTGGACAGTCAATTGCTTACTGGAAGTAGTACAAGTGGTCTTCCGACTTCCCCTCTGGGATGACGATCGACTCCCAGCAGCAACAACAGCAGCGCCAGCAGAAGTAGGCGTTACACTCAAGGATCCATCGGAGGAATCCCAGTTAGGAGAGGACTCGTCAGACTTGCCAGTGACATGGCCTGCAGGACTATTGGCGTTCCTAAGGAGGAAATTGACACTGAGGGAGTAGGTAGGGTGGTTTGCAGGAGCTTTGGTACAAAAGAAAGAAGGGATTTAGTTGTCAGTGGACTGCTTCCGCTGTCACCCAAAGTTTTTGAACTTGTCAATGACTTCTGATGAATGCGCTCCAGGTGACGTATAAGGGAGGATGTTCCTAGGTGGTTAACGTCCTTACCCCTACTTATTACAACTTGACAAAGGCAACACACGGCTTGACACCTGTTGTCCGCATTTCTGTTTAAATAATTCCACACCGAAGAGGTGATTTTTTTTTTGTATTTTGACCAGGCATGTCAATGGCCTTATTCATCCCACGGACAACAGGTGTCTCCCCAGGTGCCTGACTTAAACAAACCACCTCACCATCAGAATCCTCCTTGTCAATTTCCCCCTCAGGGCCAGCAACACCCATATCCTCATGCTGGTGTACTTCAACAGTGACATCTTCAATTTGACTATCAGGAACTGGACTGTGGGTGCTCCTTCCAGCACTTGCAGGGGGCGTGCAAATGGTGGAAGGAGCCACCTCTTCCCGTCCAGTGTTGGGAAGGTCAGGCATCGCAACCGACACAATTGGACTCTCCTTCAGGATTTGTGATTTAGAAGAACGCACAGTTCTTTGCTGTGCTTTTGCCAGCCTAACTCTTTTCATTTTTCTAGCGGGAGGATGAGTGCTTCCATCCTCATGTGAAGCTGAACCAATAGCCATGAACATAGGCCAAGGCCTCAGCCGTTCCTTGCCACTCCGTGTCGTAAATGGCATATTGGCAAGTTTACGCTTCTCCTCAGACGCTTTTTATTTAGATTTTTGGGTCATTTTACTGAACTTTTGTTTTTTGGATTTTACATGCTCTCTACTATGATATTGGGCCTTAGCAGACGACGTTGATGGCATTGAATCGTCTCTGCCATGACTAGTGGCAGTTCAGCACTAGGTGGAAGTGGATCTTGATCTTTCCCTATTTTACCCTCCACATTTTTGTTCTCCATTTTTAATGTGTGGAATTATATGCCAGTAATATATCTGGAATTAGACGGCAGTAATGTCTGGAATTAGATACCACTAGATAGATACCAGATATCAATGTGACTGGAATGATAATGACCTATGCATAGTGACAGGACACTACCACAGCACCCTACAGCAGCAAGATGCAGCACAAGACACTGGACTTTTAGTCACCACAATGCAGCACAAGAGAATGAGTAGTGATACTGAGCACTGATGAGGATACTAGAACTGACACTGGGCAGCGAGAACAGCACTGGACTATTGTACTGTAGTATACTGGTCACCACAATGCAGCACAAGACAATGAGTAGTGATGCTGAGTACTGATGAGGATACTAGAACTGATACTGGGCAGCGAGAACAGCACTGGACTATTGTACTGTAGTATTATATACTGGTCACCACAATGCAGCACTGATACTGAGCACAGATATTGAGCACTGATAAGGATACTAGAACTGACACTGGGCAGCGAGAACAGCACTGGACTATTGTACTGTCGTATTATATAAGTGTCACAACAATGCAGCACTGATACTGAGCACAGATATTGAGCACTGATGAGGATACTAGAAATGACACGGAGCAGCAAGATACAGCAATGGACTATTGTACTGTAGTATTATATACTGATCACTACCACAATGCAGCACTGATACTGAGCACAGATATTGAGCACTGATGAGGATACTAGGACTGACACGGAGCAGCAAGATACAACAATGGACTATTGTACTTTAGTATACTGGTCACCACAATGCAGCACTGATACTGAGCACAGATACTGAGCTGATATTGGGCTTTTCAGGCAGAGAATGTAGCCACGTCCTCTCTGCTCAATGTACAATGCACGAGTGAAAATGGCGGCGACGCGCAGCTCTTTATATGGAATCCGAATCTTGCGAGAATCCGACAGCGGGATGATGACGTTTTCCCCCGTTCGGGTTTTGCGAGTAAGGCGGGAAGAACCGAGGCTGCCTCGGACCCGTGTAAACCACGTGAAGTTCGGGGGGGTTCGGTTCTCGGTGAACCGAACCCGCTCATCTCTACAAATGTTCTTATAAAATGTATTTGGATCCCAAAACAACTTAGTGCTTGGTATACATACTTTAGAAGCAAATGGGGATAGTTAACCAATAAGGCGGGTATCCAATTACCCGAAGTCAATGACCGTGGGTAATGTATCGCCAGGGGCTATCCAATTAGCCCAGATGCAGCGTGCTCCTCTCCCTGATGCCGGCACTTACCAGACAGAGACTATGCTTTGGGTGCTTCTGGCACCAAAACATAACCGGTGATAAGTGGCCTGCCAGAGCCAAAATAGCACTTGGGATTGGGGATTTATCCCCAATCCCATCTGTTTTTGCACGATCGCGTGTTAATTTTCGGACGATCAAAGTGGCCTCTAATTGGATAGCACGATAATGACCATCACTCACTTAAAGGGCAGAATTCAGTAAAAAGCTATAAAGTATAAAGTTTTTGAATGTTAACATAACGGACCTATTGCACGATAATTTCACTTATCGCCTGTATGCGTGCTCCCATTTATCGGGAATTTCAATTAGAAAATGCTCTTTCTGGCATTCACCTGTTAATTCATGCTTTTTTCACCTGTGATAAGTATAGATGCATATGGGGAAATCAGCCTGTATCACCAAAAAATGCAAACATATTGGATTACAGTGTAGAAATGTATGATGGGCATAAGCAACGTCTTTGGGGTTCATAAATTGTGTCAAATGGCTTTTAAATGCATTTTTCAATAACCAAAAATAACTTGTCATTATTGACCAACTTTAGCTAATTAAAAAAATTTGAAGTGCCTAATTAATCAGTAGGGAGGGTGTACTGATGGTTCAGGAACAAGCCCTGACATTTTTACCTTATAATAGGAGTTTTCTAAAACTGCACCCTTGCTCAAGGGTACATGAAAAATAATTTGTGTTAGGTCCTTGTGACCGGACAGTCCCGTACGAAAGCCCTCACCGCTTTTGCATCTCGTCCCCAGTACACAGAATGGATGTTTAGGTCACACGGGACCTGACCACATAGGGGATCCCCGCTTACCGTCAGTAACCGCCTGTTACTGACTCCACCACTGCACCGTGGGTGGGTTTATGCTGCCACCACCAAACTCCTAACCTGCAGTGGCCTTTGGAACCACGGTTCTGCTCTGTATGTGCAGAAACGCTGCCTTACCACACCTGTGTGGTGTTGACGAATCCCCACTAGTCGCTTGACTAGGCCTCTACCGGTAGCTGGCGGAAGGCGGAACTTGGAGACGCTGGTTCACCCTGGACAGCCGGTGATTGGGGCTAGGTTTCGCATAGCCCTGTAGGTCACAAGATGAAGCAATCTTCTTGAGGCATGATGTTTAATGCCAACAAATAGTTCTGAAAAGAACTCAGCAATATAGCAAGATGTTACAGCTGAACGAAATTGGTATAATACACTTTTCATGGGGCAACTGCCCTCCTTTTATCCTACTCCAATACACAATACCACAGGGGGTAAGTCCGCCCTGTGGTTTACAACCAATCAATGTTTACCCATGGGCTGTGCATGCCTTGGTCACATGTACAGCTACCATTGTCCTCTATGGACAGTGGGGAGTGGTCACTCTCCTTTGACCGTCCCATCCTGGAGGATCAGGATATGCCCCGATGCCATTCATTCTAGGTTGGGGAAGTTTTTTCGCCTAAACTGACTTCCAGAATCCTGCCCAGGACCTAGCCCACTGTCTGCGGCCTTGATTCGGGCTCCAGAGCTGGGTAGCCTAGATCCCCTGGTCAGGGTTTTCTAGCCATTACGGGTGACCTCCATGGAGCTCCAGAAAACCACTCAGCTTGTTTCAAAGCTTAGCTTCTCCTCTCTCTTCCAATGCCACTTTTAAGTTTGAGGCTGGAGGAGAAAGCATTCCGTTTTGGGGAAAAAAGGTCTGGGAGAATCCATCAGCCTGTACAGCCATGGATTCCCCCCTCCTGGGACACACAACAAAGTAAGTACATTTTTACCTTAAAATACATTTAAAATACACTGTACACTTTTGTTAAATATATACTGAGCCTGTGCCCTGCACAGGCTCCACATACCCAGGCACTGCAGTGCCTCACAACACAATATATTTTTATATTTACATTTAAAAACAATGTTTTGTTTTAAATACTGTGCCCAGCGCTGGGCTCCCCTAGCCCTTTAGTCTGGCTGCTAGGGAGCTGGCTCTACCTGTCCCCCCAGTGCGGCACTCACTTGGTGGCCTCGCCGCACGGTGCGGCACCCCCCCGATCTGAAGCCCGGCGGCTCAGTGCTCCCTTGTCCCGGCCGCCTCGGCTCTGTGCTCCTTGCAGCGCTGAGGTGCCGGGAGCGTAGCTCCCAGACCCCAGCACTCACCAGCCTGCTCACCCCCGCCGCTAGGGAGCCGGCTATCACGGTCCCCCCTGAGCGGCGCACTCTGGTGCCCTCGCCGCGCAGGGAGCTGGCTAGCCCGGTCCCCTGTGTGCGGCGCAGCGTCTGGCGGTGATCCGGGCTGCGGCGCACCCCCCCTGCCGCCTAGCAGCCCGGGTTGTTCATCCTGGCTGCCGCGGCTGGCCACCTCCAATGGGCTGAGGCGCCGGGAGCTCCCCCAGCGGCGCCACCCACAGAGAGTACTGCAGCGGGAGCAGATCTCCCTCCTGCAGCGGCTCTCCCTCCTCCGTAGCACTGAGGTGTCGGGAGCATAGCTCCCGGACCTCAGCACACCCACCGAACAGGGGGGACGGATAGCCTGGTGCCCCGGTGGGCAGTGCAGCAGCTCTCCTCTCTCCCCCAGCGTGTACACATGGCACAGCGTGCCGGGGGGGGGCTCCCTCACTGCCGCGGTCGCTGGAGAGGTCTGGGACCGTGGCACACAATTAAAAAAACATTATTAAAACATTTTAAACACACGGCACCTAGCACCCACATTTTAAATATGGCGCCTAGCGCCAGGGCACATTTAAAATGGTGCCAAGCGCCCATTGTCCACATAATGGCACCGGGCACTAGGGGTTAACCCCTTCAATGCCACGGCCGCCATTCTCCATGTGGCCACCAGGGCTGTCCGGCCACAGTCCTATTATAATTTTGTTAAGCCCTATGGAGAATTACTGCACATTGGCTGCTGCAGCTAACTGTATAGCTTAATATTTGCCTGACGCGAACAAAGAAAAAACCCTCTACACATGAAAACGGGTATTCGTGGACAACTGAATTCCCCCAAAGTAAACACAAGTACATGTTTTTTTTTTTTTTTTTAAACGATATCCATTACTGGTTAACTTATATAGACAACCATTCCATGCACTTTAGAAATGGAGACATTGACTACCTAATAAGTGCTAATTATTTCCACTGTTATGCTATTTAGGAGCTTTTTCTCCAAATTATATACTCAAATCAGTGGATTTGGAAAGTTCAGCTAAATCGTGCCCAAATATACTGTAGGAAGCCAAACTGTGCTGAAAACTAGTGATACTAACTACTTATACTGCAAGTGATGATTACTTCCACTGGTTACATTAATTAGGAAACTTTCCTTTAGTGATACATCTGAATAGCTGAATATTAGTTAATTTTGCAGTGATACAAGAGCTAAATTGACACTGTCATTTGAGAACTGATTAGTTAAGTTATCGCAATTATAAGATTGAGAAACAATTTTTTTCTAGATACTGTTTGGGATCTTAGACCGTTCCGGCGGAGTGGGCGTCAGACCGTTCCGGCGGAGTGGGCGTCAGACCGTTCCGGGGGAGTGGTCCGGCCAATACGGGTGTGGCCGGACCATTTTTAAGGTAGCTATGTGACATTACACGCAGCCGCTCCAATGGGAAAAATGGTGGCGGGCTGCCTGTCTATCCGAAGGCAACCACAGTTGCTGCGACCACAATTAAATTGTGATCACAGCCACTAGGCAGCATGGTCAGCATGCTGGGTGGCCTTGCCCTGCGCTGGGCAGAATCTGCAATCCAACCTTAATCAGGTCCTTAGTTTGATGGACATAACAGTTATTCCATTTCTCAAAAATAAAATTGTAAACCTTGTTAAAGTGGTATTTATTAACCTACTCTAGAATCACACTGGTGGTAAGTCAAAGAAAAGTATAGTTACATGAGGGAAATCGGTGGATCCAGGGGAAGGGTTATCACATACCACCATGTGATGTAATTTAAATATTTTAATATTTACCTGTGATAATGGAATTTATTTTTCTTATAAAGTGAATTTTTCATATTATGAATTATAATATTTATATAGCCATAGATATATTTTCTCAAAACACTCAAGACCATCTATATACTCTGCATATATGGACAACAACATTTTTCAGTTAGAATATTACAGAAACATTTCGATGTACAGAATTCAAGTTCTTTGCTTGTTTTAGTGGTCATGTCATTCGGATGTGTCCTCCATCAAATCTTGAGGAAGCATTTCCACCTCAAGTTCTAAGAAGCCGACTTGCTCCACCAGGGATTTATTCTCTGCTTCCAAGGTCTTCAAGCTGTGTTTGGATGTGGCCTCCATCAACTAATGACAAATAATTTCTACCTAGAGTTCCAAGAAGCCAATTTGTGCTGCAGAGGTTTTATTCCTTGCTTCCAGGGTCTACAAACAGCGGTCAGTATTGTCTTCTGCCGATTCAATAAACTAATTAAGTCATTTTAGATCCATTGTGCTGCCCTGCGGAAACATGAAGAGTAGACAGCGTCAGATACCTTCAAACGTATTTACAATTGTAAGAAACAGTAACTATTTAGGGATTTACATTCATATTTAAGCTCAACTAGAACCTGAAACTGACTTGTGTCTTATACCGATTCATTAAGCTGAGAATGTCAGTTTAGACCCATTGTGCTGCCCTGCGGAAAGATGAAGAGTAGACAGCGTCAGACACCTTCAAACGTATTTACAATTGTAAGAGACATTAACTATTTCGAAATTTACATTCATATTTAAGCTCATCTAGAACCTGAAACTGTCTTGTGCTGATTCATTAAGCTGAGGAAATCAGTTTAGACCCATTGTGCAGCCCTGTGGAAAGATGAAAAATAGACAGCGTTAGACACTTTCAAACGTATTTACAATTGTAAGAGAAATTAACTATTTAGGGATTTACATTCATGTTTAAGCTCAACTAGAACCTGAAACTGTCTTGTGCTGATTCATTAAGCTGAGAAAATCAGTTTAGACCCATTGTGCTGCCCTGCGGAAAGATGAAGAGTAGACAGCGTCAGACACCTTCAAACGTATTTACAATTGTAAGAGACATTAACTATTTTGAAATTTACATTCATATTTAAGCTCATCTAGATCCTGAAACTGTCTTGTGCTGATTCATTAAGCTGAGAAAATCAGTTTAGACCCATTGTGCTGCCCTGCGGAAAGATGAAGAGTAGACAGTGTTAGACACCTTCAAACGCATTTACAATTGTAAGAGACATTAACTATTTAGGGATTTACATTCATATGTAAGCTCAACTGGAACCTGAAACTGTCTTGTGTCTTGTGCTGATTTATTAAGCTGGAGAAAATCAGTTTAGACCCATTGTGCTGCCCTGCGGAAAGATGAAAAGTAGACAGTGTTAAGACACCTTCAAAGCATTTAAAATTGTAAGAAACAATAACTATTTAGAGATTTACATTCATATTTAAGCTCAACTAGAACCTGTAACTGTTTTGTGCTTATTTATTAAGATGAGAATATCAGTTTAGACCCATTATGCTACCCTGCGGAAAGATGAAGAATAGACAGCGTTAGACACCTTTAAACGCATTTACAATTTTAAGAAATAGCAACGATTTAGGGATTTACATTCATATTTAAGATCAACTAGAACCTAAAACTTAAAATGTATAATGGCCTTTCTGTACAGTCTAAATCGCCGGTTACCATTTACTTGCTTAAGCTGTTGGAAATTGTAAAATTATCAGGAGTCCTGCATAAACCTACTTTCTGACTTACCTAATATTTTCAGATTTACAGTAGCAAACCTTCTAAAGAGGACCATTGGAGCTGTTGCCCATAGCTACCAATTAGGTTCTAGTACACTCTATAGAATGATAGCTAAAATCAGATCGGTTGCTATGATCAACACCTCCACATGTAATTTCTTTTATAGAAAGTTTGACAAATCTCCCCTAAGTTACTAATTATAATTGGTGGTCATGTTTTGCTGATGTACTGTATGGCTCAAATATTAAAGAAGGAAATCAGGAGAGCAGTGATGATTTCAGTAGACACATAGGGGGTAATTCAGACCCGATTGCTGGGCAGCGATTTTTGCTGCCCTGCGATCAGTTAGTCGCCGCCTACTGGGGGAGTGTATTTGAGGTGTGCAAGTGTGCGAACGCATGTGTAGCAGAGCTGCACAAACTGATTTTGTGCAGTTTCCGATTAGCCCAGGACTTACTCAGCCGCTGCGATCACTTCAGCCTGCCCGGGACCGGATTTGACATCAGACACCCTCTCTTCCAATGCTTGGACACGCCTGCGTTTTTCCAGACACACCCTGAAAACGGTCAGTTGCCACCCACAAACGCCCTCTTCCTGTCAATCTCCTTGCGATCGCCTGTGCATTCCCTTTTTTCGCACCATCCCATCGCTATGCACCGATGCCCGATGCAGTCGTCCGACACACCTGTGCATTGCGGTGCATACGCCTGCCCAGTTCGGACCTGATCGCAGGCAGTGTGAAAACGCAACCTAGTGATCAGGTCTGAATTACCCCCATAGCCCCTTAGTTTGGCTACAGTGGCAAAAGATTAAACCATCATGGGATATCTCTGTGACCACTATAGTAACCCTACTCGCGCAAGTCTTAATATTTATTTGTACTTAGCTACCAGACTATCACAATGCTAACAATACAATAGACAGCGCAACACACCAAAGTACAATTCTTAGCTGCCATTACTGGGTTTGATACCCATGTTTCTGTCACAAGCCCCTGCTCCAGTGTAATGCTGGGTTCACACTAGATGATACAGTGAACGATGTGGCCGATACAGACTCATTGTCTGTGATATTGCCAAGTGTGTGTGCACTACGTCGCGGACGATGCAACATAATGCATCTCCCCCCTCATGATATGAACGCATCCTTCCAGGATGCGATCGCATAATGATAGAACGCACACTGCGGCTGCGTTTTCGGTTGTCAGCGACAGGGTCTGAATAAGGCTCTAAATCTGCAGTCAGACATGCCATGACAGACTTTTTGACAACTTTCAACTTAATTTGCAAAACAAATATGGATCTGTAGCAATCCAGATAAAAAAAATTCTGGAATAACCACAAAAAGTTGTACAAAGACACCTAAACACAGGGTTCTGGTTCCTGTCGCTTTAAAATAACAGCTATCGAAAAATGGCTTCATATAATATTGTTGCTGCAAAAACGACCTTACTTTAAAGGAGTGGGAATAGTCCATAAGTCGGCATGCTGACTGTCGAGATTTAGAGCCGGCAGGATGTCCACCAGTCACATAACTACATCCCACTTCTACATCCCACTTTAACCACTTAACTGATGATTTTTCCCTTCAATAGCATTAACATTGTTTTTTTAAATTTATTTTATTTAATAAAGTTGAAAAAGTATTTTTTAAAATATTTAAACATTATATAATGCACATCTGCAAAACGGAGCTCCTCGTCAAAAACGGGGGGACAGGGTGGGACGGAGCAGTTGCATGAAATCTAACCATGCCAGTTAAGTGGTTAAAGCTTGTTTTCTCCCTTCAGTGGCAAAACACATATCCATAAAAAAGTATGTTACTGTATAATGTGAAATATTCTCTTTCTAATGAAGGTTGATTTGAAAAAAATGATTCTGATTTTTTTTGTATTAGATGTCAAAAATAGACAAAATTAATTGCGAGATGTGAGAGCAACTTTAGGTAATGTTATCTCAGGAACGGAAGAAGTTTGGAGTCTGATATTTTAGCAGTGTGATGGTGTCCTATCTAGGGAGTTAGCTGTTTTCATGTATTTCTAAAATGATATTTTCCTTTCGAGATATAAGAAGCTGATCCAAAATTAAATTT
The DNA here is from genome assembly GCF_028390025.1 of Pseudophryne corroboree. Lineage (NCBI taxonomy): Eukaryota > Metazoa > Chordata > Amphibia > Anura > Myobatrachidae > Pseudophryne > Pseudophryne corroboree. The sequence continues at coordinate 84,828,429 of NC_086452.1, forward strand.
TACTTAACAGATTTCTTACCTACTTTGTTAACACTGAAAATCATAATTTTTTTCTGTGCATGTATTAAATATGAAAAATAAGCAAATAAATGAACAAAAAATAATAAACAAAACAAAATAAATAAAAAAATACTGGAAGTCAGAAAACCTTCCACAAATGTTGCTATTTCATGCAGCAGACAGGGCTGAGAAAAGCTACACACAGTGGCCCTGATTCAGTATAAATCGCTATATTTGGAAAATCAACCGCTTATCAGCCATCTGCGCGGCCATTCACATAGAGATCGCATCCCGGAAGGATGCGATCGCTATGTGATTGACAGCATTAGCCGTCCAGGGCAGTGACGCGGCATTAGAGAGGAGCAGTCCGGACGACGCAGGCGTGTCCGGAACGTTTTAGGGGTGGCCGCGTGACATCACATGCTGTATATGCAGGGGGTCTATCTTTAATTGTCTATTCTTCGATGAGATCACAATTTAACTGTGATCGCATCACTGGGCGGCCTTGCCCTATGCTAGGTGGCCCTCAGCATGCGATCATAAGCAGTTGCAGTTTGAATTAGGCCCGTGTGTATATTTCATGGACAGCATGGGGGACATTTACTAAGCTCCCGATTTTGACCGTGATTGCGTTTTTTCTTCTAAGTGTCATCTCGGTCATTTACTAAACAGTATTTACGGCAGTAATGAGGGCATTCGTGTTTTTTTCCTTGGTCAAGTCAAAAATTACGAATGAATACACCATCGGTCAAATTACGCCTGTTTAGATGCGAATCTCGGTCATTTACTAACCATTCGTAATTGTATTTGCTGCCGCGAAAATGCATTTGCGGCCGCGAATATTTACGAATCGCATTTTTTTCCTAAAAAAAAACGCGCCTGCCTTTGAAAACCGCGTTTACATGTGAACTTAATTTTCCATTACTCACACCTGAATTTTTGGGCCTATAAAAGAGTTTCAACCACATTCTGAACTACTCTCACTCTGAAATGGCGGCTGTAGTGTGTGGCAATGGTTTTTTGTTGGCTGTGGGATACGTTAGACTGCTCCATGAGGCTTCCAGGAATCAGGACCAGGTAAGTGAACATGGCCAACAGGTTGTCCAGGTACCGCGGAGGCTGCGCCAGCCTCGTTTTTTTAAAGGGCGTTTAAACTTAAATGCATTGTCCGATGATAGGGTCATACAGATGTTCCGCCTAAATAGAAACAACATTTTCCACCTGTATGACCTTGTCAAACTGGGCATAGACCCTGAGACAGCACGCTCTCGCTCTGTCTCAGGCCTACACAAACTCCTGGCTGTGTTACACTTTATGGCTACTGGGAGCTACCAGGCTGTGGCAGGCGACGTCATTGGGATCTCACAGCCCACCTTTTCAAGATATTTGATGCAGGTGAGTCTACAAATACCTATGCGGTTATGGCTAAGTGTTGCTTGTGTAATTTGAAACACCACAGTATTGTAGAGACTAACATAACATGACACTCACCTTAGCTTCTTTAATGTCCACTCAGGTTTTGGATGTGTTGGAGCCACACATTAAAGCATCAATCTGCTTCCCTACAGAGGAGTCGGAGTGGAGTGCTGTCAGGGTAGCTTTCTATGAGCTTGCTGGCATGCCCAATGTGCTGGGGGCCATAGATTGCACACACGTTCAGCTGAGATCACCTAAGGGCCGCCAGTATATATATACTAATAGGCATATGGATCCATCAACTAATGTCCAGGTGGTCTGTGATGCAAATTTAAAAATTATGAGTGTTGTTGCTGGTTACCCTGGTGCCTGCCATGACTCCTTCATCCTCAGTCAGTCATCGCTCTTCGATAAATTTGAGGAGGGACAAATGCCTGATGGCTGGCTGTTGGGTATGTTGTAAATGTTATGTGTGTCTGTCTTTTAACCACAGGCTTGATTTTGAAGGAGGTGAGAGAATCATCTCACATATGTCCTAATGTTGACTATATATGTTTTTCAGGTGATGGGGGTTACGGCTGCTACTCTTGGCTCCTTACTCCATTGTCCCAACCTGATTCTCCTGCTGAACACAGTTATAATCATGCACATAAGGCTACACGGAATGTGATAGAAAGATGTTTTGGGGTGCTGAAGTCACGTTTTCGGTGTCTAGATAAATCTGGTGGCCTTTTGTTGTATAGTCCCTCAAAGGTGACTAGGATTGTGTTCTGCTGCTGTTTTCTCCATAATCTGTGTTTAAGTCAAGATCTTGAACATGGTGAGGGAGAAAGCAGCCAGCAAGCAGAGGAGTTAGAACCATCTGGTGACAGTGTCAGTACAAATGTAGGGAGGCAGGTACGTCAAGAAGTGATCCTGCGATATTTTACAGGTTAGTTTAATTATGCTGTAATTAGCCTTCTCTAAACACTTTCATATACTTTCTATTGTGTGTTCTGTTACTTACTGTTTGTTGTTTATAGTGCTGTGTCCCTTGTGCTTAGTTGATGCTAACAAAACATTTACAGTCATTACCCTTGTAAAACATAACATCATACATACAGACCAGCTTCATACATTTTTGAGTCGGACCCAGGAATGTGTTTTTAAATCAAAAGCTTTTATTTTTTCTTAACAACATTTTTCAGTTATTTTTTTCTCTTGTGTGTGCTGGGTGCTGGCTCACTGGCACGTGCTCTTGATGAACGCCGGACAGGGGAGGTGACTGGCGTTTGAACCGGGGTTGTGGTTCCAGAGCTGGAGGTAGCTTGATGGCCACCCATGTTAGCAATATTGCTGCTGAGATTATTCAAACTGGCAATCAGCTGTGTGTTTGTAGCAGTGTGGCTGGCTACTATTCTGGATAAGGCCTCATTCACCACTTGATTGTGTTGTATTATCTGTACAAGTGCCTGCTGATGTCGCTGTTGGTCATCTATAATGCGTGTTAAGTTTGCGTTCATTTGACTATTTTCCGCCCTAATTTGTTCCATAGAGGTCGCCATTCTCCCTACTTGGACTATTAGTCTGCCTGAGTTGCGACTAAGACGCGGAAGATGATGGGGCAGACTGGCAAGGTGTTGTGTGTGTTGGGTGAGTGTGGCATTGCTTTGGGCCTGTTGGCTTGTCCAACTTGCCCAAAAGTCGTCTGGAATTTGGGTTTGGGGCGGAGCTTGTGCCAGTTGTGGACTGCTGGTTGGTTGGGGTATATCCTGCAACTGGATTGGCATGCTTGGATCAACAGCTGTAAGTTGCAGTGTGAATGATGGCTGTTGTTCTGGTCCCTGCTGCTCGTCACCGGACATCAAGTTGTGCTCTGTATGGGGGAGGCAACATGCAATGTTGTTTGTTTTTCAATTTGGTGTGCCGAATACAACACATTAATACATTCCTAATACTACATTTTTGTAATCTTACCTCTTGTTTTTCTCTACGTTAACAATTTTTCACTTTTTTTAACCATAAACCCCACACAGGCACAGATATTGTCAAATTTGCATATTACTCACCTAACTAACTTCCCTCCACAACATTACACTGTTAGATTCCCTCCCCTCACCACGAGCTAGACTACTTACCTGTATAGTGCCGAGGAGCAGAGCAAGTAAGCCATCTACATACTGGTCAGGGACGATGTGTGCTCACTATTTATGCTTTTGTGTTTGGTAAATAAATTTAATACACTTCATAATTTTGAACATGGAAAAGTGGGTGTGCTTAATGTATCCTCAAAACTGTTTTTAACAAACAACTAGATTGTCTAAACCATCCACTAAGACCTTAGTTATTTTAAGCAAATCACCTTGAGCAATAGAAGACATTACATCCCATTGATTGCAGGTGAAAACATGTAAACTCCAAACCCACTAACATCATCATAAATGTACTGTGTATATTCTTGCTTATGTGTTTTGTTTAAAATTTAACTCACCAGATAACTGAGGTGATCTGGGCTCATCACTCTGCGAACTCGCCAATAGTGCCAGTGGTGGCTGGGATGACACTGCCGATAGCCTTCGCCTGGGTGGGGATGATGGAGGTGCAGATTCAGACCCAAGACGCCGAGTCTTAGTTGGCCTCCTTGGTAAGTGGCCCGAGCCCTGTGATGGGCGCCTTACAGGAGGTCGGCTGGCAGAAGCAGAACCTAGGTTGAAATGTTTAAATTATTATTTTGTACTTCTATGTTTTTTCAGAAAAAGTGACTAGAGTGAAGACTTACCTGCAATACCGGCATCATCACGACTGGTCTGAGGCCTTTCTGGGCGGCTGGGCTGTGTGACTGTGAAAAAAGGAACATCAACATTATTTTATTTTTATTTTGTAAAAGGACCCAGTGCAAACCATTGATGTACTGTAAGCATATATTTGGTTTGGTTTACACAACAATAAAAAGCTTACGTGGTTTTGAATTTACTTTTTTTGAGTGGATAAAATAAAAGTAAGTCATGTGGGCCACACTTTTTGTCATAAACAAACATCAATGTAGCAAAATAGTGCAGAGATTCAGTACTTTCTAAGTTGAACAAAATGTACTGTTTTGGAAATTGACAAGTTTTACAGTGGTCTGTTTAAGTTAAATCCAAATTAGGCATACAAAAAAACACACGTTACAGCATTTTCGCCAAAAATAGGGCCATAAATTTGAAAGCAACATATGCAAGCCGCAAAAATTAGGGAAATAACAAAAACACACCTTAAGGGAGCATAGGCCTGCAATTGTTCAAAAAAACCAAAAAAAACCACACAAATTGCACCAAAAATTAAAAAAATAAAAAACATTTAATATCAACATTAACAAACAAACTTACCATCCTGCGTGGGTCGGTCCGAATCCCGGACGTGAGTAGCAGACACCACTTCGCTTGGAATCAATGCCCGCACAGGCTCCTCCCAGTCCCGATAGGCGACACGTAAAGGTGGGCCACCTCCGGTCCTACGTGCAGCTTTGGCCTCTTTGGCCATCTTGGCCTTGACACGCCGCTTGATATCATAGAAACGCTTGCGGCACGTGTCCTCTGTCCGCCTCACCACACCCTCACTATTGACAGCAAGTATGACTTGCCCCCACAGGGCAGACTTCCTGCGGGAGGACACCCTGGCAGCATCCTGACCAAACAATTGGCGATGGTGCTTCATCAGCTCACGCACCAACGCCATGTTTTCAGCATAGCTGAACTTTATATTCCTGCCAGTCTTGGTAGTGGTGCGTGGCTGCGGAGCCACAGCACCATCACTATCACTAGAAAACTGACCAACAGGCACCCCCTCCTCCTCACTCACCTCCTCCCTCTCACTACCCCCCTCCACCTCACTACGAGCCTCCACCTCACTACGAGCCTCCACCTCACTACCAGCCTCCACCTCACTACCAGCCTCCACCTCACTACCAGCCTCCACCTCACTAACCTCCGCCACCACACTGACCTCTGAGTCGGACATGACAAACAACAGAAAACACTGAAAAAATAAAACACAAAACACACTCCGCCACTACTCCTACTACACACCACACAGCCAACACACACGCTCACTCACTCACAAACAAAGACAAAAGACTGAAAAAAAAAAACAAGGACAAAAATGTTTACAAACTGGAAAAAAACAATACAACAAAGTTCACAAGACTACTAACACACACAGTACAGCACTCAACAATCACCAAACTCCTCTCCAAATCCACCAAAAAATCCACCAAACTCACCAACTCCAAATACACCTTCCTCTCTCCTCTCCACTAGCTAAACCCACGAGGTGCGGAGTGTTTGGGGCGTTTTTATAGTAACATGCACAGACACTCCTCCTTCACGAATACAACCAATCACGGCCGCGTGACGAAAACGAAACTTATGTCAAAACGCGGCCGCAAAAAAAAAAACACTGCCGTAACAGACTTGTGACGCAGCCGTAAAAAAAACCCCAACGCGGCCGAAAAAACACTAAACGCGGCCGCATTCTACAGCAGAAAAGCACGAATGACATCGACATCGGAAGATACAAAAAAGACGAATACGAATGCTTAGTAAATGAGTCGTAATCAATTCAAAAAGTTGCAAAATTACACTGTCGATGTCAGTCGCATTTGAACTTGAACATGATTCTGAAAAATACGAATCTTAGTAAATGTACCCCCATGAGTCTTTTGTTTTGCAACCTTACATCTAGATAGTTTCCACAGGGCACATCAAGTTGCATGCCTTCTCTCGGCCTCACAAGACACGGCAACAAACTGGAAGAACATCTAAGTGCCTGAAAGTGCAATAGGGAACTCCTCAGTGTGCCCAACGCTCATCATTGCATGATGCCAGGTTTCACTCTTTCTGCCATTTTGCGTTGTGACTCGGACTGATTCTGAGTTGATGCAAGTGCCGGATTTCAGAATACCGCACATAAGCCGTAAAAAGAGATTGGCAACTGCGCACACAGAGGGGGGGGGCAGAGTGCAACATCGCCACATGTTCTATTCCCACTCTATGGGTGTAGTGGACACCCACAAATGGGAATGGTCTCTGTTGGTCAGCATGCTGACTGGCGGGGTAGTCAACGTTTGGGATGGCGGCGCCAGTATTGTGATCAGCAGTCTCCTGACCGCTGGTCACATAACCACATCCCATCCTGTTTCTGGGCAATAAGCATGAAAATGTATGGAACTGTTCCGGTACGGTTGTGGGTGTGTAATGGGCATGTAAGCCAACTTAAGTAGTGTGCGGAAAACAGATGGGACGCCTGTTTAAATGGATATTTTGCACCCAGCATGAAATGGGATAATGTCCAGATACTATTGATGACAGCTGCGACTGCAGATGGGAAAACTGGGTGGGAGCAATTCCAGGTGTAGACGCCGGATTCCCGACACCACTCGAAATCCCAGCTCTGGAACTCCGACCGACAGCATTCCAAGGATAGGTATTGGGGTGAGGGTTAGAGCCTGGGGAGAAGGGGGGAGTTAAGGTTAGGTACTATGGGGGGAAACCATAGTCGCCACCTCCCTGAGTCTTAGCCCTAGCTGCCACCCCACTGCTAATTGTTAGCCATAGCCGACACACCCTACTATCTTAGCCCTAGCCACTACCCTAGGCAGGTTATGGTTGGGGGCAGGGGAGGGGTAAATTAATGAACCCGTCCCGTCTGCATTCTAAAAGTCAGGATGCCACAGTTACCGCCTGTATACCGACTGTCGGTATTGCGTCTCACACCCGTAGATGCATAGAGATAAGCATTAGCATAAGCTAGTAAGCAGATTGTCGTAACTGTGCGGAAAAGCGTCCGCACACTGGCGTATCTATAATGGGTGCAGTGTGTGCAGGGCACTCGGGCCCTGGGTCCAGAGGGGGCCCATACCGCACACACTGCACCCATTTCTTCTATACTTACCTGTCCGGCGTCCATCGGCGACTGTGTGTGGGCCCCCTCCTCTCCCGTAGCCATCACCGTCGCTGCTAGCGCACTGAGCGCTAGAGACTCTGGCACAGTGCCAGAGTCTACTGCGCATGGCTCAGGGAAAATGGTGCGGCGGCCATTTTTTCTGAGTCCTGCGCATGCGCTGCAGAATCTGGCACTGTGCCAGAGTCTCAGAGCCGAGAGCACTAGCAGCGGTGGTGACGGCTACAGGAGAGGAGGGGGGCCATACTCGGAGTCTGAACACGGATCCCCTCCACTCTGGAAACACCGCTGCATCCAACTCGGATTACGGTCCTCTATGTGCTTTAGCGGAAATCTAGATACACTTGTGCAAACTGAGCATCTCAGACTTTCCAAAAAAAAGAAGAAATTAGGAACAAGTAACTTTTCTTTTAATCCCAGATCAGCACTTGATCACCACTAGAATATCCACATTTCCATGTATTGACATAAGATCATATATATCTATAGGGAAGCAAAGTCAGTTGCACTGTATTCTTATGTCGCTCCTAGTATTTCTGATAGCAATGGTAGACGAGTGCAGTTTGCTGTCTTCATGTGTCAAAACAACTTGACTTGCCACTGCCTGCAGTAATTATCACCGCTCACAATTTACACAAAGATCCATACATATATTAACATCACTTGTGCATTATAAAGCACAGAAAACCTAATTGTATTAACAGCTTCTTCAGCACGAACAGGGTTACCCATGTTTAGCGCGAAGATCAATCTGTGACCCGAGAACTAATTAAAATAATCTAATTGAATTTGCGCTGTTGCTATCTATTTCTCTGATGAGGAATATTGTAGCGTAATTACAATAGGATGTAACATATGACACGAGTCCCAGTGAAACACAAATCGTTGATGATCTCAGGAATTTTACTGTTAGTTCTCAGGCCGTAGGGAAAAAAAAGAGGAATTACTAATTTACGTTTCCTGACAGTCTCTGTATATTGTTTCTCCCGTGAGAGTGTTTAATTTCTCTGTAAACTTCAGAGTTGAGTATTTCTCAACATCAAGAGTCAAGTTGGTGTTGAAAATGTGAAGAAAAAAAGGGCAGTTGACTTGTTTATTAAATAGCAATAACCACAAAGGAGAACGTCGAGATCTTACATTTAAATTAACTCACAGACTAAATAGAACAACAGCACTCATCTAGTAACAAAAAATAAAAATGTAAAAAAATTAACTGCACAAACCATTCTGACATAATCATCATATATCAACTTAATTAGGCGATCCTGCATAAATTAATTTACATTTCAATTAATGTCCTTAGCAACAAAATGCTGCTTTAATAGGGTAATTGGATGCTAGGGAGTGTACACAGGACGAAATAGTCACTTTCTCGGAAAGAATGGACTTTTTTCCTCTCTCTCTCTCTCTGCATTACTATAAATTACCTAAATAATGATTGTTCGTTTGGGCAGGTCTTTGCGCCCTTCTGGGTCTAATTATAAAGACTTAGTACCTCATTAAGCAAAATGGTTTTTGAATCACAGGAAAACATTACTCTAGTTGAGAGTCATTAGTTTTTACAAAAGAGGGAATTCTGCAGAATTGGACACATTAAGTGCTATGAAAGGTAAATTCAACAGCCGGCATTATTGTTGAGGGTCTTTATGTAATGGAAAATGAAAATCAATTCACCTCATTCCAGCCGTGTATCTAAAATATGAGTTATTTGACACCAAGTATTGCTGTATTTTCTTATTAAGCAGATAATAAATATATCGTATCAAAACTATTAGTTAGAAAGAGCACAAAATGACAATATGCCATCATACATGGGCAGTAATAAATTTCATAGGTGTGGGTGGCAAGGACATAACTCAAGGCCAGATTAACAATGAGGCTGATGAATTAGTTATATTAACCCCTGTCTATTGTACTAAGGGGGTCATTCCGAGTTGATGGCTTGCTAGCAGTTTTTAGCAGCCGTGCAAACGCATAGTCGCCGCCCACTGGGGAGTGTATTTTCGCTTTGCAGGAGTGCGAACGCCTGTGCAGCCGAGCGCCTGCAAACACATTTTGTGCAGAACAAGACCAGCCCTGTAGTTACTTATCCTGTGCGATGATTGCTGCGACGAGTGACACGGTAATGACGTCAGATACCCGCCCAACAAACGCCCGGCCACGCCTGCGTTTTTCCAAACACTCCCAGAAAACGGTCAGTTGACACCCATAAACGCCCTCTTTCTGTCAATTTCCTTGCGTTCGGCTGTGCGATTGAAATCGTCGCTAGAACCAGTGCAAAACCACAATGGACTTCGTACCCGTATGAAGCGCGTGCGCATTGCGGTGCATACGCATGTGCAGATTAGCCTTTTTTTCACTGATCGCTATGCAGCGAACAACGGCAGCTAGCGATCAACTCGGAATGACCCACTAGGTCTCCAGGCGTGGCACAACTATGACCCCAATTACTTATGACCCAGGATCCTTTACAGTGCAGTCGGCAATTGCGTCAAATAGAACTAGGGAAGTTCATTCTATGGCCAGGTGTTGGTTAGCATGGATGGAATCCGATGCTGTCCATTGAAACTCCCCTTACTCAGCCATGAATCCCCTTACTCAGCCATGATCAGCTAATTCAGAGGGTACATTTCATGACTGCATGGATTGTAATATGTTAGATACTGCCCCAAAACTAACGGGTTGGGGCTGCGTTACCGGTGCCTGAATGCCGGCAGAGGGGGCCGAGCGCAACGACGCCCCTTGCAGGCTCAGTGGCGTGTTCTATACACACGAGTAGGAATATTCCCTTCTACTCAGCACACCGACTGTCGGTTTTGTTAGTGTTTGGGATGCAAGGGGAGGTCATGTGACCGTTGGTTTCCTGACCGTCTGTCACATAACAACATCCCCTACTAACACCATGGACTTTTTTGGTGGGTACTGAATTATACAGAAATTGCATCATCTGGATTTACAAAATCAACATAATTCAAACTGAACTCTCAGTCACAAACTGTCTGAAATGCAGATATTCAGATTGGTGGGCCACATACTGTATATATACATACGTTGTACAAGCAGAAGCCATGATTATGGAGACCAAAAATATACTAAGACCTATGTAAATAACTCAACCACTGTGGCTTTAGGATTGGAGACAAAATTGATGGCACAATTGATCACCAAGTGGTGAGTGAATGAAAAAACAGTCAGTGAAATGCCAGACTCATTTGACAGCTTGGGTTCCTCACAAGTGTACCCCATGCACTCAACAGATGGCAGCCCTGTTTCTCACATCTCACAAAGGTGCTCAGGCAAAAATGAGCAAATACTGTCTATCATAGTAAATGGTAATGTGCACTGTTGGGTGTGTGGTAGGATATCTCGCTGAACTGAACTACTAACTATAAATAGGCTTGCCATAATATCCCATTAATCCTGGACACTTATGATTTACACAGGTTCTGTGGTTGATTAAAACCAGGAGAAATGCAGGCTTGAATTTGGCCAACCATGGAACCTGTGTAAAACATAGGTGTTCCAGATTAAAGGGATAACATGACAAACTGAACTATGAACTACTGCCAATGCAGGTGTTGCATACACTACTGGGTCTGGATTGAAATGAGGTCCATCAATGCCATTTCAGTCAGCGGAGGCATCTACTGAGTGTATGCCTAATCAGGCGTCACTGCATATGCGCCAGACCTGTTCAGGAGAGCCGCCAGGGGCCATGAATGCTGGTGTTGTATTACTGTGTCTAATAGAAGGGGCCTCATCCCTGGACCTAGAGTTGATACTGACGCATATGCCCTCAAAACGTATGGAAGGAAAAACTGCATGTAAAAAAGCAGATTTACACACATAGGCCCTCATTCCGAGTTGATCGGTCGCAAGGCGAATTTAGCAGAGTTACACACGCTAAGCCGCCGCCTACTGGGAGTGAATCTTAGCTTCTTAAAATTGCGACCGATGTATTCGCAATATTGCGATTACTAACTACTTAGCAGTTTCAGAGTAGCTTCAGACTTACTCTGCCTGTGCGATCAGTTCAGTGCTTGTCGTTCCTGTTTGACGTCACAAACACACCCAGCGTTCGCCCAGGCACTCCCACCGTTTCTCCGGCCACTCCTGCGTTTTTTCCGGAAACGGTAGCGTTTTCAGCCACACGCCCCTGAAACGCCGTGTTTCCGCCCAGTAACACCCATTTCCTGTCAATCACATTACGATCGCCGGAGCGATGAAAAAGCCGTGAGTAAAATTACTTTCTACATAGCAAAGTTACTTGGCGCAGTCGCAGTGCGAACATTGCGCATGCGTACTAAGCGGATTTTCATTGCGATGCGATGAAAAATACCGAGCGAACAACTCGGAATGAGGGCCATAATGTATGGTCCTATACATGCATTTGTAAGTGCTCTAAGCTCAAAAACAGTAGCATTTGCACCAGGCGTTCCTCGGGTGTGACAAGTGCGTATATTCATGCCTACAATAGCGAAGAGAAAGAGATGTGGCTGACAGTGTTAATGATTAATGCTATTCTTCATTTTCCATATAAAATGTAATTAAATATAAACACAACTACAAAATACAAATGAAATGAAATACAAGCATCTGTTGTTTTCCCATGTAAAAATCAAGTGGGAATCTCATTTTCTGCACTAGTCCAAATGCAAATGTCAAGTAATCTGAATAGACGGCAGTAACTTCATATAATACAGACACAATTCAATATCTGTCACTCTAACAGACATTATGGGGCTGGTTAGAGTTGCCACATTGTATAAACGGGAATAAATGTGGATCCTCATCCATAGCAGAGTTGGCTGATATATGCGGCCAGGCCACCCCATTAATCTGCCTGCAGAAGTCGCTGCTGTCACTCTCAGATCGCATTTCCACCAGTTCCATCTTTGGTACATGAGATGCATCCGATGCATCCGAAATTAGATGGATCCTCACAAACACACAATGCTGAATAGCTTGTAATCCTGCCTATTATACACCTATGACATGCCCTCAAAATACTTAGCCTATGTGCAAACGGGTGTGGTATTGAAAGTCGACAGTAACTAGGTCGACAATGTCTAGGTCGACCACTATTGGTCGACAGTAACTAGGTCGACAGGGTGTCTAGGTCGACAGGGTGTCTAGGTCGACAGGGTCTTTAGGTCGACATGTTCTAGGTCGAGAGGTCAAAAGGTCGCCATGAGTTTTTAATGTTATTTTGGTGTCGTTTTCTTCGTAGAGTGACCGGGAACCCCAATTAGTGCACCGCATCCCCTCGCATGCTTCAGGCATGGTGCCTTCGCTTCGCTCGGCACAGATTATCGTTCCAATCGTAGTCCACGTGGATCGTTAAGTATGAAAAGGTTCAAAAAAAGAAAAAAATTGTGAAAAACTCATGTCGACCTAGAACATTTCGACCTAAAGACCCTGTCGACCTAGACACCCTGTCGACCTAGTTACTGTCGACCAATAGTGGTCGACCTAGACATTGTCGACCTAGTTACTGTCGACTTTCAGTTCCGGATCCCGTGCAAACACACCATTGCCAACTAGTTACACCCATCCAGAGACAAGTGGACATGCGCTACAACGCATTTCGCCAATGCAGGGAGGCAATTCTACTCTAATCTAGGGCCTAATACAGAGTTAGGTGCAAATCGAATGTGATTATTCTTGCATTGGATGTAGTCGCCCGTGCAGAGAGCCTAATTCAGACCCGATTGCTGTGCTGCAAATTTGCAGAGGTCTGCGATCAGATAGTCGCCTCCCATGGAGAGTGAAAACCCACCCCGTGGAAGTTTGTGAATGCATGTGTACGCCGTGCGAAAAGTCCACCAGACAGCGGACATCTGCAAATCCGTTCGCAACTCACTCACCATCTAATAGTTTTTCAAGGCTGTGCAGTCCATGCGTAGCCCCGGACTTACTCCTACAGTGCGATGAGCACAGGCTGATCGGGGCCGGAGCTGACGGCACACACCCGCCCTGAAAATGCTTGGGAACGCCTGCGTTTTTCCTGACACTCCCAGAAAATGGCCAGTTACCACCTACAAACGTCCTCTTCCTGTCAATCACCTTGCGAACACCTTGCGATCTAAATTGTCGCACCATCCTGTCGCTGTTTGGCATCGCGCCCGCACTGCAGAGCATACGCAGTCATTCGATAATCGCCCAAATTCGCACAACAGCAATCAGACCTGAATCAGGCCCAGAGATTCTTGTATCTTTGCAACATATCCAGTGGTTCTGACCCATGCCCATATGCTTAATTTGCTACTTGTCATCATCGTCATGACGCTCTTGTACTAGCTTCCATCCATGCATAACTTGCACTTTTGTCTCCTCTATGCTCTTTGCCCATGTGCAAATTGCCGGTAACTTCCCTGTAGTCGCAAGTGGAAATGCGATTGAAACATGTAGGAATCTGCATTGCCAGTAATGGCATATGCTTCTTTTGGGAACTTGCACAGTGCAAAAATACACAATATACAGTCTGCAAACAGTTCAACATCCAACTGAGCATAAGGTTCCTTGTGTGCTTCAGTTTCCTGGGTTGACATGTTCACCTACGGTAGCAAGAGATTTTTCTGGATATCGTATGGGTCAGATACCCATGCACATATTGCTGGAACCATTCACCAAAAGCTTTATATTGCCAGTGAGAGCAAGAAAACCAAAACACATATAAGGGGATATTCAATTAGTGCCGAATTTTCGGACAGTTGGAAAATTGGCACTAATTCGACCTATGTGTAGTCAATAGCGGTTTTTATTAATTTTCACCCATGCCTGTTCGCTTTTTTCGTCGAATCGACATGGGCGAAAATGGACCTGAAAACAGGCGAAAACGCCTGCAAATTCAACAAACCGCGTGTATCGGCAGGGAATTTGCAGATGCACGTTGTTTTCACCTGTGCCCGATTTTTCGACCAGTTGAAAAAAACGACATGGGCATTGAATTGGTCGAATGTACATTCGACCTAATAACAGGCAAAAAAATTCAATTTTTTCGACTGGTCGAAAAATCGGCACTAATTGATTACCCCCCATAGTAACACAGGGGTCGATTCAAATCTCTGACTTGTGCCCGTGGAATTCTCGACAGCTCTAATTCACGGACATCGCAGTAATTAGTTTGTCAGGAGAGAGAAGTTTTGTCACTAATTTATTTAGGTGCAGGATCGCCGACAAAAATAGGCATGTCCAGGGAGTGGTCAAGGCGGAGCGTTCTTTTCCTGCTCATTCTTCCCGCGCTGACGGCAGGATTATAAAAGCGGGAGTTTGGGGGGAGGGAGTCAATTCTGCTATTTTGCTTTGCCTGTTGGATTGCCTGGAGCAGAGCAGTGAAGCAGAAGTGCGTCATCACAATGGAGGAGCCTTATTTCTGTTTCTGGTAAGCACTTTTATTAGTTGATGGTGTTTTTGGTAATGTAATGTGCTTAATGTGGGTACAGATGTTATTTTTGCTGAGGTTTGTTCTTGGTTTGGTTGGAGGTTGCTGGCATATGTGTGCTATTTTTACAGATGTGCTTATTTATTTTTTGTCTAGTGCTGTGTTTTGTGATACGTATTTGTTTTTTTTTTTTGTTGTCCAAAAGTGGAGTGTAAAGGTGGGTACACACTGGTAGATATATCTGCCGATCAATTGATCGGCAGATATATCTATGGACGGATCAGGCAGTGTGTTGAGCATACACACTGCCCGATCCGTCGGGGACTGACGTCGTGAACTGGGCGGACGTGTACACACGCCCGTCCAGTTCAGCTGTCAATCACCACCGGCTGCTGCAGCATGTGTACGGGCGGTCGGCTACACACAGCGACGCGCCAATATATTGGTAGATATATTGGCCGTGCTGCAGGGACGACGCGATACGTCTGTGATCGACGGAGTTCACAGACGTATCGCCCGTACACACTGGCCAACGGACCGGCGATATATCGGCCAGTGTGTACCCACCTTAACGCTCTTTAGTCTCGTGTTTTTTTATTTTTGGATTAAGTATAATTAGTTTACGTGGTGTTTTGTCCTGTTTCCTGTTTGTATTTCTGATAATTTTTTATTAAAATATTTTCGGTTTCCTAAATGCTAGACGTCTGCCCCGGATGTCCTCACCCCTGTACTAGCAAGACACATATTTTGTAGCTTATTTCTCCTGAGAAACATGTTGGGTTTTAGAATTGTGAGCTTTAAAAGGAAACATGTTGGGTTTTAGAATTGTGAGCTTTAAAAGCATATGTGGGAACTAGCAAATGTAGATTATTTTTTTTGTATATAGCCCATAAACTGTCTTTTCATGATTGAGTATGTGTTTTATGTGGAGTGTGTTTTTATTTTTTTTCATCCAAAACATGCTGGAGCTGTTTTTCTACTACACATCCCAGCATGCCCTGGTACTGTTTTAGCCTGGCCAAATTGCTATTAGCTGTTAATACACTTACTTGTTCTTGGCCATGTATTATACCCCTTTTCCACTAGCTCAAAAAGCACAGGTAAATGCACGGGGGCGTGCATTTACCCGTGTTTTTTGCAAGTGGAAAAGGGTCCCCCCGCAAAAACCCGGATCAAGTGACCCGTGAATCCTACCCGGCTATCTACCTGGGTAGGACACGGGAATGATCCGGGTTGGGTTGTAGGGTAAACGGGAGCCGTGTTGATGCGACACGGCTCCCGTTTACACTGTATGGAAGGGAGATCAAGTGATTATGCATCACTAGCAGCGTAACCAACCCGGCAATATGCCAGGTTGGTGACTGCTGATGGGAAAGGGGCTGAGCACGGGTCGCAGCCGGGCAGCTCCCGTGTCAGGCTCCCGGCTGCGACCCGTGCTCGTAGGTGGAAAAGGGGTATTAGTTGCTCATGACCAGTGGTGGGGATCTTATGTCACTGGAGCTGTTGTTGTACTACACATCCCAGCATGCCCTGGTACTGTTTTAGCATGGCCAAATATCAACTGCAGCAGGGCTTGCTGGGATGTGTAGTTCAGCATCAGCGAGTGGCAAAGTTTCCCCCCATTGGTGTATTTTTTTTATTTATTTATACTCTCCTGACCACTTCTGCATCCCTTGTGCACATGTGGAGTGGTGTTGTATGCTTTGGGTTGCCTGAGACTCCATTGGTGATATACACTCTCCTGTCCAATTTCTCCTACATGTGTTTGCTCTGATTTGTCTCAAATGATTTATTTGTTATGTTGTTCTCTTTTTTATAGTTTTTCTGGACTGACTGGACACTTGTTTTGTTCTTGGAGGCTTGCTTTTAATTATTTTAGGGGAGTTTGTGTTTCTTTCCTTTGCGGGATGTTAGGTATTTAGACACCAAACTATTCTCACACTATCTTCTTTTTTTACAGCATGTCATCTCCTCAGAGCGGGCCTAGGGCTCAAGCTGAGACTGAAGACAGTAGAGATGTTGTATCCAGCAATGAAGAATGGTCAGCTCCACCACTTGACCCTGAAAGCTGGCAAAAACATTTTTTCTATAAAGATCAAGAAGGGGCGTGCCTTCTGCTGAGGAATAAGATGCAGATCCAGCTGTTGTGCGGGCACCAAGGTTTTCAACTGCAGAAAATGATGTACTAGTAACCCTGGTCATAGAAAACTACGACAAGTTAATGGGAGTTCAGGCAGCATGTACAATCCATAAGAGGAAGACAAAAATGTGGACGGATATTTCTAGGAAAGTCAGTGCGGAGGGGTTTAGAATTCGGACTATTGAAAACTGCAAAAAACGATGGAGAGATTGTAAAAAGTTTACTAAGGACAAGATAGCCCGTGTTTCCCAACATACATGGGGTACTGGAGGTGGAGGCCCTATTGATGTCCGCTTTAATACATGGGAGGAAAAATTACGTAACCACTTCTCACAGATTTGGGTGGAAGGAGTTGATGGTGGAGTAGATAGTGCGGAACCCCCCCCCCCACCCCCCACACACACACACACACATTTTAAGGCCCTGGTAATTTTTGTTTTTAACTATTTTCCTGAGTTGTTGATTTGTTTTAAGATAACTTACATATATCTTTTTTTTTTTTTTTTTTTTTTACATTTCCCATACTGCAGGTGACCAACCTTCATCAAAGGCACGCACACCTCCTGAGGATCATGCATTTGGAAAAAGAAAAGAGTAGACTTGCGTGGGAAATCGCATCCTTCCAGAGGTGATTATTATTGAGATCTCATGTTTTTTATATACAGGTTGAGTATCCCATATCCAAATATTCCGAAATACGGAATATTCCGAAATACGGACTTTTTTGAGTGAGAGTGAGATAGTGAAACCTTTGTTTTTTGATGGCTCAATGTACACAAACTTTGTTTAATACACAAAGTTATTAAAAATATTGTATTAAATGACTTTCAGGCTGTGTGTATAAGGTGTATATGAAACATAAATGAATTGTGTGAATGTAGACACACTTTGTTTAATGCACAAAGTTATAAAAAATATTGGCTAAAATTACCTTCAGGCTGTGTGTATAAGGTGTATATGTAACATAAATGCATTCTGTGCTTAGATTTAGGTCCCATCACCATGATATCTCATTATGGTATGCAATTATTCCAAAATACGGAAAAATCCCATATCCAAAATACCTCTGGTCCCAAGCATTTTGGATAAGGGAGACTCAACCTGTACTTACATTTTCAGGCTGATAGTTATTAATTATTGTTATTTGTAGGTGTTGGGGTAGCAAGCGCCATCAGGCAACCGGTGCCAGTGACACTTGTCAGACGGATTCCATCGGGTATGGCCCACTTGTTTATTCTATTGAAGTCATGAACTTTCTTTTATTATTCTTGCTCTTGGGTTTCTGGTCCCAAAATCTTTTGGAAATGCTGGAGGCACCATACATTTTTAAATATGGTAGGGTGATGAATAATTTTCTTTAGGGGAATTTTCCTAAATTGACTTAGTTTGCATGCAGTGTGAAAAATTGTGCCTCCCAGGGACTCCTTACTTTTAAAAATTGGTGTTCTACGCCACTGGTCTGGGTCCCTTCACAAATCATGGGGGCAGGGAGAATTTGGTGATGAGCTTGGGGGTAAGTGCTGGGGGTTTGGAGGGGTAAGTGCAGACACAAACTGGGCCAGTACTGGTGGAGACAGATAGTGGGTAACTAGGGAGTGTGGGTGACAGTTGGTAGAGGATGATTGAGGTCAGCCAGGAATGGTGATTTCCTCTGTGGGAACCCTGTTCTAAGAGCTAATCCATCCTGCTCATCAATCAGGAGCTGTTTCCTGGTGCAGTATTAAATGCTGGTGATGGGTACCTCCGTGGTCATAATACCGATGCCAGGTTCCTGTTGAGGGTATGACCAATAGGGGTGAGTGTGGGATATTCTCTCCCCTTGCTCGCCCCCAACACCCTGTCCCCGCTAGCTAAACTTCAACCCTTAGTGCCTGACCCCAATTACCTCCCGTACTTGTAGCTGTTAAGCGTGCATGTAGAAAGATTGCTACTGCCATGAGGTCCCAGCAAACTACCCCCTCACATTACCACTCACCCTGATGGGCAGGCCCTCAGTCAGTGGCATGGGTCTCAAAGATACTCCTCTTCAGGCCGGTCACCTCAGCAGTGCACGGGGTTCCAGAAGCTCAAGATGGGGGTGCAGGATACCGTGAATCCCTGTGCCTGTGTATGGGAGCATGTGACTTTACCTGGGCCCTATGGGTGGTTTCCACGTGAATTACTTCTTTGGGTTTGGATAGAGCTTCTGATTGTTGTCTTGTCCAGCTGGCTCCTCCACTTTTCCAGTCTTCCTTGCAGCTAGCCAAGTGAGACTTGAACCTATTGCCAATTCCAGTGTTGGTCATCCCCGTGGCTTCACCCATTCTGAAAGTGTTTTGAAGGCCCACCAAATACTGTAAAAAAACATACGAGTTTGTGCGACTGTTGACTTGTTTGCTTTTATCCCTTTTTTGTGTCCTATATTCCATTTGTAAATTACAAAAAAGTCAGTTTCTGCCTATCCACTTGCCAGTTTCAAAAAAAAAAATGTAACATTTGCAAATTTAAGGGGAAATAGTCAGAACAAGATGGTTACTCTAATCTATTTGTGGGTTTTGTTTTTGGAAATTGAGCCATAATAAAGGTGTTTTCTTTTTCCTGTTTTGAGGGATGCTAATCGATTTTTATTTCACTCCGCTTTAGCACCACCTGCCACTGTACCTGAACCCACTAAAACTTCTGTCTCTATTCTTACCAAAGCCCAGAGGAAATCAGCAACCACTGGTAAGTTTGTGAGGTTTTTATTACAAAATATTACATAATAGACAGATTTAAACAATATTTTTTCAAATTTGTAGATACCACTGTCAGAATGGAAACAACAGAGTCCACATCCTCTCAAATTGCATGCCAACCGATTGAAATAGAGCCACAGTCAAGTGCCATGGTAATGCAGGCAGAATCTGGCAGCCTAAATCATCATTCACCAGTTAATCTTGAGGATCCTGAACCTATGTATGAAGATAAATTTGTGTTAAAAATTAGATTATTTGACTGTAGATCCTGTGGCATGGCTGCAGGGGGATCCGTTGTGCTAGTACCACTGCTGGCTATGTCGCACACAGTTTTCCAGTGCTGGAAATGTCCGCAAGGTTTCCATATTGTACCCAGTATATGCTGGCTTTATCCAGCTTCGATTATCACTCTCCTTGGCTTATTAGCTTGTCATTTTGTGCTTCTGCGGGTGCAGATCCTGATTTTACTATGTATCACTAATGTTGACACACCTTAGGAGATGTTACTTTAATTTCTTTAGTCAAAAAGTTGTTTTGGGAGGCCCACCTGTAGCTAGTTTGAAAACTGTTTTAGAGAAGAATGGGGGCACAAACCCTAAAGATGTATTCGTGTAAGGGCCTGCTCAAGCCATTAAGCTACTGGAACTGTTGGCCATGGTTGTCACCCAGGTTTATTTTGTACCAGCAGATGATATGTATGGTCTCCAAAACCTATTTCACTCTAATTACACTGCCATCCAGCATGTCTTTACTGTTTTTGCTCTTTCTAAAGCTTTTCGCAAAGTGCGGATGTGTCGATTTCTTTTTTACTTTTAAACACCACGCACTCTTTTTTTATATTCTTATTAGGCAGTGGAATAGGTGACTTGCCACCAATGACTTCGGACACCAGTTCAGTTCATTCAGAAGGTAAATTAGGATGTTTATATTGTTACTAATGGTGGTTATTTCTTTTGCTAGGTATTCTTTTCAAATATTTGTATCTATACAAGTTATTTCCTAATTTGATGCTTCATGCCTCTGTAGATCAAGGCCAAGGTGAAACTCAACCCACACCTTTTGACAACACTGCAGAGGTTGCACGAGCTATGGACACTAATCAAGAGATGCATAGAAGGAAAATGGAAGGAAGTATGATTTTTTTAGGGCAGTGTGTTCACCGGCTCAGAGATATTCTGGATGAGGATAGTAGAGAGCGACGAAGGAAAGAGGATCGCAATGAAAGTCAACATTTGCAAAGTATAGAGAGTTTGAATAAAATCAATGGAACTCTGAATCAAATGAATACGTGGCTGACACAATCGACATCAAGCTCCATTTCAATGGCTACCAGTCTGGCTGTAATTGCAGATGAATTGCGAAGAGCACATGTTTCTCTGAATGATTTTCCAAGTCCATTCTTGCCGAACACACCTCAGGAGTTGTATGGTCCCCGGGCTACTCTCTCTTCCTCCAGAGTTTCACAGCCAACCACAGAGCCATCAAGTTCCTTACGCAGAAGATTAATGGAGGAGGTCACTGGTTCACACCCTACAGAAGGTAAATTAATTAAACAGACCTTACATTGTACAAACAACCCTGTGCCAGGCCCATGCTTTCCATAGCCATACTCTTTTTTGATAATTGTGAGTTTAGGCAGGCTTGTGTTTTTGGTAGAACATCTAAGCAGATATTGAAGGACGTTACCCATTTAGTAAGTCACAAAACTGAAGGATGTACGTCAGTGAAGTTAATAACTAATGTAGGTAACACTGTTCTGAAGGCCAGAGAACATTTATCAATTTCCACCACCATATTGTCATTGTAACTGATGGGGATTGTTGTAGGCAATACAACTGTGAATTCAAAAATAAAATTTGGCAAAAACTAAAAATGGTTTTAACTGATGCTTATTGTGGAGGTTTTTAGTGGCTGGCGGACAATTGGTAGACATTGGTAATGTTGTGTGGCTAGGAAACTTGCATATCCAGGAGAAAAAGACGGGTAATAAAACCCTTGGACACTCTAAAAAAGTAAAATTTATACTTACCCACATTTCTCTTTCTTCTTTGCAGAAGATACGTGATGCAGTTCTACAAGAATCTGAGGGAGCAAAATATTGCAAAGTTTAACAGTTTGCATACAGTTATTGTTTGGAAAATACGCATAAATGCAACTGTTTAATGAAACAGCAACTGTGTTAAAAGGTTCGCAACAAAAAAGTGCTACCAGGATTCACATTTAAAGAAGATGAGGCACAACTGTTGGCTGTGTGAAAGATGAACCTGTTCTTGACCAAAGAAGTGCTACCAAGTTTCTAATGTTCTATTTGCTCACATACACGTTTAAAGGAGATGAGGCCTAACTGTTGGCTGTGTGAAAGTTGAACCTTTTCTTGGGCCCAAAAAAACAGGTCTACAACTGTATTTTGTTTCAGTAACAAAAAATGTACAAACAAAACATTCTTGTTTCTTGAAACTTATTGCTCAATAGTTGTTTTACAGTAGGATTAACAGAAACTATAATGGTCTGCTTACTTTGATGTCCAGCACAGATTTGTGCTGGGTTTGGGAGCATCCGCTTAGGTTGGCCTCTTCTAAACTTCTTGATTTCCTCCAGGTCATGTTTGAAATTCAGGCCATTAATCACTAGTCAACACGATTAACAAAAGAAAAGTATATTAGAGGAATTACTTTTTAGAAAAACATGTATTTAGAAAAGACTACAATGTGCAATTCAGAAATTTTTTCAAGGCTCATCCATTACAATACTTGTAAAGCTAATCCACCATAAATACAGGAGAGATGAATATTCAGAGAGAAGGGTTTCACCTGTGTGCCGGATTCCGCACACCCATAGCTCCTCTGCATGCCAGGCATCATCCTGTCAAACTCCTTCACAGGATATCCTGACAACCTAAGGGGGTCTCCGCTGCACTGCCTATGAGGGAGGACCACTGTAAAATACATGTAAGTGGAGATTAGAAGAGAGATCACTCTCCCAAACATTATTGCCCTCACATTCAAATACCAATTGGTACTTACAGTTGACCAGAAACACTTCCAACATAGGCAGCCGCTGAATTTTAAACTAGGAAAAAGTGCCTATAAAAAAAAAATAATCAGCAAAAAAACAAAACACATTAGTTTTTTGGGGTCTTAAATAAATCCAATTAGAACAATTGTAAAGAATAAAAAATACCTATTGAAGCCAACTGATACAACTGAGAAACCTTCTTGAAAATGTGAATCAAACTGCAGAGATAACATCTGCCAACATAGCAAGAACTTTAAAACAAGAACTGAAAAGATCTGGAACCTCCTGCAAAATATTGTGAGAAAGAAGCTTAAATTAGAGATTTAATACATTATTAATTGGTCAGGTTTAAGAATATATAAAAAAATAAAACTTACAAGAACTGAAGAAACTGGCGATTAGCTCTTGCCTGGTATCAGTCCCCAAATCGACCAGAGAAGGTACTGCTGGATTGAGGTTCAGATCCAAGCAAACCGATGGATTAATCTGCATCTCCTGTATATTTGCAATGTAGATGTTGTGGAAAATACTGCATGCAACAACTATCCTGCAAACTTTGGCAGGGGAATACAGAAGCAGGCCCTTGCCACAGTCTAGGCATCTACAGCGGCTTCTAAGAAGACCAAAAGTTCTTTCAATAGTAACTCTGGTCTTTTTGTGAGTCTGTTGATACCTCCTTTCAGCAGTACCATGTGGGTCAGAGAGAGGAGTGAGAAGCCACGACCGATTCCCATATCCTGCATCACCTACACAAAAAGATAAGAAAAAATGAATACTATGTTAAAAAACTAAAACAACTAACAAAAATCACACAAGAGTTAAACTTACCCAGCAGCCAACCATTAGGGAAAGCTCCCTCCTCAAACATGCAGACGATTGCTGATTGCTGCAAAATAAAAGAATCGTGAGTGGAACCAGGAAATGAGGCATTCAAGATTCAGGATTCGGAGGTTTGCATTGCAAACCATCTGGACATTAAGTGAATGGAAAAATTTACGGATATGGTAATACTCTTCCATTCGCCGTGGTCCTGTCATCGCAATGTGGGTGCAGTCTATTGCACCAAGCACATTTGAGCAAGATCCTAAAAGTCTGCCTTAACACCATGCCACTCAGCATCAGACTAAGTTCATTTGATCCATTTCCCAGTGTGCTTCAGAAGAGGCTTGAGGAATTGGTTCAGACTACGAGAAAACGTAGGCCGAGACATACTTGCCACTTCAGCCAAAGTGGGCTGATATGTGCCGATGCCAAAAAATACAATGCACTGAGAAGTTTACATATCCCTGGCACTGCTTTGTTAGTTGGCATAGTGGGCTCCAATTCGTCTTTTAGGAGCTCATAAATAGCTGAAGTAGAAAGGCGGAATAGCTTTACCACACGATCCTCTTGTATCCCATCAAGCAATCGTCTTTGGCGATAAAGACGAGGCCTGGGGATACGAGCCAACTGAAAATTGCTGGTTGTTGCTATGTTGTCAGGACTGTGCTTCTCCAGCCATTGCCTTCTGGAATGATTTGCACAGGCCACAAGCATAAACACCCAAACAGAATCTGGGAAAAACTCCATTGGTTTCAGAAACAGAACTTCAATAAAACTATACAAAACAACAATCATCAGGCTACAGCCCTCCTCAGAATCCTCTTCTGAGTCCACTTCAGAATCCACTGCTCAATCCTCTTCAAAATCCACTTCACAGCTGGTCCAGCAAAGCTCCTTATTCAGCTGAAAATTCTCTTCTGCAGCTGATATGTAACTTGACACAACAGAAAAGTGGGAGGGTGATACTTTAAAAACAAGCCAGGGGGAGAAAAAACTTTTTGCTGGAGATTTTACAGACTATTTAAAGGTTTACTAATGAAGACCTTTACATTTGCAACAAATTTTAGAAAATTTTCACCCCTTGGGAGATGAGAGAAATAAAAGGAGAGTTTACACTTTAAATTGTCGGGAATTACAATTCTCTCCCCACCAGCAAATTATTTGAATTGGTCCGGCCCATAGAGAGAACGAATTGTAGGGAATTACCAAACATCGCCAACTGACGATTAACATCGCCGGGAATTGAATTAGCGACAAAATAATTTGTCAACAAAAGTTGAACAAAACTCTCCAAAACAGCCACAAGTCGGAGAATTGAATCGACCCAATAGGGGTCGATTCAATTCACTGACAGTTGAATAGCGCCAGGAATTAACTCACGGCGCTATTCAATTCAGCTCAAGTTAAGTCGGCGAATGTCCGTTCTCCCAGACTTAGCAGGTTGATTTGTCGGGAGAACGGGCATTCTTCGACTTAAATCCCCGCCTCGCGCCCGACAGAATCAGCCTCACGCCGGCCGCGCGGCAGCACTTTTGTCTGATTTCCTCTCTCATCCCCCAGGGGTGAGAGAAGAATTCCCGACGATTGAGTGTCACTTGGCGCTGTATTGAATAGCGCCGGGAGCTAATTCCAGGCGCTATTCAACTGTCGGTGAATTGAATTGACCCCATAGTCTCTGAATTATTAATGATAACTAGAGCCCTTAGACAGTGATTGTGTCCTATCACAAGTTTATGAACTGGTGTAAGCTATGCTGTCATCTACCAGCCTGAATTAACATAAAAATAAAGCAATCCCATCAAATTCGGCCGGTGTTTAGACCATGACGATCAGATGTGGGGTTTATGGTCAAGTCTGGTGACATCACTGCTTTTTCCATGTGTTTGTAATGAAACGGCAATCTAAATAATTTTTGCAGCAATGAGTATTATTTATGTACGTGATGAAAATGTTAAATATAGTAGGCACCTGATATTTTTCCGTCATGTAATTTGTCAGGCAGATCCCTGCTGATCCCGTTCTTACATTCAGCTGCCTGACAATATAACATGTTACTGCAAGATGTACTCACTTGGGTTCAGTTGCTAAAACTGTATTGTCTTTACAGTTC
Source organism: Pseudophryne corroboree (assembly GCF_028390025.1). NCBI lineage: Eukaryota > Metazoa > Chordata > Amphibia > Anura > Myobatrachidae > Pseudophryne > Pseudophryne corroboree. Next base: position 84,853,949 of record NC_086452.1, read on the forward strand.
TGTGAGGAAACAGGGGCAGTGAATGCACTAAAAAAAAAAAAAAAATATATATATATATATATATATATATATGGGAAGAAAAAGTCCAGCACTCTCATCATGATAATATCAACAGTGGGGTGCACTACACAGAAGAACCACTTTTTTCAGCGAGAAATTCCAATAGATATTGTCCAAAAAGTAGGCACTCTCCAGGCTTATACAAGCTTCAACAAGGGATTTTATTTGGTACTCACAACATAGAAATGCAAGGTGTAATCACTTGCATGGCAATAAGGTAGCAGCAGCGACGTTTCGGTCCATCCGGACCATTTTCAAGCTTTACAGCAAAGTATGCCCATTTAGAATCCACAACAGCAGAGTTATTCACAGCGGAAGTGTCATACCCCATTGCTGGCTGTCTTTTATGTGCCCTGAATGCCGCCAAAATCAATCACAGGCGCGGCGTGCGTTTCAAACACCAAGTGGAACGCATCCGCGTCTAGTTCCGGTTCCGGTCACGTGATCTATGCGTCTCAACCACCGGCATGAAACGCATATTGATACCGGACTCCTACATACACGTCTCACAGTATCACGTGACCGTTTATCCATGATACCATCAGCGATACATTACTGCATCACTAGGTACATATAATAAAAGTATCTTCAAGGAAAAAATTAATAACAACACCGCCAATATACCTGAACAGTATGGCAGACATTAATAGACATCTATGGGCATTCCAGGGCTAGCCAATGACAACCAGCAAAGCTTAATATTCCATACTTTTTTTTAAAAAACATATAAAGCACACACATACATAACATATAATTAAAAATATATGCACCCCTACGCATATGTACACCCAAAATTGGGTACTCACATACATATGTAGGTGCATACATAAAAAATGCGGTGGAGCTGTAACCAAAATTAAATATCAAATAAAAAATTGATATAGAGATATTTCACTATAGGGACGCCATTTTCACTAGCCTAAAAAATTTTTTTTTTTTTTTTTTTTTTTGGGTGTACATATGCGTAGGGGTGCATATATTTTTAATTATATGTTATGTATGTGTGTGCTTTATATGTTTTTTAAAAAAAAGTATGGAAT